>NC_034203.2:45713327-46043327 GCF_002021735.2 Oncorhynchus kisutch | reverse complement strand
TGCCCTCAGAGCTCATCACTAAGCTAAGGACCCTGGGACTAAACACCTCCCTCTGCAACTGTACTTCCTGATGGGCCGTCCCCAGGTGGTGAGTGTAGGCAACAACATCTGCCACGCTGATCATCAATATGGGGGCCCCTCAGGGGTGCGTGCTCAGTCCCCTCCTTTACTCCGTTCACCAACGACTGCGTGGCCACACACAACTACAACACCATCATTAAGTTTGCTGGCGACATGGTGGTGGTGGGCCTGATCACTGACAACGATGAGACAACCTACAACCAGTTTGTCTAGCCCAGCTGATTTGTAGGGATTCAGATTTTTTAGCTCTTTCAGAACATCAGCTGTCTGGATTTGGGTGAAGGAGGGGGGGGGGGGGGGGGGTGCGTCTTGGGCAAGTTGCTGCAGGGGTGCTGAGATGTTGGCCGGGGTAGGGGTAGCCAGGGTGAAAGCATGACCATCCGTAGAAAAATGCTTATTGAAATGATCATTTATTGTGGATTTATCGGTGGTGACAGTGTTTCCTCAGTGCAGTCGGCAGCTGGGAGGAGGTGCTCTTATTCTCCATGGACTTTACAGTGTCCCAGAACTTGAACTGGAATTAGTGCTACAGGAAACAAATTTCTGTTTGCAAAAGCTAGTCTTTGCTTTCCTAACTGACTGTGTATATTGGTTCCTGACTTCCCTGAAAAGTTGCACATCGCGGGGGCTATTTGATGCTAATGCAGAATGCCACAGGATGTTTTTGTGCTGGTCAAGGGCAGTCAAGTCTGACCGTGGACCCATTACGGATGCAGGCAATGAGGCAGTGATCGCTGAGATCCCGGTTGAAAACTTGCCCCCTGTATTTAGAGGGCAAGTTGATCAGGATGATTATCTAAGAGGGTGCCCATGGTTACGGATTTTGGAATGTACCTGGTAGGTTCCTTGATACTTTGTGTGAGATTGAGGGCATCTAGCTTAGATTGTAGGACGGCCGGAGTGTTAAGTATATCCCAGTTTAAGTCACCTAACAGTATGAACTCTGAAGATAGATGGGGGGCGATCAATTCACATACATATGGTGTCCAGGGCACAGATGGGAGCTGAAGGGGGTTTATGGCAAGCTCGAATTGTTTGTATAGGCGGTGTAAGAGGCCCAAAAAATGTTCAACGTTTCCAGTCACCCATAAGACTGTTCTCTCGGCAGGCGGTACTGGAGCTCCAAATCTAGGGCCAAGAAGCTTCTAGCCCCAAGACATAAGACTGCAGAACAATTAATCAAATGGCCACCTGGACTATTTGCATTGACCCCCCCCCCCCCTTTGTTTTTACACTGCTGCTACTCGCTGTTTATTATCTATGCATAGTCACTTTACCCCTACCTACATGTACAAATTACCTTGACTAACCTGTACCCCCGTACATTGACTCTGTACTGGTACCCCCTGTATATAGCCTCCACATTGACTCTGTACTGGTACCCCCTGTATATAGCCTCCACATTGACTCTGTACCGGTACCCCCTGTATATAGCCTCCACATTGACTCTGTACTGGTACCCCCTGTATATAGCCTCCACATTGACTCTGTACCAGTACCCCCTGTATATAGCCTCCACATTGACTCTGTACCATAACCCCCTGTATATAGCCTCCACATTGACTCTGTACCGTAACACCCTGTATATAGCCTCCACATGGACTCTGTACCGTAACACCCTGTAAAAAGCCACCACATTATTTATTTATTTTAAAATTATTTTCATAAAAACTGCATTGTTGGTTAAGGGCTTGTAATGTTTACACCTGTGTTAGTCAGCAAATGTGACAAATAAAATTTGAATTGTACAACAACAACAAAAAATGTCCAGCCTACTTATCGGAACAGACTTCCTGACAGTAACAAGAGCAGCCACAGTCTCAAACGGTTCCACTTCTGCCATTAAATATAATGCATCCTTACTGGGAACACTTTGGACTTTACTACGCTACGGCACCATACCCATATCGCTGGTCTGGTGCGCGTGTGTGTGTGCGTGTGCGTGTGTGTGCGTGCGTGCGTGCATGCGTGCGTGTGTGTGCGTGTGTGTGTGCGTGCGTGTGTGTGTGCGTGTGTGTGTGCGTGTTTGTGTGAGGCACTACCACTGAGCAGCAACAGTGGATCATCATAAACTGCTAATACTGCCTACCAACAACCTATCTCCGAGCCAGCCTTATCAAATACTACCTACCAACATCTCTCCTAGCCAGCCATATCAAATACTACCTACCAACATTTCTCCTAGCCAGGATTATCAAATACTACTTACCAAAATCTCTCCTAGGGTTTTTCTTTATTTTTACATTACATATTTTCCACATTGTAGAATAATAGTGAAGACATCAAAACTATTAAATAACACAGATGGAATCATGTAGTAACCAGAAAAGTGTTAAACAAATCAAAATATATTTTATGTTTTAGATTCTTCAAAGTAGTCACCCTTTGACTTGATGACAGCTCTGCACACTCTTAGCATTCTCTCAACCAGCTTCATGAGGTCGTCACCTGGAATGCATTTCAATTAACAGGTGTGCCTTGTTAATTTGTAGAATTTGTTTCCTTCTTAATGCGTTTGAGCAAATCATTTGTGTTGTGACAAGGCCTAGGGGTGGTATACAGAAGATAGCCCTATTTGGTAAAAGACCAAATCCATATTATGGCAAGAACAGCTCAAATAAGCAAAGACAAATGACAGTCCATTATTACTTAAGACATGAAGGTCAGTCAATCCGGAAAATGTCAAGAACTTTGAAAGTTTCTTCAAGTGCAGTCGCAAAAACCATCAAGCACTATGATGAAACTGGCTCTCATCATCCGGCTTTCTCTCTGCAGAGGATAAGTTCATTAGAGTTACCAGCACCACAGAAACTGCAGCCCAAATAAATGCTTCACAGAGTTCAAGTAACAGACACATCTCAACATTAACTGTTCAGAGGAGACTGTGTGAATCAGGCCTTCATGGTGTAATTGCTTCAGATGGGATGGTGTATTGCTGCAGAATGCTGTGGTAGTAGACATGCTGTTTAAGTGTGCCTTGAATTCTAAATAAATCACTGACAGTCACCAGCAAAGCACACTGGAGGTGTGTTGGGTCATTGTCCTATTTGCCCAAGAAGGAAAGAACCTCATCTCAAAAACGGAATGGATTCAGCAGAGGCGCCTAACCTAGCAAGAGGAGCGTATGGAGGAAATCTGATATCTTCTCCGCCAGCCTATCCCTACTCCTCCGATGCCAGGTATCGTAACCCATAGCCCTCCTTCGTTCATACCCATGTCTGGAAAATTTGACGGTTCACCTGGTAAATGTCAGGGATTTCTGATGCAATGCAACAAATACATTGAGCACAACCCCACTAACTTTGCCACTGACAAGAGCAGGGTGGATATTGCTGTGTCTCTACTCACAGGCAAAGCCCTGGATTGGGCCACCGCCATATGGACTGCCTACAGCACAGAACAAGGATCCGAGACCCATTTCCTCACCCTCTTCAAAGAGGTATTCGATCACTCTCCCTCTGGTCGTCCTATAGGAGACCTCCTCATAGAACTTCAACAAGGACGCAATTCAGCTGCCGAGTATGCCCTCGCGGTCCGCACCATGGCTGCAGGGAGTGGATGGAATGAGCCTGCTTTACTAACCATCTACCGAAGAGGGCTCAACAGGGAACTTCAGGCAGAGCTGGCATGTAGACGTTCAGGATTTAAATCAATACATTCATATGTCCATCTCCGCTGACCGCCGAAGAACTCTGCCACCCAGGAACCCGAAAAGCTTTTTTTCCCATGATTCCGTCACCCTGTCCGAGTCTTCCAGAGCCCATGCAGTTGGGCCGTGCTCCTCTCCCATGTATCGAACATCAAAGGCAGATCCAAGAAGGGCTCTGCCTATACCGTGGAGGGAAAGATCATCTACTCAGCCATTGCCCTGTTCGCCCCCCCCCCCCCCCCCCCCCCCCCACGGATAGATGAGAAGGGTCCCCCCGCTGCCATGCAGGTAGGGGTGTCCTTATTGCTAAATAACTCCCAGAAGCAATTCTCCATCCCAGTATTGATAACCATGAAGGGGGTTACTAAGTACCTAGAGGGTTTGATAGATACAGGAGCAGCAGGTCATTTTATCCATCACCAGCTAGTACAAGAGCTTGACATTGATCTAACACCTGTCATCCCTCCCTTAAGGATTAACACCCTGGATGGGCAGCCATTGGGCACGGGGTTCATCACGCACCTGACCACAGAGCGTCACCACTCCCTTAAGGATTAACACCCTGGACTGGCAGCCATTAGGCAAGGGGTTCATCACGCACCTGACCACAGAGCGTCACCCCTCCCTTAAGGATTAACACCCTGGACTGGCAGCCATTAGGCACGGGGTTCATCACGCACCTGACCACAGAGCGTCACCCCTCCCTTAAGGATTAACACCCTGGACTGGCAGCCATTAGGCACGGGGTTCATCACGCACCTGACACAGAGCATCACCCTCCAGACCGGAGTCTTCCACACCAAAACCATTCAACTCATGGAACTCTCATCCCCCAAACAGCCACTCATCCTCGGACACCCCTGGCTTTGTCGTCACGACCCTGCCATCTCGTGGCGACAAGGTGAACTACTGTCCTGGTCTTTTACCTGCTTCACCAGTTGTCTCAGCCTACCATTGCAGTGCCACCCACCATACCATCTGAGTACAGCAATGTCTTCAGAAAAATCAAGGCCTCCACTCTGCCACCACATCGCCCAGGAGACTGTGCTATTGACCTACTCCCTGGAGTGTCCCCACCGAAGAGCCATGTTTACCCCACCTATCTATCCAGGAAAATGAGGCAATGGAGAACTACATTGATGAAACACTCAAACGGTTTAATTCATCCTTCTTCCCCGGCTGCGTCAAGCTTCTTCTTCGTTGGAAAAAAAGGACGGTGGTCTCCGTCCATGTATTGATTACCGTTCCCCTGAATGACATCACGGTCAAGAACTGTTTCCCTCTTCCTCTGATACCCAGTGACCCTTGAACAAGTGGGCCGTGCCAACATCTATACAAAACTCAACCTGTGAAGGGCATTTTCCAGGATACGATCAACCCCTGTCTCATCGTCTACATTGATGACATCCTGATTTACTCCCTGAAGGAACACATACAGCATGTGCAAAAGGTTCTTCAAAGGCTCCTTGACCATAACCTTCTATGTGAAGACCAAAAAGAGCACCTTCCATGTAACCTCGGTAAAGTTCCTCGGTTTCGTACTGACACCTGGAGGAGTCAGCATGGATCGGAGTAACTGGCCCAAACCCACCACCGTTAAGGAACTCCAACGCCTCTTCACCTCAGCTCCCGTCCTTCGCCAACCTGATCCGACCCTTCCTTTCATCCTGGAGGTGGATTCCTCCGAAGTAGGAGTAGGAGACGTACTCTCTCAGCAGGTGGGAACACCTCCAAAATCACATCCCCGTGCCTTCTTCTCCAGGAAGTTATCCTCCGCTGAGATGAATTACGAATGGGGAACAGAACTCCTCGCCATCCAGCTGGCCCTCGGAGTGGGTTGGCGGGGGCACAACATCCCTTTCTTGTCCTAACAGATCATCGTAATCTGGAATAAATTAAGATTAAACTCCAGACAAGCCCGCTGGGCTCTCTTCACATGCTTCCATTTTCATGTTACTTACATCCCTGGAAAGAAAAACGTAAAAGCTGATGCTCTCTCTCACCAGTTTGACCTTCCGACCAGTAACTCAGACCCTACACCCATTCTTCCTTCCTCTTGCTTTATGGGACCGGTACAGTGGGAGGTTCACTCTGCCATAGAAGAAGTACTAACCTATGACCCGGCTCCTCCTGAGACACCAGCTGGGAGGAGTTACATACCAGCAGCTGTTATACCCCAGACTGATGCAATGATGTCACACGTCTTTGGGGTCAGGACATCCGGGCATTACACGAACCACCGAACTTCTAGCCTGTAAGTTCAGGTGGTCCTCACTGGCATCCAACGTAAGGGATTACGTACTCTCCTGTTCAGTCTGCGCACGAACCAAAAGCCCTCGCAATCTTCCTTCCAGGAAAACTTCAACCTTTGCCAATTCCTCACAGACTGTGATCCCACATAGCTGTTGACTTCATCACAGACCATCCTGAAACCTCTGGTTTCGACCTTCCACCACCCATAGTAGCCCATTTTTCAAAAATGTGTCGTCTGGTTCCTCTTCCTCATCTACGTAACGCCATGGAATTGGCAGAGTGTATGTTCCATCAGGTGTTCCGTCTGTATGGCATTCTGGAAGACATCGTCTCTGACCACGGGCCCCTCCCGGGTGTGGCAAGCCTTCTGTGACCGACTGGGGGTTGCCCTCAGCCTCTCCTCTGGGTACCATCCCCAGACCAATGGGCAAACGGAACACCTGAAATAGGGAAGTACCTCCTCCAACAATGTTCTGCCTATCCACACGACTGGAGTCGGTATATGGCATGGGCCGAATACTCTCAGAACTCACTCATGCATTCATCCCTCCGCCTTACTCCGTTTCAGTATGTGCTTGGTTACCAACCCCCCCCCATGTTTCCCTGGGAGGCAGAGCCAGGTACTATTCCAGCTGTCGATGACTGGGTTCAGCGTAGTGAGCGGGTTTGGGAAAGACCTCTCACCGGCATCTGCAGGAAGCCTCTAATACCCAGAAACGCTTTGCCGACAGACAGCGCCGACCTATGCCACTGTTTCACCCCAGATAGCCTGTGGCTCTCTACCAGAGACATCCGCCTCCCCTGCAAAAAGATCTGTCCTCGCTTCATTGGTCCCTTCAAGATAACCCATCGCATCAACCCTGTCAACTACCGCCTCCAGTTACCCCGCCGGTATAAAATCTCCTCGTCTTTCCATGCGTCTCTTTTAAAACCAGTCCTCTTCATCCTCCAGTCCTCTTCATCCTCCAGTCCTCTTCATCCTCCAGTCTCAACCCGCAGTGCCATTGGAATTGGGGGAGGAACCTGCCTAGGCCATTCAGGCCATCCTTGATTCTAAATGCCTGAGGTCGCATCCACTATCCAGTGGACTGGGAAGGTTATGGGCCTGAAGACCGGTCCTGGGTCCCCGACTAGGATATCCTCGATCCAGAGATGATTCAGGCATTCCACCGTAACTGTCCGGATGGGGGGGCGTGCTGTAAGGTTCTGTATTTCATTTCTTAGTCAACCTTGTTTTTTTGTGTTCTTGAACGTAGCCCTGTCTTTCAAGGCAAAATTAACACGTACTGTGCTCTGCGCGTGAATCTACACCTTTTTCTCTCAGAGTATTCATTACAGTGCATCCAAACACTTGACTTATACTGTATATAAATAATTATACAGATTTTTTTTATTACTACAGTATTTACCCTATAGTAAACTTGAATACTACAGTATACTACAGTCAGGTCTCAACCTTTAAGTCTTTACTGAAGACTCATCTCTTCAGTGGGTCATATGATTGAGTGTAGTCTGGCCCAGGAGTGGGAGGGTGAACGGAAAGGCTCTGGAGCAACGAACCGCCCTTGCTGTCTCTGCCTGGCCGGTTCCCCTCTTTCCACTGGGATTCTCTGCCTCTAACCTTATTACAGGGGCTGAGTCACTGGCTTACTGGGGCTTTCTCATGCCGTCCCTGGAAGGGGTGCGTCACCTGAGTGGGTTGATTCACTGATGTGGTCATCCTGTCTGGGTTGGCGCCCCCCTTGGGTTGTGCCATGGCGGAGATCTTTGTGGGCTATACTCAGCCTTGTCTCAGGATGGTAAGTTGGTGGTTGAAGATATCCCTCTAGTGGTGTGGGGGCTGTGCTTTGGCAAAGTGGGTGGGGTTATATCCTTCCTGTTTGGCCCTGTCCAGGGGTGTCCTCGGATGGGGCCACAGTGTCTCCTGACCCCTCCTGTCTCAGCCTCCAGTATTTATGCTGCAGTAGTTTGTGTCGGGGGGCTAGGGTCAGTTTGTTATATCTGGAGTACTTCTCCTGTCCTATTCGGTGTCCTGTGTGAATCTAAGTGTGCGTTCTCTAATTCTCTCCTTCTCTCTTTCTTTCTCTCTCTCGGAGGACCTGAGCCCTAGGACCATGCCCCAGGACTACCTGACATGATGACTCCTTGCTGTCCCCAGTCCATCTGACCGTGCTGCTGCTCCAGTTTCAACTGTTCGACCATGCTGGTCATTTATGAACATTTGAACATCTTGGCCATGTTCTGTAATAATCTCCACCCGGCACAGCCAGAAGAGGCAGGTTCCTCTCTAGGTTTCTTCCTAGGTTTTGGCCTTTCTAGGGAGTTTTTCCTAGCCACCGTGCTTCTACACCTGCATTGCTTGCTGTTTGGGGTTTTAGGCTGGGTTTCTGTACAGCACTTTGAGATATTAGCTGATGTACGAAGGGCTATTTAAATACATTTGATTTGATTTGATTTGATTCATGTCCGCAAAACTACAGTAAATATCACAGTATTCACTGTCATGTTTTTGCTGACTTCAGTCCAGTGGATACTATAGTATTTAACCATAGTATACTATAGTATTTAAACATAGTATACTATAGTATTTAAACATAGTATACAATCGTATTTAATGATAGTATACTATAGTATGTAACCATAGTATACTATCGTATTTAGCCATAGTATACTATAGTATTTAACCATATTATACTATAGTATTTAAACATAGTATACTATATTATTTAACCGTAGTATACTATAGTATTTAACCATGGTATACTAGAGTACTTAACCATAGTATACTATAGTATTTAACCATAGTATACTGTAGTATTTAACCATAGTATACTATAGTATTTAAACATAGTATACTATAGTATTTAAACATAGTATACTATAGTATTTAACCATAGTACACTATAGTATTTAACCATAGTATACAATAGTATTTAACCATAGTATACTATATTATTTAACCATAGTATACTATAGTATTTAACCATAGTATACTATAGTATTTAACCATAGTATACTATACTATTTAACCATAGTATACTATAGTATTTAACCATAGTATACTATAGTATTTAACCATAGTATACTATAGTACTTAACCATAATATACTATAGTATTTAACCATAGCATACTATAGTATTTATTTCATGTGGATACCTCCAAACAACATGTCTCCTAGCCAGCCTTATTAAAATACTGGAGAGAACGTTTGGGTTCTTGTTTTCCCTAGTATTTCCCCTGACGGTCACCGGGAGAGAGAGAGGAATGCTCGTTAATAGGAAGTGGAGTTATAAGGTTCAAATTGGTTCTTCACTTCTGGACAAGGCACTACTTTGGCTCTTTCCTCACCCATAACGTCTCAGGAAAAAAATGTAATGATCGGACTACATATTCAGCAAGGGGCAAATAACAGCTTGGATTGGGACTCTGTCTTTTACCAATAATTGTCCGACTGTGCCAGACAGAGAAATATTATCGAGAAATAGTATCTATTATCGAGAAATAAGACACTATTTAGATTCAACTAAAAATGGTACATTTAAACTATGTACTATGTAGGGTAGGACCAGAATGTTCAATAGAGTCTATATGTAGAGGATAAGGGTAGGACCAGGATGTTCAATAGAGTCTATATGTAGAGGATGAGGGTAGGACCAGGATGTTCAATAGAGTCTATATGTAGAGGATAAGGGTAGGACCAGGATGTTCAATAGAGTCTAAATGTAGAGGATGAGGGTAGGACCAGGATGTTCAATAGAGTCTATATGTAGAGGATGAGGGTAGGACCAGGATGTTCAATAGAGTCTATATGTAGAGGATGAGGGTAGGACCAGGATGTTCAATAGAGTCTAAATGTAGAGGATGAGGGTAGGACCAGGATGTTCAATAGAGTCGTTGTGTAGAGGATGAGGGTAGGACCAGGATGTTCAATAGAGTCTAAATGTAGAGGATGAGGGTAGGACCAGGATGTTCAATAGAGTCTAAATGTAGAGGATGAGGGTAGGACCAGGATGTTCAATAGAGTCGTTGTGTAGAGGATGAGGGTAGAACCAGGATGTTCAATAGAGTCTATATGTAGAGGATGAGGGTAGGACCAGGATGTTCAATAGAGTCTATATGTAGAGGATGGGGGTAGGACCAGGATGTTCAATAGAGTCTATATGTAGAGGATGGGGGTAGGACCAGGATGTTCAATAGAGTCTATATGTAGAGGATGAGGGTAGGACCAGGATGTTCAATAGAGTCGTTGTGTAGAGGATGAGGGTAGAACCAGGATGTTCAATAGAGTCTATATGTAGAGGATGAGGGTAGGACCAGGATGTTCAATAGAGTCTATATGTAGAGGATGGGGGTAGGACCAGGATGTTCAATAGAGTCTATATGTAGAGGATGGGGGTAGGACCAGGATGTTCAATAGAGTCTATATGTAGAGGATGAGGGTAGGACCAGGATGTTCAATAGAGTCTATATGTAGAGGATGGGGGTAGGACCAGGATGTTCAATAGAGTCTATATGTAGAGGATGAGGGTAGGACCAGGATGTTCAATAGAGTCTATATGTAGAGGATGGGGGTAGGACCAGGATGCTCAATAGAGTCTATATGTAGAGGATGGGGGTAGGACCAGGAAGTTCAATAGAGTCTATATGTAGAGGATGGGGGTAGGACCAGGATGTTCAATAGAGTCTATATGTAGAGGATGGGGGTAGGACCAGGATGTTCAATAGAGTCTATATGTAGAGGATGGGGGTAGGACCAGGATGCTCAATAGAGTCTATATGTAGAGGATGGGGGTAGGACCAGGATGTTCAATAGAGTCTATATGTAGAGGATGGGGGTAGGACCAGGATGTTCAATAGAGTATATATGTAGAGGATGCGGGTAGGACCAGGATGTTCAATAGAGTCTATATGTAGAGGATGGGGGTAGGACAAGGATGTTCAATAATAAACAGCAGCGTTGCAGTTCTTGACACAAACCGGTGCGCCTGGCACCTACCACCATACCCTGTTCAAAGGACGAAAAATATTTAGTTTTACCCAGTCATCCCTCTGAATGGCACACGTACACGATCCATGCCTCAATTATCTCAAGGCTTAAAAATTATTCTTTAACCTGTCTCCTCCCCTTCATCTACACTGATTTGAAGTGGATTTAACAGGTGACATCAATAAGGGATCATATCTTTCAACTGGATTCCCCTGGTCCGTCTATGTCGAAAGAGCAGGTGTTCCTAACTATAATCCACTGGGCTATCATCAACCTGACTATAATCCACTGGGCTATCATCAACCAGACTATAATCCACTGGGCTATAATCCACTGGGCTATAATCCACTGGGCTATCATCAACCTGACTATAATCCACTGGGCTATCATCAACCAGACTATAATCCACTGGGCTATAATCCACTGGGCTATAATCCACTGGGCTATGATCAATCTTTACTATAATCCACTGGGCTAACAGGTGACATCAATAAGGGGATCATATCTTTCAACTGGATTCCCCTGGTCCGTCTATGTCGAAAGAGCAGGTGTTCCTAATGTTTTGTCCACTCGGTGTATGTGATATTATGTGATCCTGAAGTCAACCTGCTGTCAGCATCATACATTACATGACATTAACATTAAGAAGTCTTCTTCTCTCATTACCTATTGATGAGAGGGTAAGTGGTACACTTTAAAGACTCTCCTCTCCTTCCTCCATACCTCACTCTATCCCTTCCACTCACTCCATCCCTTCATTCCATCATCCCTTCCTCCAACTAGTCCTCCTTTCAACCTACTTCTATCCCTTCCTATCTTCTGTCCTCCCTCCATCCATCCATCCATTCCCCTCCTTCCTACTCACCCTCCATTCCCTCCTTCCTACTCACCCTCCATTCCATCCTTCCTACTCCCCCTCCAATCCCTCCTTCCTACTCACCCTCCAATCCCTCCTTCCTACTCACCCTCCATTCCATCCTTCCTTCCCTCCGTCCATCCATCCTTCTCACCCTCCATTCCATCCTTCCTTCCCTCTGTCCATTCATCCCTCCTTCCTTCTCACCCTCCATTCCATCCTTCCTTCCCTCTGTCCATTCATCCCTCCTTCCTTCTCACCCTCCATTCCATCCTTCCTTCCCTCTGTCCATTCATCCCTCCTTCCTTCTCACCCTCCATTCCATCCTTCCTTCCCTCTGTCCATTCATCCCTCCTTCCTTCTCACCCTCTATTCCATCCTTCCTTCCCTCTGTCCATTCATCTCTCCTTCCGTCTCACCCTCCATCTCTTATCTCTTCTTCTTTACTTCCTGATTGGCTGTTATTTCCCTGTCTTCATCCCTTTCTCCCTCCATCCATCCCTCCCTGCTCCCTTCCTTCCTCCACCCTTCTCTCTCTTTTCCCTTTCTCCCTCCCTCCCTCCCTCCATCCCTCCCTGCTCCCTTTCTCCTCCCTCCATCCATCCCTCCCTGCTCCCTTCTCCTCCCTCCATCAATCCCTGCTCCCTTTCTCCCTCCCTCCATCCATCCCTCCCTGCTCCCTTTCTCCCTCCATCCATCCCTCCTTGCTCCCTTTCTCCCTCCATCCATCCCTCCCTGCTCCCTTTCTCCCACCCTCCATCCCTCCCTTCTCCCTTTCTCCCTCCATCCATCCCTCCCTGCTCCCTTTCTCCCTCCATCCCATCCCTCCCTGCTCCCTTCCTCCCTCCCTCCATCCATCCCTCCCTGCTCCCTTCCTCCCTCCCTCCATTCCTCCCTCCTTGCTCCCTTCCTCCCTCCCCCCATCCCTCCCTGCTCCCTTTCTCCCTCCATCCCTCCCTGCTCCCTTTCTCCCTCCCTCCCCGCTCCCTTTCTCCCTCCATCCCTCCCTGCTCCCTTTCTCCCTCCATCCCTCCCTTCTCCCTTTCTTCCTCCATCCATCCATCCCTGCTCCCTTTCTCCCTCCATCCATCCCTCCCTGCTCCCTTTCTCCCTCCATCCCTCCCTGCTCCCTTCCTCCCTCCATCCACCCCCCTGCTCCCTTTCTCCCTCCATCCATCCCTCCCTGCTCCCTTTCTCCCTCCATCCATCCCTCCCTGCTCCCTTCCTCCCTCCCTCCATCCCTCCCTGCTCCCTTTCTCCATCCTTCCCTCCCTGCTCCCTTTCTCCCTCCACCCATCCCTGCTCCCTTTCTCCCTCCATCCATCCCTCCCTGCTCCCTTTCTCCCTACCTCCCTCCCTGCTCCCTTTCTCCCTCCATCCCTCCCTGCTCCCTTTCTCCCTCCATCCCTCCCTGCTCCCTTTCTCCCTCCATCCACCATCCCTGCTTCCTTTCTCCCCCCATCCTTCCCTCCCTGCTCCCTTTCTTTCTCCATCCATCCCTCCCTGCTCCCTTTCTCCCTCCATCCTTCCCTCCCTGCTCCCTTTTGCCCTCCATCCCTCCCTGCTCCCTTTCTCCCTGCCTCCTTCCCTCCCTTCTCCCTTTCTCCCTCCCTCCTTCCCTTCCTTCTCCCTTTCTCCCTCCATCCCTCCCTCCCTGCTCCCTTTCTCCCTCCATCCATCCCTCCCTCCCTGCTCCCTTTCTCCCTCCATCCCTCCCTGCTCCCTTTCTCCCTCCATCCATCCCTCCCTTCTCCCTTTCTCCCTCCCTCCATCCCTCCCTGCTCCCTTTCTCTCTCCATCCCTCCATCCCTGCTCCCTTTCTCCCTCCATCCCTCCCTGCTCCCTTTCTCCATCCATCCCTCCATGCTCCCTTTCTCCCTCCCTCCATCCCTCCCTGCTCCCTTTCTCCCTCCCTCCATTCCTCCCTGCTCCCTTCTCCCTCCATTCCTCCCTGCTCCCTTTCTCCCTCCATCCCTCCCTGCTCCCTTTCTCCCTCCATTCCTCCCTGCTCCCTTTCTCCCTCCATCCCTTTCTGCTCCCTTTCTCCCTCCCTCCCTCCATCACTCCCAGCTCCCTCCCTCCCTCCATCCCTCCCTGCTCCCTTTGTCCCTCTATCGCCCTCGTGTCTTTTCATCCTGGTGGACATCGTCCTCTCCTCTCCTCTCCTCTCCTCTCCTCTCCTCTCCTCTCCTCTCCTCTCCTCTCCTCTCCTCTCCTCTCCTCTCCTCTCCTCTCCTCTCCTCTCCTCTCCTCTCCTCTCCTCTCCTCTCCTCCTTTCTCCTCTCCTCCTTTCTCCTCTCCTCTCTTCTCCTGAGCTAATCTAGCTATATGTATTATTAAACAGTGTACGTGGTCTGCTCCAGGAACCACAGTGTTGAGTGTTTTGGAAGAGGAGGAGGAGGAGGAGGAGGAGGAGGAGGAGGAGGAGGAGTAGGAGGAAAAGGAGGAGGAAAAGGAGGAGGAAAAGGAGGAGGAGGAGAAGGAGGAAAAGGAGGAGGAGGAGAAGGAAAAGGAGGAGGAGGAAGAGGAAGAGGAAGAGGAGGAGGAGGAGGAGGAGACTTACCCTGCATGGTTGTGCTGGTGGGCTCAGCGAAGAGGGGGATAAGGAGGAGGTAGATGAGGTAGACGAATGATAGCCCATTGTACCGGAACAAGCAAGCTGTAACCACACACACACACACAGAGAGAGAGAGAGAGAGAGAGAGAGAGGAGAGAGAGAGAGAGAGAGAGAGAGAGAGAGAGAGAGAGAGAGAGAGAGAGAGAGAGAGAGAGAGAGAGAGAGAGAGAGAGAGAGGGAGAGAGAGAGAGAGAGAGAGAGAGAGAGAGAGAGAGAGAGAGAGAGAGAGAGAGATTAGTAATTTAATCAAACGTGACGATGATAGTAAAGTAAAACAACATACTGTATTTAACATCCTCTGGTTTAAGTTCCACACAGTTTGGGATCAGAGACATAAAGAGACATGCTGATATGGATTAGATATCTCTACATGGCTGTGGTATTGATGTTTGGTCTGAACACACACACACACACACAGATATGTGGACATGGCTATGATGCTATTGATGTTTGGCCTGTAAGATATCAGCCTCGCAATCCTCTTGATGTAGTTAAAATCACGCTGACAATCTCTGGATGTCAATGTGAACTCAGCAGATGAATTAACTGGCTGAGGTCTACCATGTCAACAATGCGAAGGGAGCCCAGCGTAGAGACGTGGCCATATCTGACCATGTGCTGGGGAGTAGGATTTCAGCTAATAAAGGTTTCAAATAATAAAGTTGACAAGTGTGTTAGTGCTGGAATTGGCACATACTGTATATATGGAATGGACGAGGTCGGGAACACTGCACTAGCCTGATTAAATGTATTTTTAAAGACTGGGTTGGGAACATAACCCTCAAACCTCTTGGTCTTTGACCTGACCGTAACTCTATCTAGACAGAGCAAAGCAGAGGTCTGGACTATAATCCACTGGGCTATCATCAACCCTTACTATCATCAACTGGGCTATCATCAATCTTTACTATAATCCACTGGGCTATAATCCACTGGGCTATCATCAACCTGACTATAATCCACTGGGCTATCATCAATCTTTACTATAATCCACTGGGCTATAATCCACTGGGCTATCATCAACCTGACTATAATCCACCGGGCTATCATCAACTGAGCTATCATCAATCTTTACTATTATCCACTGGGCTATCATCAAGCCTTACTATAATCCACTGGGCTATCATCAACTGAGCTATCATCAATCCTTACTATAATCCACTGGGCTATCATCAACATTTACTATAATCCACTGGGCTATCATCAACCTTTACTATAATCCACTGGGCTATCATCAACCTGACTATAATCCACTGGGCTATCATCAACTGAGCTATCATCAACCTTTACTATAATCCCCTGGGCTATCATCAACCTGACTATAATCCACTGGGCTATCATCAACCTGACTATAATCCACTGGGCTATCATCAACTGGACTATAATCCACTGGGCTATAATCCACTGGGCTATAATCCACTGGGCTATAATCCACTGGGCTATCATCCACTGGGCTATCATCAACCTGACTATAATCCACTAGGCTATCATCAACCTGACTATAATCCACTGGGCTATCATCCACTGGGCTATAATCAATCTTTACTATCATCCACTGGGCTATAATCAATCTTTACTATCATCCACTGGGCTATAATCCACTGGGCTATCATCAACTGGGCTATAATCCACTGGGCTATCATCCACTGGGCTATCATCCACTGGGCTATAATCCACTGGGCTATCATCAACCTGACTATAATCCACTGGGCTATCATCAATCTTTACTATAATCCACTGGGCTATAATCCACTGGGCTATAATCCACTGGGCTATAATCCACTGGGCTATACTCCACTGGGCTATAATCCACTGGGCTATCATCAACCTGACTATAATCCACTGGGCTATAATCCACTGGGCTATCATCCACTGGGCTATAATTCACTGGGCTATCATCCACTGGGCTATCATCCACTGGGCTATAATCCACTGGGCTATCATCAACTGAGCTATAATCCACTGGGCTATCATCCACTGGTCTATCATCCACTGGGCTATCATCCACTGGGCTATAATCCACTGGGCTATCATCCACCGGGCTATAATCCACTGGGCTATCATCCACTGGGCTATAATTCACTGGGCTATAATCCCATGTGTCTGTCTGCATGTTATCTAACAGCCAAAGAGATTCTGTACCAGAGACCAGACCCAAGACTTGAACTTTCATTCTACCCGTCTTTGATCTGTGTCCCAAATGGCACCCTATCCCCTATATAGTCCATTACTTTGACCAGAGCCCAATGGACCCTAGTCAAAGGTAGTGCACTGCATAGGGAATAGAGCACTTTAGCGTCCGCTATAGTCTTCCTGGGGTCTGTCACTAGCTATTGTAGGTCAAATCTGCTACCACAACACCAGTAGAATAACCCTATGCAGTATTTCATAATATTATATTATAATCTGTTCTATCATATTGTATTCTGTTCTATTATATTCTATTCTATTCTATCATATTATATAGTGTTATATTCTATCACATTCTATTCTATCATAATCTGTTCTATTCTATAATATTCTGTTCTATTCTATTCTATCATATCACATTCTATTCTGTTCTATTCTATCATATCATATTCAAGTCTGTTCTACTTTATTTTGTTCTATTATATATAGTCTCCCTGGGGTCTGTCACTAGCTACTGTAGGTCAAATCTGCTACCACAACACCAGAATAATAGAATAACACCAATGCAGTATTTTATTATATTCTATTATATTAGGTTATATTCTATTCGATCATATTCTATAGTGTTATATTCTATCACATTCTATTCTATCAAAATCTGTTCTATTCTATAAAATTCTATTATATTATTATTCTATCACATTCTATTCTATCATTATTATTATTATTATTATTCTATCACATTCTATTCTATCATATTCTATTCTGTTCTATTTTATCATATTATATTCTGTTATATTTTATCATATTCTATTCTATCATATTCTATTCTATCATGTTCTATTCTATCATGTTCTATTCTATCATATTCTATTATACTCTGTTCTATTATACTCTGTTCTATTTTATTTTGTTCTATTCTATCATGTTCTATTCTATCATGTTCTATTCTATCATGTTCTATTCTATCATGTTCTATTCTATCATGTTCTATTCTATCATATTCTATTCTATCATATTCTATTCTATCATATTCTATTCTGTTCTATTCTGTCATATTCTATTCTATCATATTCTATTCTGTTCTATTCTATCATGTTCTATTCTATCATGTTCTATTCTATCATGTTCTATTCTATCATGTTCTATTCTATCATGTTCTATTCTATCATATTCTATTCTATCATATTCTATTCTATCATATTCTATTCTGTTCTATTCTATCATATTCTATTCTATCATATTCTATTCTATCATATTCTACTCTGTTCTATCATATTTTATCATATCATATTCTATTCTGTTCTATTCTATCATATTCTATTCTATCATATTCTATTCTATCATGTTCTGTTCACTTTTATTCTGTTCTATTCTATCATATTTTATTCTGTTCTATTCTATCATATTCTACTCTGTTCTATTTTTTTCTATTCTATTCTACCACCCAGCTGGATGAAAACAGAGCTGTCCGTCGTCTGGCCACTCTGTCTTTAAAGTCCCCACCTAAGGAGTTTAACTGGAGGAATTAAAATGACATGAACCCAGCTATTGACTCACAGTGAGAGGGATGATTAAACTGTGTGTTACTCACTGTGACAGTGTGTTGTTATGGTGTAACCCTGCCATTCACACATACACAGGGCTGAGACAGTGTATTATTTACAGTGTAATAGACACACTTGTCTAAATTGATGTGAAAGAAATGCTATAACCACCAGCCACATCCACTGGTGCAAAAAGTCATAAATTGTCATACTTGATTAAAAGTATAAATAATTTCAAATTCCTTATATTAAACCAGACGGCACCATTTTTTTATTATTTTTTATTATTGACGGATCGCCAGGGATACATTCCAGCAATCAGACATCATTTACAAACAAAGCATTTGTGTTTGTTGAGTCCTCCAGATCAGAGGCAGTAGGGATGACCAGGGATGTTCTCTGTTTAGTGAGTCCTCCAGATCAGAGGCAGTAGGGATGACCAGGGATGTTCTCTGTTTAGTGAGTCCTCCAGATCAGAGGCAGTAGGGATGACCAGGGATGTTCTCTGTTTAGTGAGTCCTCCAGATCAGAGGCTAGTAGGGATGACCAGGGATGTTCTCTGTTTAGTGAGTCCTCCAGATCAGAGGCAGTAGGGTTGACCAGGGATGTTCTCTGTTTAGTGAGTCCTCCAGATCAGAGGCAGTAGGGATGTTCTCTGTTTAGTGAGTCCACCAGATCAGAGACAGTAGGGATGACCAGGGATGTTCTCTGTTTAGTGAGTCCTCCAGATCAGAGGCTAGTAGGGATAACCAGGGATGTTCTCTGTTTAGTGAGTCCTCCAGATCAGAGGCTAGTAGGGATGACCAGGGATGTTCTCTGTTTAGTGAGTCCTCCAGATCAGAGATAGTAGTGATGACCAGGGATGTTCTCTGTTTAGTGAGTCCTCCAGATCAGAGGCTAGTAGGGATAACCAGGGGTGTTCTCTGTTTAGTGAGTCCTCCAGATCAGAGGCTAGTAGGGATGACCAGGGATGTTCTCTGTTTAGTGAGTCCTCCAGATCAGAGGCAGTAGGGATGACCAGGGATGTTCTCTGTTTAGTGAGTCCACCAGATCAGAGGCAGTAGGGATGACCAGGGATGTTCTCTGTTTAGTGAGTCCTCCAGATCAGAGGCTAGTAGGGATGACCAGGGATGTTCCCTGTTTAGTGAGTCCTCCAGATCAGAGGCTAGTAGGGATGACCAGGGATGTTCTCTGTTTAGTGAGTCCTCCAGATCAGAGGCTAGTAGGTATAACCAGGGATGTTCTCTGTTTAGTGAGTCCTCCAGATCAGAGGCTAGTAGGGATGACCAGGGATGTTCTCTGTTTAGTGAGTCCTCCAGATCAGAGATAGTAGTGATGACCAGGGATGTTC
Source organism: Oncorhynchus kisutch (assembly GCF_002021735.2). Classification (NCBI taxonomy): domain Eukaryota; kingdom Metazoa; phylum Chordata; class Actinopteri; order Salmoniformes; family Salmonidae; genus Oncorhynchus; species Oncorhynchus kisutch. Next base: position 46,023,855 of record NC_034203.2, on the reverse strand, counting down.
TCTGTTTAGTGAGTCCTCCAGATCAGAGGCAGTAGGGATGACCAGGGATGTTCTCTGTTTAGTGAGTCCACCAGATCAGAGGCAGTAGGGATGACCAGGGATGTTCTCTGTTTAGTGAGTCCTCCAGATCAGAGGCTAGTAGGGATGACCAGGGATGTTCCCTGTTTAGTGAGTCCTCCAGATCAGAGGCTAGTAGGGATGACCAGGGATGTTCTCTGTTTAGTGAGTCCTCCAGATCAGAGGCTAGTAGGGATAACCAGGGATGTTCTCTGTTTAGTGAGTCCTCCAGATCAGAGGCTAGTAGGGATGACCAGGGATGTTCTCTGTTTAGTGAGTCCTCCAGATCAGAGATAGTAGTGATGACCAGGGATGTTCTCTGTTTAGTGAGTCCTCCAGATCAGAGGCTAGTAGGGATAACCAGGGATGTTCTCTGTTTAGTGAGTCCTCCAGATCAGAGGCTAGTAGGGATGACCAGGGATGTTCTCTGTTTAGTGAGTCCTCCAGATCAGAGGCAGTAGGGATGACCAGGGATGTTCTCTGTTTAGTGAGTCCTCCAGATCAGAGGCAGTAGGGATGACCAGGGATGTTCTTTGTTTAGTGAGTCCTCCAGATCAGAGGCTAGTAGGGATGACCAGGGATGTTCTCTGTTTAGTGAGTCCTCCAGATCAGAGGCTAGTAGGGATGACCAGGGATGTTCTCTGTTTAGTGAGTCCTCCAGATCAGAGGCTAGTAGGGATGACCAGGGATGTTCTCTGTTTAGTGAGTCCTCCAGATCAGAGGCTAGAAGGGATGACCAGGGATGTTCTCTGTTTAGTGAGTCCTCCAGATCAGAGGCTAGAAGGGATGACCAGGGATGTTCTCTGTTTAGTGAGTCCTCCAGATCAAAGGCAGTAGGGATGACCAGGGATGTTCTCTGTTTAGTGAGTCCTCCAGATCAGAGGCAGTAGGGATGACCAGGGATGTTCTCTGTTTAGTGAGTCCTCCAGATCAGAGGCAGTAGGGATGACCAGGGATGTTCTCTGTTTAGTGAGTCCTCCAGATCAGAGGCAGTAGGGATGACCAGGGATGTTCTCTGTTTAGTGAGTCCTCCAGATCAGAGGCAGTAGGGATGACCAGGGATGTTCTCTGTTTAGTGAGTCCTCCAGATCAGAGGCAGTAGGGATGACCAGGGATGTTCTCTGTTTAGTGAGTCCTCCAGATCAGAGGCTAGAAGGGATGACCAGGGATGTTCTCTGTTTAGTGAGTCCTCCAGATCAGAGGCTAGAAGGGATGACCAGGGATGTTCTCTGTTTAGTGAGTCCTCCAGATCAGAGGCTAGAAGGGATGACCAGGGATGTTCTCTGTTTAGTGAGTCCTCCAGATCAGAGGCTAGTAGGGATGACCAGGGATGTTCTCTGTTTAGTGAGTCCTCCAGATCAGAGGCTAGAAGGGATGACCAGGGATGTTCTCTGTTTAGTGAGTCCTCCAGATCAGAGGCTAGAAGGGATAACCAGGGATGTTCTCTGTTTAGTGAGTCCTCCAGATCAGAGGCTAGAAGGGATGACCAGGGATGTTCTCTGTTTAGTGAGTCCTCCAGATCAGAGGCTAGAAGGGATGACCAGGGATGTTCTCTGTTTAGTGAGTCCTCCAGATCAGAGGCTAGAAGGGATGACCAGGGATGTTCTCTGTTTAGTGAGTCCTCCAGATCAGAGGCTAGTAGGGATGACCAGGGATGTTCTCTGTTTAGTGAGTCCTCCAGATCAGAGGCTAGAAGGGATGACCAGGGATGTTCTCTGTTCAGTGAGTCCTCCAGATCAGAGGCAGTAGGGATGACCAGGGATGTTCTCTGTTTAGTGAGTCCTCCAGATCAGAGGCAGTAGGGATGACCAGGGATGTTCTCTGTTTAGTGAGTCCTCCAGATCAGAGGCTAGAAGGGATGACCAGGGATGTTCTCTGTTTAGTGAGTCCTCCAGATCAGAGGCTAGAAGGGATGACCAGGGATGTTCTCTGTTTAGTGAGTCCTCCAGATCAGAGGCTAGAAGGGATGACCAGGGATGTTCTCTGTTTAGTGAGTCCTCCAGATCAGAGGCTAGAAGGGATGACCAGGGATGTTCTCTGTTTAGTGAGTCCACCAGATCAGAGGCAGTAGGGGTGACCAGGGATGTTCTCTGTTTAGTGAGTCCTCCAGATCAGAGGCAGTAGGGATGACCAGGGATGTTCTCTGTTTAGTGAGTCCTCCAGATCAGAGGCTAGTAGGGATGACCAGGGATGTTCTCTGTTTAGTGAGTCCTCCAGATCAGAGGCAGTAGGGATGACCAGGGATGTTCTCTGTTTAGTGAGTCCTCCAGATCAGAGGCTAGAAGGGATGACCAGGGATGTTCTCTGTTTAGTGAGTCCTCCAGATCAGAGGCTAGAAGGGATGACCAGGGATGTTCTCTGTTTAGTGAGTCCTCCAGATCAGAGGCTAGAAGGGATGACCAGGGATGTTCTCTGTTTAGTGAGTCCTCCAGATCAGAGGCTAGAAGGGATGACCAGGGATGTTCTCTGTTTAGTGAGTCCTCCAGATCAGAGGCTAGAAGGGATGACCAGGGATGTTCTCTGTTTAGTGAGTCCTCCAGATCAGAGGCTAGTAGGGATGACCAGGGATGTTCTCTGTTTAGTGAGTCCTCCAGATCAGAGGCAGTAGGGATGACCAGGGATGTTCTCTGTTTAGTGAGTCCTCCAGATCAGAGGCTAGAAGGGATGACCAGGGATGTTCTCTGTTTAGTGAGTCCTCCAGATCAGAGGCTAGAAGGGATGACCAGGGATGTTCTCTGTTTAGTGAGTCCTCCAGATCAGAGACAGTAGGGACCAGGGATGTTCTCTGTTTAGTGAGTCCTCCAGATCAGAGGCTAGAAGGGATGACCAGGGATGTTCTCTGTTTAGTGAGTCCTCCAGATCAGAGGCTAGAAGGGATGACCAGGGATGTTCTCTGTTTAGTGAGTCCTCCAGATCAGAGGCTAGAAGGGATGACCAGGGATGTTCTCTGTTTAGTGAGTCCTCCAGATCAGAGGCTAGAAGGGATGACCAGGGATGTTCTCTGTTTAGTGAGTCCTCCAGATCAGAGGCAGTAGGGATGACCAGGGATGTTCTCTGTTTAGTGAGTCCTCCAGATCAGAGGCTAGAAGGGATGACCAGGGATGTTCTCTGTTTAGTGAGTCCTCCAGATCAGAGGCTAGAAGGGATGACCAGGGATGTTCTCTGTTTAGTGAGTCCTCCAGATCAGAGGCTAGAAGGGATGACCAGGGATGTTCTCTGTTTAGTGAGTCCTCCAGATCAGAGGCTAGAAGGGATGACCAGGGATGTTCTCTGTTTAGTGAGTCCTCCAGATCAGAGGCTAGAAGGGATGACCAGGGAGGTTCTCTTGATAAATGTGTGAATTAAAAAATGTTCCTGTTAAAATGTAACTTTATTTTATTTCAGAATGTAGGTTTAGTAAAAGTAAAAGTTGACAAAAATATAAAAAGTAATGTAATGTACAGATACAAAATAGTTGATAAATAATATAATATATATATAAGTACTTTACGCCAATGCCTTCACACCAATACATTAGCATACTTTATATACTGTTATACACATACTTATCACATAGCATTCCATACATAAATTAAGGCCATGCAACCTGAGTTGAGGCCATGCAAACCCGACTTACAGTCATGCTTGTATACATTTTTACATACCGGTGGTCCCGGGAATCAAACCCACTATCCTTGGCATTGCAAGCACCCTGCTATACCAACTGAGCTATGATATAATAACTGTTGTGTTCCACATAATGCATTTCCACAAACAGCAAAGTAACCTTACAACCTTGAATCTAGTATGGAATAGAACTCAACCTGATTTAGATCGCCAGTCTAACTAACATAAAAGGTCCTAATAACAGATACAGAGATCCAAGCTCTGGTCTGGGCTGACGGGGACAGACAGAGATAACAGAGAGAATTGAAGACCCACTAACCTGTCGGCCTATAATAGAAACCCTTATACCAGTACATCACTACAGAGAAGAGATTTACTAGTTGAATAAACCCTTTGTCTCCTCTACAGCAGATACAATGGTGTAAGAAAAAAGGAGAGGCAGTAGAGTAAGGTACTGGAAGCAAATGATAGGAAGATAGCCGCTCTCAGTGGTGCTGCTCTCAGTGGGTTAACCCTCATAGTGGTGCTGCTCTCAGTGGGTTAAACCCTCATAGTGGTGCTGCTCTCAGTGGTGCTGCTCTCAGCTGTGCTGCTCTCTGTGGGTTAACCCTCATAGTGGTGCTGCTCTCAGTGGTGCTACTCTCAGTGGTGCTGCTCTCAGCGGGTTAAAATCTCATAGTGGTGCTGCTCTCAGTGGGTTAACCCTCATAGTGGTGCTGCTCTCAGTGGTTTAAACCCTCATAGTGGTGCTGCTCTCAGTGGGTTAAACCATCATAGTGGTGCTGCTCTCAGTGGGTTAACCCTCATAGTGGTGCTGCTCTCAGTGGGTTAAACCCTCATAGTGGTGCTGCTCTCAGTGGGTTAAAACCTTATAGTGGTGCTGCTCTCAGTGGGTTAAACAATCATAGTGGTGCTGCTCTCAGTGGTGCTGCTCTCAGCTGTGCTGCTCTCTGTGGGTTAAACCCTCATAGTGGTGCTGCTCTCAGTGGTGCTACTCTCAGTGGTGCTGCTCTCAGCGGGTTAAAACCTCATAGTGGTGCTGCTCTCAGTGGGTTAACCCTCATAGTGGTGCTGCTCTCAGTGGTTTAAACCCTCATAGTGGTGCTGCTCTCAGTGGGTTAAACCCTCATAGTGGTGCTGCTCTCAGTGGGTTAACCCTCATAGTGGTGCTGCTCTCAGTGGGTTAAACCTTCATAGTGGTGCTGCTCTCAGTGGGTTAAACCCTCATAGTGGTGCTGCTCTCAGTGGGTTAAACCCTCATAGTGGTGCTGCTCTCGGTGGTGCTGCTCTCAGTGGTGCTGCTCTCAGTGGGTTAAACCCACATAGTGGTGCTGCTCTCAGTGGGTTAAACCCTCATAGTGGTGCTGCTCTCGGTGGGTGAGAGAGTGAGGGAGTGAGAGAGACAGAGAGAGAGAGAGAGACAGAGAGAGACAGAGAGACAGAGAGAGACAGAGAGACAGAGAGGGACAGAGAGAGACAGAGAGAGAGACAGAGAGACAGAGAGGGACAGAGAGAGACAGAGAGACAGAGAGGGACAGAGGGACAGAGAGGGACAGAGAGGGACAGAGAGGGACAGAGAGAGAGAGAGAGAGAGAGAGAGAGAGAGAGAGAGAGAGAGAGAGAGAGAGAGAGACAGACAGACAGACAGACGGACAGACAGACAGACAGACAGACAGACGGACAGACAGACAGACAGACAGACAGACAGACAGACAGTGAGAGGGGTAGAGAATCCTGTGGTCTGACAGTGTGTGTGGTAATGGGGACTGTGTCACTGTGTACACACTACTCCATTCAGACCTCTGTTTGCTCTCCTACAGGTGCTGTCAGATGGGCAACAGGAAACAGTCGCCATGTAACGTCACAGGGCCAGACACCTCTCTCTACCCCTTCACCTCTCTCTACCTCTTCTCCACCTCTCTCTACCTCTCTCTACCTCTTCTCTACCTCTTTACCTCTCTCTACCTCTTCTCCACCTCTCTATACCTCTCTCTACCTCTTCTCCACCTCTCTCTACCTCTTCTTCACCTCTTCTCCACCTCTCTATACCTCTCTCTACCCCTTCTCCGCCTCTCTCTACCTCTTCTTCACCTCTCTCTACCTCTTCTCCACCTCTCTATACCTCTCTCTACCTCTTCTCCGCCTCTCTCTACCTATTCTCCACCTCTTCTCCACCTCGCTCTACCTCTTCTCCACCTCTTCTCCACCTCTCTCTACCTCTTCTCCACCTCTTCTCCACCTCTCTCTACCTCTCTCTACCAATTCTCCACCTCTTCTCTGCCTCTTCTCCACCTCTCTCTACCTCTCTCTACCTCTTCTCCACCTCTTCACCACCTCTCTCTACCTCTCTCTACGTCTTCTCTACCTCTCTCTACTTCTCTCTACTTCTCTCCACCTCTCTCTAACTCTCTCCACCGCTCTCTACCTTTCTCTACCTCTCTCCACCTCTCTCCACCTCTCTCCACCTCTTCTCTATCTCTACTTCTTCTCTACCTCAATCACTCTCTACCTCTCTCTACCTCTCTACTTCTTCTCTATCTCTCTCTACCTCTCTCTACCTCTTCTCTGCCTCTATCTGCCTCTCTCTAACTATCTCTACCTCTCTCCACCTCTCTCTGCCTTTCTCTGCCTTTCTCTGCCTCTCTCTGCCTCTCTATTTCTCTCTCTGCCTCTCTTGCTGTCTCCCTCTACCTCTCTCTACCTCTCTCTGCCTCTCTTGTTGTCTCCCTCTACCTCTAACTATCTCTACCTCTCTCTACTTTTCTCTGCCTCTCTCTGCCTCTCTACCTCACACACAAACAAGCAGTAAAGGGAGACAGCGGGAAACACCAGGGAGTATCTCTATCCTGCTGTAACACCAGGGAGTATCTCTATCCTGCTGTAACACCAGGGAGTATCTCTACCCTGCTGTAACACCAGGGAGTATCTCTATACTGCTGTAACACCAGGGAGTATCTCTACCCTGCTGTAACACCAGGGAGTATCTCTATACTGCTGTAACACCAGGGAGTATCTATATCCTGCTGTAACACCAGGGAGTATCTCTATCCTGCTGTAACACCAGAGGAACACCAGGGAGTATCTTTATCCTGCTGTAACACCAGGGAGTATCTCTACCCTGCTGTAACACCAGGGAGTATCTCTATCCTGCTGTAACACCAGGGAGTATCTCTATACTGCTGTAACACCAGGGAGTATCTCTATACTGCTGTAACACCAGGGAGTATCTCTATCTTGTTGTAAAACCAGGGAGTATCTCTATCCTGTTGTAACAGCAGGGAGTATCTCTATCCTGCTGTAACACCAGGGAGTATCTCTATCCTGCTGTAACACCAGGGAGTATCTCTATCCTGCTGTAACACCAGGGAGTATCTCTACCCTGCTGTAACACCAGGGAGTATCTCTACCCTGCTGTAACACCAGGGAGTATCTCTACCCTGCTGTAACACCAGGGAGTATCTCTATCCTGCTGTAACACCAGGGAGTATCTCTACCCTGTTGTAACACCAGGGAGTATCTCTACCCTGTTGTAACACCAGGGAGTATCTCTATCCTGCTGTACCACCAGGGAGTATCTCTACCCTGCTGTAACACCAGGGAGTATCTCTATCCTGCTGTAACACCAGGGAGTATCTCTACCCTGCGGTAACACCAGGGAGTAGCTCTATACTGCTGTAAAACCAGAGGAACACCAGGGAGTATCTCTATACTGCTGTAACACCAGGGAGTATCTCTATACTGCTGTAACACCAGGGAGTATCTCTATACTGCTGTAACACCAGGGAGTATCTCTATACTGCTGTAACACCAGGGGGTATCTCTATACTGTTGTAACACCAGGGAGTAACTCTATACTGCTGTGAAACCAGAGGAACACCAGGGAGTATCTCTATACTGCTGTAACACCAGGGAGTATCTCTTTGCTGCTGTAACACCAGGGAGTATCTCTATACTGCTGTAACACCATGGAGTAACTCTATACTGCTGTAACACCAGGGAGCAACTCTATACTGCTGTAACACGAGGGAGTATCTCTATACTGCTTTAACACCAGAGGAACACCAGGGAGTAACTCTATACTGCTGTAACACCAGGGAGTATCTCTATACTGCTGTAACACCAGGGAGTATCTCTATACTGTTGTAACACCAGGGAGTATCTCTATACTGCTGTAACACCAGAGGAACACCAGGGAGTACCTCTATACTGCTGGAACACCAGGGAGTACCTCTATACTGCTGTAACACCAGGGAGTACCTCTATACTGTTGTAACACCAGAGGGCCACCCTTCCTGGAGTATCTCTATACTGCTGTAACACCAGGGAGTATCTCTATACTGTTGTAACACCAGGGAGTACCTCTATACTGCTGTAACACCAGGGAGTATCTCTATACTGCTGTAACACCAGGGAGTATCTCTATACTGTTGTAACACCAGGGAGTATCTCTATACTGCTGTAACACCAGAGGAACACCAGGGAGTACCTCTATACTGCTGGAACACCAGGGAGTACCTCTATACTGCTGTAACACCAGGGAGTACCTCTATACTGTTGTAACACCAGAGGACCACCATTCCTGGAGTATCTCTATACTGCTGTAACACCAGGGAGTATCTCTATACTGCTGTAACACCAAGGAGTATCTCTATACTGTTGAAACACCAGGGAGTATCTCTATACTGCTGTAACACCAGGGATTATCTCTATACTGCTGTAACACCAGGGAGTAACTCTATACTGTTGTAACACCAGGGAGTAGCTCTATGCTGCTGTAACACCAGGGAGTATCTCTATACTGCTGTAACACCATGGAGTAACTCTATACCGCTGTAACACCAGGGAGTAACTCTATACTGCTGTAACACCAGGGAGTGTCTCTATACTGTTTTAACACCAGAGGAACACCAGGGAGTAACTCTATACTGCTGTAACACCAGGGAGTATCTCTATACTGCTGTAACACCAGGGAGTATATCTATACTGTTGTAACACCAGGGAGTACCTCTATACTGCTGTAACACCAGGGAGTATCTCTATACTGTTGTAACACCAGAGGAACACCAGGGAGTATCTCTACACTACTTTAACACCAGAGGAACACCAGGGAGTACCTCTATACTGTTGTAACACCAGGGAGTATCTCTATACTGTTGTAACACCAGGGAGTAACCCTATACTGCTGTAAAACCAGGGAGTATCTCTATAGTGTTGTAACACCAGGGAGTATCTCTATACTGTTGTAACACCAGGGAGTATCTCTATACTGCTGTAACACCAGGGAGTACCTCTATATTGCTGTAACACCAGGGAGTATCTCTATACTGTTGTAACACCAGGGAGTAAATCTATACTGTTGTAACACCAGGGAGTATCTCTTTGATGCTGTAGCACCAGGGAGTATATCTATACTGCGTGTAACACCAGGGAGTAACTCTATACTGCTGTAACACCAGGGAGTAACTCTATACTGCTGTAACACCAGGGAGTGTCTCTATACTGTTTTAACACCAGAGGAACACCAGGGAGTAACTCTATACTGCTGTAACACCAGGGAGTATCTCTATACTGCTGTAACACCAGGGAGTATATCTATACTGTTGTAACACCAGGGAGTATCTCTATACTGCTGTAACACCAGGGAGTATCTCTATACTGTTGTAACACCAGAGGAACACCAGGGAGTATCTCTACACTACTTTAACACCAGAGGAACACCAGGGAGTACCTCTATACTGTTGTAACACCAGGGAGTATCTCTATACTGTTGTAACACCAGGGAGTAACCCTATACTGCTGTAAAACCAGGGAGTATCTCTATAGTGTTGTAACACCAGGGAGTATCTCTATACTGTTGTAACACCAGGGAGTATCTCTATACTGCTGTAACACCAGAGAGTACCTCTATACTGCTGTAACACCAGGGAGTATCTCTATACTGTTGTAACACCAGGGAGTAACTCTATACTGTTGTAACACCAGGGAGTATCTCTTTGATGCTGTAACACCAGGGAGTATCTCTATACTGCTTTAACACCAGAGGAACACCAGGGAGTATCTCTATACTGCTGTAACACCAGGGAGTATCTCTATACTGCTGTAACACCAGGGAGTAACTCTATACTGTTGTAACTCCAGGGAGTATCTCTATGCTGCTGTAACACCAGGGAGTATCTCTATACTGCTGTAACACCAGGGAGTACCTCTATACTGCTGTAACACCAGGGAGTAACTCTATACTGCTGTAACACCAGGGAGTATCTCTATACTGCTTTAACACCAGAGGAACACCAGGGAGTAACTCTATACTGCTGTAACACCAGGGAGTATCTCTATACTGCTGTAACACCAGGGGGTATCTCTATACTGTTGTAACACCAGGGAGTATCTCTATACTGCTGTAACACCGGAGGAACACCAGGGAGTACCTATATACTGCTGTAACACCAGGGAGTACCTCTATACTGTTGTAACACCAGAGGACCACCCTTCCTGGAGTATCTCTATACTGCTGTAACACCAGGGAGTATCTCTATACTGTTGTAACACCAGGGAGTACCTCTATACTGCTGTAACACCAGGGAGTACCTCTATACTGCTGTAACACCAGATGACCACCCTTCCTGGAGTATCTCTATACTGTTGTAACACCAGGGAGTATCTCTATACTGCTGTAACACCAGAGGAACACCAGGGAGTAACTCTATACTGTTGTAACACCAGGGAGTATCTCTATACTGCTGTAACACCAGGGAGTAACTCTATACTGCTGTAACACCAGAGGAACACCAGGGAGTATCTCTATACTGTTGTAACACCAGGGAGTATCTCTATACTGCTGTAACACCAGGGAGTATCTCTATACTCCTGTAACACCCGGGAGTATCTCTATACTGTTGTAACACCAGGGAGTATCACTATACTGTTGTAACACCAGGGAGTATCACGATACTGTTGTAACACCAGGGAGTATCTCTATACTGCTGTAACACCAGGGAGTACCTCTATACTGCTGTAACACCAGGGAGTATCTCTACACTGTTGTAACACCAGGGAGTAACTCTATACTGTTGTAACACCAGGGAGTATCTCTATGCTGCTGTAGCACCAGGGAGTAACTCTATACTGCTGTAACACCAGGGAGTATCTCTATACTGCTTTAACACCAGAGGAACACCAGGGAGTATCTCTATACTGCTGTAACACCAGGGAGTATCTCTATACTGCTGTAACACCAGGGAGTAACTCTATACTGCTGTAACACCAGGGAGTATTTCTATACTGCTTTAACACCAGAGGAACACCAGGGAGTAACTCTATACTGCTGTAACACCAGGGAGTATCTCTATACTGCTGTAACACCAGGGAGTAACTCTATACTCTTGTAACACCAGGGAGTATCTCTATGCGGCTGTAACACCAGGGAGTATCTCTATACTGCTGTAACACCAGGGAATATCTCTATACTGCTGTAACACCAGGGAGTAACTCTATACTGCTGTAAAACCAGAGGAACACCAGGGAATATCTCTATACTGTTGTAACACTAGGGAGTAACTCTATACTGCTGTAACACCAGAGGAACACCAGGGCGTACCTCTATACTGTTGTAACACTAGGCAGTAACTATATACTGTTGTAACACCAGGGAGTAACTCTATACTGTTGTAACACTAGGGAGTACCTCTATACTGCTGTAACACCAGGGAGTATCTCTATACTGTTGTAACACCAGGGAGTATCTCTATAGTGCTGTAACACCAGGGAATATCTCTATACTGCTGTAACACCAGGGAATATCTCTATACTGTTGTAACACCAGGGAGTAACTATATACTGCTGTAACACCAGGGAGTAACTCTATACTGCTGTAACACCAGGGAATATCTCTATACTGTTGTAACACCAGGGAGTATCTCTATACTGCTGTAACACCAGGGAGTAACTCTATACTGCTGTAACACCAGGGAGTATCTCTATACTGCTGTAACACCAGGGAGTATCTCTATACTGTTGTAACACCAGGGAGTACCTCTATACTGCTGTAACACCAGGGAGTACCTCTATACTGCTGTAACACCAGATGACCACCCTTCCTGGAGTATCTCTATACTGTTGTAACACCAGGGAGTATCTCTATACTGCTGTAACACCAGAGGAACACCAGGGAGTAACTCTATACTGTTGTAACACCAGGGAGTATCTCTATACTGCTGTAACACCAGGGAGTAACTCTATACTGCTGTAACACCAGAGGAACACCAGGGAGTATCTCTATACTGTTGTAACACCAGGGAGTATCTCTATACTGCTGTAACACCAGGGAGTATCTCTATACTGCTGTAACACCCGGGAGTATCTCTATACTGTTGTAACACCAGGGAGTATCACTATACTGTTGTAACACCAGGGAGTATCACTATACTGTTGTAACACCAGGGAGTATCTCTATACTGCTGTAACACCAGGGAGTACCTCTATACTGCTGTAACACCAGGGAGTATCTCTATACTGCTGTAACACCAGGGAGTAACTCTATACTGTTGTAACACCAGGGAGTAGCTCTATGCTGCTGTAACACCAGGGAGTATCTCTATACTGCTGTAACACCATGGAGTAACTCTATACCGCTGTAACACCAGGGAGTAACTCTATACTGCTGTAACACCAGGGAGTGTCTCTATACTGTTTTAACACCAGAGGAACACCAGGGAGTAACTCTATACTGCTGTAACACCAGGGAGTATCTCTATACTGCTGTAACACCAGGGAGTATATCTATACTGTTGTAACACCAGGGAGTATCTCTATACTGCTGTAACACCAGGGAGTATCTCTATACTGTTGTAACACCAGAGGAACACCAGGGAGTATCTCTGCACTACTTTAACACCAGAGGAACACCAGGGAGTACCTCTATACTGTTGTAACACCAGGGAGTATCTCTATACTGTTGTAACACCAGGGAGTAACCCTATACTGCTGTAAAACCAGGGAGTATCTCTATAGTGTTGTAACACCAGGGAGTATCTCTATACTGTTGTAACACCAGGGAGTATCTCTATACTGCTGTAACACCAGGGAGTACCTCTATACTGCTGTAACACCAGGGAGTATCTCTATACTGTTGTAACACCAGGGAGTAACTCTATACTGTTGTAACACCAGGGAGTATCTCTTTGATGCTGTAGCACCAGGGAGTATATTTATACTGCTGTAACACCAGGGAGTAACTCTATACTGCTGTAACACCAGGGAGTATCTCTATACTGCTGTAACACCAGGGAGTACCTCTATACTGCTTTAACACCAGGGAGTATCTCTATACTGCTGTAACACCAGGGAGTAACTCTATACTGCTGTAACACCAGGGAGTATCTCTATACTGCTTTAACACCAGAGGAACACCAGGGAGTATCTCTATACTGCTGTAACACCAGGGAGTATCTCTATACTGCTGTAACACCAGGGAGTAACTCTATACTGTTGTAACTCCAGGGAGTATCTCTATGCTGCTGTAACACCAGGGAGTATCTCTATACTGCTGTAAACCCAGGGAGTACCTCTATACTGCTGTAACACCAGGGAGTAACTCTATACTGCTGTAACACCAGGGAGTATCTCTATACTGCTTTAACACCAGAGGAACACCAGGGAGTAACTCTATAATGCTGTAACACCAGGGAGTATCTCTATACTGCTGTAACACCAGGGGGTATCTCTATACTGTTGTAACACCAGGGAGTATCTCTATACTGCTGTAACACCGGAGGAACACCAGGGAGTACCTATATACTGCTGTAACACCAGGGAGTACCTCTATACTGTTGTAACACCAGAGGACCACCCTTCCTGGAGTATCTCTATACTGCTGTAACACCAGGGAGTATCTCTATACTGTTGTAACACCAGGGAGTACCTCTATACTGCTGTAACACCAGGGAGTACCTCTATACTGCTGTAACACCAGATGACCACCCTTCCTGGAGTATCTCTATACTGTTGTAACACCAGGGAGTATCTCTATACTGCTGTAACACCAGAGGAACACCAGGGAGTAACTCTATACTGTTGTAACACCAGGGAGTATCTCTATACTGCTGTAACACCAGGGAGTAACTCTATACTGCTGTAACACCAGAGGAACACCAGGGAGTATCTCTATACTGTTGTAACACCAGGGAGTATCTCTATACTGATGTAACACCAGGGAGTATCTCTATACTCCTGTAACACCCGGGAGTATCTCTATACTGTTGTAACACCAGGGAGTATCACTATACTGTTGTAACACCAGGGAGTATCACTATACTGTTGTAACACCAGGGAGTATCTCTATACTGCTGTAACACCAGGGAGTACCTCTATACTGCTGTAACACCAGGGAGTATCTCTACACTGTTGTAACACCAGGGAGTAACTCTATACTGTTGTAACACCAGGGAGTATCTCTATGCTGCTGTAGCACCAGGGAGTAACTCTATACTGCTGTAACACCAGGGAGTATCTCTATACTGCTTTAACACCAGAGGAACACCAGGGAGTATCTCTATACTGCTGTAACACCAGGGAGTATCTCTATACTGCTGTAACACCAGGGAGTAACTCTATACTGCTGTAACACCAGGGAGTATTTCTATACTGCTTTAACACCAGAGGAACACCAGGGAGTAACTCTATACTGCTGTAACACCAGGGAGTATCTCTATACTGCTGTAACACCAGGGAGTAACTCTATACTCTTGTAACACCAGGGAGTATCTCTATGCGGCTGTAACACCAGGGAGTATCTCTATACTGCTGTAACACCAGGGAATATCTCTATACTGCTGTAACACCAGGGAGTAACTCTATACTGCTGTAAAACCAGAGGAACACCAGGGAATATCTCTATACTGTTGTAACACTAGGGAGTAACTCTATACTGCTGTAACACCAGAGGAACACCAGGGCGTACCTCTATACTGTTGTAACACTAGGGAGTAACTATATACTGTTGTAACACCAGGGAGTAACTCTATACTGTTGTAACACTAGGGAGTACCTCTATACTGCTGTAACACCAGGGAGTATCTCTATACTGTTGTAACACCAGGGAGTAACTCTATAGTGCTGTAACACCAGGGAATATCTCTATACTGCTGTAACACCAGGGAATATTTCTATACTGTTGTAACACCAGGGAGTAACTATATACTGCTGTAACACCAGGGAGTAACTCTATACTGCTGTAACACCAGGGAATATCTCTATACTGTTGTAACACCAGGGAGTATCTCTATACTGCTGTAACACCAGGGAGTAACTCTATACTGCTGTAACACCAGGGAGTATCTCTATACTGCTGTAACACCAGGGAGTAACTCTATACTGCTGTAACACTAGGGAGTAACTCTATACTGCTGTAACACCAGGGAATATATCTATACTGTTGTAACACCAGGGAGTATCTCTATACTGCTGTAACACCAGGGAGTAACTCTATACTGCTGTAACACCAGGGAGTATCTCTATACTGCTGTAACACCAGGGAGTAACTCTATACTGCTGTAACACTGGGTAGTAACTCTATACTGCTGTAACACTAGGGAATATCTCTATACTGCTGTAACACCAGGGAGTAACTCTATACTGCTGTAACACCAGGGAGTATCTCTATACTGCTGTAACACCAGGGAGTAACTATATACTGCTGTAACACCAGGGAGTAACTCTATACTGCTGTAACACCAGGGAGTAACTATATACTGCTGTAACACCAGGGAGTAACTCTATACTGCTGTAACACCAGGGAATATCTCTATACTGCTGTAACACCAGGGAGTAACTCTATACTGCTGTAAAACCAGAGGAACACCAGGGAGTATCTCTATACTGTTGTAACACTAGGGAGTAACTCTATACTGCTGTAACACCAGGGAGTAACTATATACTGCTGTAACACCAGGGATTATCTCTATACTGCTGTAACACCAGGGAATATCTCTATACTGCTGTAACACCAGGGAGTAACTCTATACCGCTGTAAAACCAGAGGAACACCAGGGAGTATCTCTATACTGTTGTAACACTAGGGAGTAACTCTATACTGCTGTAACACCAGAGGAACACCAGGGCGTACCTCTATACTGTTGTAACACTAGGGAGTAACCATATACTGTTGTAACACCAGGGAGTAACTCTATACTGTTGTAACACTAGGGAGTACCTCTATACTGCTGTAACACCAGGGAGTAACTCTATACTGTTGTAACACTAGGGAGTAACTCTATACTGTTGTAACACCAGGGAGTATCTCTATACTGCTGCAACACCAGGGAGTAACTCTATACTGCTGTAACACCAGGGAGTACCTCTATACTGCTGTAACACCAGGGAGTAACTATATACTGCTGTAACACCAGGGAATATCTCTATACTGTTGTAACACCAGGGAGTATCTCTATACTGCTGTAACACCAGGGAGTAACTCTATACTGCTGTAACACCAGGGAGTAACTATATACTGCTGTAACACCAGGGAGTAACTATATACTGCTGTAACACCAGGGAGTAACTCTATACTGCTGTAACACCAGGGAATATCTCTATACTGTTGTAACACCAGGGAGTATCTCTATACTGCTGTAACACCAGGGAGTAACTCTATACTGCTGTAACACCAGGGAGTATCTCTATACTGCTGTAACACCAGGGAGTAACTCTATACTGCTGTAACACTAGGGAGTAACTCTATACTGCTGTAACACCAGGGAATATATCTATACTGTTGTAACACCAGGGAGTATCTCTATACTGCTGTAACACCAGGGAGTAACTCTATACTGCTGTAACACCAGGGAGTATCTCTATACTGCTGTAACACCAGGGAGTAACTCTATACTGCTGTAACACTGGGTAGTAACTCTATACTGCTGTAACACTAGGGAATATCTCTATACTGCTGTAACACCAGGGAGTAACTCTATACTGCTGTAACACCAGGGAGTATCTCTATACTGCTGTAACACCAGGGAGTAACTATATACTGCTGTAACACCAGGGAGTAACTCTATACTGCTGTAACACCAGGGAGTAACTATATACTGCTGTAACACCAGGGAGTAACTCTATACTGCTGTAACACCAGGGAATATCTCTATACTGCTGTAACACCAGGGAGTAACTCTATACTGCTGTAAAACCAGAGGAACACCAGGGAGTATCTCTATACTGTTGTAACACTAGGGAGTAACTCTATACTGCTGTAACACCAGGGAGTAACTATATACTGCTGTAACACCAGGGATTATCTCTATACTGCTGTAACACCAGGGAATATCTCTATACTGCTGTAACACCAGGGAGTAACTCTATACCGCTGTAAAACCAGAGGAACACCAGGGAGTATCTCTATACTGTTGTAACACTAGGGAGTAACTCTATACTGCTGTAACACCAGAGGAACACCAGGGCGTACCTCTATACTGTTGTAACACTAGGGAGTAACTATATACTGTTGTAACACCAGGGAGTAACTCTATACTGTTGTAACACTAGGGAGTACCTCTATACTGCTGTAACACCAGGGAGTAACTCTATACTGTTGTAACACTAGGGAGTAACTCTATACTGTTGTAACACCAGGGAGTATCTCTATACTGCTGCAACACCAGGGAGTAACTCTATACTGCTGTAACACCAGGGAGTACCTCTATACTGCTGTAACACCAGGGAGTAACTATATACTGCTGTAACACCAGGGAATATCTCTATACTGTTGTAACACCAGGGAGTATCTCTATACTGCTGTAACACCAGGGAGTAACTCTGTACTGCTGTAACACCAGGGAGTAACTATATACTGCTGTAACACCAGGGAGTACCTCTATACTGCTGTAACACCAGGGAGTACCTCTATACTGCTGTAACACCAGGGATTAACTCTATACTGCTGTAACACCAGAGGAGCACCAGGGAGTACCTCTATACTGCTGTAACACCAGGGAGTATCTCTATACTGCTGTAACACCAGAGGAACACCAGGGCGTACCTCTATACTGCTGTAACACCAGGGAGTACCTCTATACTGCTGTATCACCAGGGAGTATCTCTATACTGCTTTAACACCAGGGCGTACCTCTATACTGCTGTAACACCAGGGAGTAACTCTATACTGCTGTAACACCAGGGAGTAACTCTATACTGCTGTAACACCAGGGAGTAACTATATACTGCTGTAACACCAGGGAGTAACTATATACTGCTGTAACACCTGGGAGTAACTCTATACTGCTGTAACACCAGGGAGTAACTCTATACTGCTGTAACACCAGGGAGTAACTATATACTGCTGTAACACCAGGGAGTAACTCTATACTGCTGTAACACCAGGAAGTATCTCTATACTGCTGTAACACCAGGGAGTAACTCTATACTGCTGTAACACCAGGGAATATCTCTATACTGCTGTAACACCAGGGAGTACCTCTATACTGCTGTAACACCAGGGAGTATCTCTATACTGCTGTAACACCAGGGAGTACCTCTATACTGCTGTAACACCAGGGAGTAACTCTATACTGCTGTAACACCAGGGAGTAACTCTATACTGCTTTAACACCAGGGAGTAACTATATACTGCTTTAACACCAGGGAGTAACTCTATACTTCTGTAACACCAGGGAGTAACTATATACTGCTGTAACACCAGGGAGTACCTCTATACTGCTGTAACACCAGGGAGTATCTCTATACTGCTGTAACACCAGGGAATATCACAAATTGTTCGGGCAAAAAAAAAGTTGTATTGTGTTCAGCTGCATTGACATAAATCTCATCCTCAGGAAATCCCCTTTTTTTACAGGCGAAAACATCTCTTCACATTACAACACACACCAACACCCCACGTTTATGTTTCCATTAGCTACCCCCTTGTCTTTGCTTTGTCTCTTCTCTATCAGTTTTCCAGTTACTGTGAGTCGTCCCTGTTCCTGGGATTGACTCCTGATCATTGGCACTTTGTGAATAAACACATCAAATATTAAAGGTACGTTTACGATAACAGGAAAGGCAGTTCTTCTCATCCCTCTACAACCGCATTATTAATTCATCCTTGTTAAAACGACTTTCCACCAATTAACAGAGACAAGCCGTGGCCTCGCCGTGGCTTCTGGAAGAGACAGAAGGGGGGTTTCAACTTCAAGCCTGTCAAGAGGTGCATTATCGTCCTTAGGTTGCATCCCAAAACTGCATCCCAAAATGATGCCCTATATCCATAGGGCTCTGGTCAAGTGTAGTGCCCTTGCATAGGGGATAGGGTGCAGTTTGGAACACTCTTCTCCATAGGGCTCTGGTCAAGAGTAGTGCACTTGCATAGGGGATAGGGTGCAGTTTGGAACACTCTTCTCCATAGGGTTCTGGTCAAGCATAGTGCACTACATAGGGGATAGGGTGCAGTTTGGAACACTCATCTCCATAGGGTTCTGGTCAAGAGTAGTGCACTACATAGGGGATAGGGTGCAGTTTGGAACACTCTTCTCTACTGATGGAGCTGGTCTATAGAAAGCCCCTGGTCTGGTTGGCGTGTCAGTGCTGTTATAGCCAGAAGAGCGGTTGGTCATGGTCCTATACGGACACAGACAGACATTGTACTAGTGGACAGTTGTTAGTGGTTATGTCTTAATCGTTTTCCATTGTGGCCAACCACAGAATAGACTATTGCTGTACAGTACAATACACACACACACACACACACACACAGCAGTCTTGGCCTACCTACAATGCAACACACAAACAGCAAACCTGAGTCACTGGAAGCTGTATAAAAGGTGTGAATAGGACCAGCTCTGTTTTGACAATGCAAAAATAAGTAGACAAAGCTGTTGTGTTAACATGAATGTGTAACTGGTGCCAGTTAAACCTTCAGCTGCGGGCCAAATGTATTTACAGGAAATGGAATATAGAATAGGTTAGATATGTTATTGTCCATTTGGTTGGAATGGAAAATCGTCTTTTTGCCTCTGGGACTTGGACCAGACAACTCTTTCAGGTTACTGGTTCACCTGTCTACCCACATAGCACCCTAGGCAATGCTGAAGAATGACTTTGCATATCACTTGACATACGTGTGAATACAATTTATACTTGTGATAAACTAATACAATAATCCATGTTGCCGCTTCAAGTGTTTGAAACTGAATGATGGCTGTGTATTGGCTGTGACTTCTAATCTGCATTTCTCTCACCATGAAGATGTTTTTAAGCAAAAACATGGCAATAAATCGGCTATAACCCAATACCAAATAGGTAATAAATCGTCTATAACCCAATTCCAAATGGGTTATAAATCGGCTATAACCCAATACCAAATAGGTAATAAATCGGCTATAACCCAATACCAAATAGGTTATAAATTGGCTATAACCCAATACCAAATGGGTAATAAATCGGCTATAACCCATTTTGGTTGCCTACTTTAAATACCACCTAAGAGAAAGGCATTACTTTTTTTCAGAAGCTAGACCAGCTAAAAAGGCAATGCGACTGTAACAAACAGGAAGTGAATGGGAAGTGAATGGGAAGAGACGCGCTTTATGGAATAAGACACATTTTGTTGACCAGCTAATCAACAAACCAAGCTATTTCAGATATTAACTTGGAGCAGAAAGGGTTTGGAATACGACTGAAAGGTCATGAGAAGCGCACTCAACCAGTATGAAATAATATGGGCACATCTTTTAGGCTTTTTCCATTAAATAAATTGATTTCAGTAAAAGACATGGTTAGTACAAATCACAGAGAACTGTATACTAGTGGCAAAACAAGAATCCCAACACACTACTCAGGCGTTTGATCAGCCTTCTGTAAATGTTTAAGATGTTTTAATTCCTTTATAAAAGTATAATAACTATTTTTATTAGGCGAATATACATTATTATTGTATTATTGTAGTCTGTCATCTGCAATGGCTGTGAGTTTCCCCCCCCCCCCTTTCCCCCCGACTATTTTCAGGTCTATTTGGATGCCACATTCAGTGCACAAGAGATGCGGTATATTTTCATGTGTAAAACATACCTGTTGCTAAACATATTGGAAGAAGCAATCTGAAGATCAGCCCGCAGACCACCTCGGACGCCATCGCTTTAGGGTAGCCAGTCTTACCACCAGGTAAACGGGGAGAGGATGGTCTCACGCACGGTGGGTGTCTGACATCCGTTCCGGTAAAGTAAAATCCTGCTCTCTTTCTAATCCCAGTAAAATCAGCATCAGTTTTCTTCTTGACAACCTGTCGAACTATAATTCCAAAATGAGAAATTGTACCTTGACCATCAGCAATTTCACTTGTTTTGTTTATAAAAACATGTATTTGAAATTGTTCAAGCTGTTGAAAAATTACATTTTACATTTTCAAGACATGTTGAGCTTGTAAAAATACTCCATAACGGTCCTCAGACTCAGGTGCGTGCGAGAGACGGGTTCTGCGTGAGCTACAGATGAATAACGCCAAACCGCGGGCAAGTTATCCCGTCCTGTGAAGCCGACCTTTTACGGGAAAATGAATCATTTTTAAGGAGAGAATGAAGTACCATAGAAATCACAACCGTCGTGGAAAACGGTAACGTTATAACGTAACTCTAGTTGATGAAGTTATGACTATAGTTCACTCTTCAGTTGACCGGTCCCAGATTTTGACGCATTGGTGAAATGTAACTTTCCGACTTCTGGGTTGACTCTGGTTCCTCAATGGAACTCCGCAGGACCACCATATGATTGACAGGGGTTTCAGCCACTCAGAAGGCTTCTCTGAGTAAGTGGTTTGTCCCTTGTTAATTAGGCAAAGGGATGGGACACTTCCCCTCGTAATGACTGTAAACAGCGCCAAGCCATGGTGGGCTACCCTTATCACAAAAAGAAACGGAGTACTTTCCATGAACCACCAGTTGAGTTGAAAATGCCATGGAAACCAATTTAACTTGTTGTTTTTTTATTCCGTAGCGTACATGGGATTTTAACGGCAAAAGTTATATTATGGGCAATATATGTCAGCCCGCACAGCCGTTTTATCTGCAACAAGTCCATTTTGATGGAAACACATCTCTTGTTTGGAAAAATGCGCGTATTGTTTTTATGCAGATGTTAGAATATTCGCGAGAGAATCTGTCGCTAATTTGATGGAAACCAAGCTTCTGTAGCCTAATAAACTGCATGGTTTCCCAAGTCATAACGGGAGGACCACACACCTTATCATCACTTGACTACAAGTTTACTTCAATATGACGGTTATTTATTTAAATATTTGCGCATAAATGCTTTTTCATCGCCAATTTCTCGCATGATACATTTTACTGACACAAAAAAGATCCCACCATGTCAAACAAACGAATTATCTGTTGGCATTTATAAAATTGTACTGAAACTTCCTGTTTCCACCACAGCTGTCTTAGTTTTTGTTTTGTTTTTTTATATAATGGGACTTTACTCACATAAAACTGTGGATAGAAACGTGGTTAGTGTTAAACTGTGTGTTGTGGCAAAAAAAACACACTTTTAAATCCCAGAGGATATTTAATCATCTCAACTACAGACCACCACTACATTTACTGTATATATTTTTTTGCCTTTATAAAAATAAAAAATAAAGTAATCCCACTGTTGGTACTTCAACCTGTGCATCCACATAATGGTCCCAAAGATGACAGATTATTCAAACATAAAGATTTTCTCCATCTTGTTTTTTTCCTTGAATCTATTAAAGGAAGGTCCTAGAAGGTCTCCGTGGCGACATTGTATGCGTCCTGACTTTGGTGTATATACTGCCTAAAGGACACACAGTGCCTTCAAAACACTGCATTGATTCCTGGCTCAAAATAATATAGTGTAGAGAGAAACTGCATTAAATGGCTTTAAAAGGTCAAGAGAATTTACGAGCGTAGAATTAATATGGAGTCCTGATCTTTTATTTACTCGTCTGCCGTTTTGAATCCATCCTACTGCCAAGGTATAACTCTAATGCAACATTAATGCAAACGTTGTTAAAAAAAATAATATATATATATATATATATATATACAAAAACAAACAAAAAACAGATCAATTATGAATTGGTTGTGTTCATCAATATGTATTAATAATCTTTATTGACGAGGAAATGATCCATGATGTTTCCTCCAAAGTATAGCTAGTGCATTAGGTCATCGCTAAGAGCAAACTAATCATCACCCTTGAAAGCCATTGAAATACAATCACTAGAATGGACAACAACAAAAAATAATACATCAGAACAAGGGAATTTTCCCTGGAATACCAAATGGGTGATGAAGCAACTAGGAATGATAGGAGGCCATCTGTGCTCTTTAAAAGGTACCCCCAAAAAAATATCAAAATGAGAACTACACGATGCTGCAACTACGTATACGAAATAGAAAGCACGTACAGTGACTTATTAAATAGCCATCAGTAGCCGGGCTCCATCCAGTACCCTGCCTTGAACTTAGTCAACCACCACCCGGGTACTGCACCTTAGAGGCTGCTGTCCTATATACATAGAATCCCTGGTCACTTTAATAATGGAACACTAGTCACTATAATAATGGAACACTGGTCACTTTAATAATGGAACACTGGCCACTTTAATAATGGAACACTGGTCACTATAATAATGGAACACTGGTCACTATAATAATGGAACACTGGTCACTTTAATAATATAACACTAGTCACTTTAATAATGGAACACTGGTCACTTTAATAATATAACACAAGTCACTTTAATAATGGAACACTGGTCACTTTAATAATGGAACACTGGTCACTTTAATAATGGAACACTGGCCACTTTAATAATGGAACACTGGCCACTTTAATAATGGAACACTGGTCACTTTAATAATGGAACACTAGTCACTTTAATAATGGAACACTGGTCACTTTAATAATGGAACACTGGCCACTTTAATTATGGAACACTGGCCACTTTAATAATGGAACACTGGCCACTTTAATAATGGAACACTAGTCACTTTAATCATGTTTACATACTCATTCCATATACAGTGCCTTGCGAAAGTATTCGGCCCCCTTGAACTTTGCGACCTTTTGCCACATTTCAGGCTTCAAACATAAAGATATAAAACTGTATTTTTTTGTGAAGAATCAACAACAAGTGGGACACAATCATGAAGTGGAACGACATTTATTGGATATTTCAAACTTTTTTAACAAATCAAAAACGGAAAAATTGGGCGTGCAAAATTATTCAGCCCCTTTACTTTCAGTGCAGCAAACTCTCTCCAGAAGTTCAGTGAGGATCTCTGAATGATCCAATGTTGACCTAAATGACTAATGATGATAAATACAATCCACCTGTGTGTAATCAAGTCTCCGTATAAATGCACCTGCACTGTGATAGTCTCAGAGGTCCGTTAAAAGCGCAGAGAGCATCATGAAGAACAAGGAACACACCAGGCAGGTCCGAGATACTGTTGTGAAGAAGTTTAAAGCCGGATTTGGATACAAAAAGATTTCCCAAGCTTTAAACATCCCAAGGAGCACTGGGCAAGCGATAATATTGAAATGGAAGGAGTATCAGACCACTGCAAATCTACCAAGACCTGGCCGTCCCTCTAAACTTTCAGCTCATACAAGGAGAAGACTGATCAGAGATGCAGCCAAGAGGCCCATGATCACTCTGGATGAACTGCAGAGATCTACAGCTGAGGTGGGAGACTCTGTCCATAGGACAACAATCAGTCGTATATTGCACAAATCTGGCCTTTATGGAA
Organism: Oncorhynchus kisutch; assembly: GCF_002021735.2. Taxonomy (NCBI): domain Eukaryota; kingdom Metazoa; phylum Chordata; class Actinopteri; order Salmoniformes; family Salmonidae; genus Oncorhynchus; species Oncorhynchus kisutch. Next base: position 45,999,430 of record NC_034203.2, on the reverse strand, counting down.
GAGTGGCAAGAAGAAAGCCATTTCTTAAAGATATCCATAAAAAGTGTCGTTAAAGTTTGCCACAAGCCACCTGGGAGACACACCAAACATGTGGAAGAAGGTGCTCTGGTCAGATGAAACCAAAATTGAACTTTTTGGCAACAATGCAAAACGTTATGTTTGGCGTAAAAGCAACACAGCTCATCACCCTGAACACACCATCCCCACTGTCAAACATGGTGGTGGCAGCATCATGGTTTGGGCCTGCTTTTCTTCAGCAGGGACAGGGAAGATGGTTCAAATTGATGGGAAGATGGATGGAGCCAAATACAGGACCATTCTGGAAGAAAACCTGATGGAGTCTGCAAAAGACCTGAGACTGGGACGGAGATTTGTCTTCCAACAAGACAATGATCCAAAACATAAAGCAAAATCTACAATGGAATGGTTCAAAAATAAACATATCCAGGTGTTAGAATGGCCAAGTCAAAGTCCAGACCTGAATCCAATCGAGAATCTGTGGAAAGAATTGAAAACTGCTGTTCACAAATGCTCTCCATCCAACCTCACTGAGCTCGAGCTGTTTTGCAAGGAGGAATGGGAAAACATTTCAGTCTCTCGATGTGCAAAACTGATAGAGACATACCCCAAGCGACTTACAGCTGTAATCGCAGCAAAAGGTGGCGCTACAAAGTATTAACTTAAGGGGGCTGAATAATGTTGCACGCCCAATTTTTCTGTTTTTGATTTGTTAAAAAACGTTTGAAATATCCAATAAATGTCGTTCCACTTCATGATTGTGTCCCACTTGTTGTTGATTCTTCACAAAGTTTTATATCTTTATGTTTGAAGCCTGAAATGTGGCAAAAGGTCGCAAAGTTCAAGGGGGCCGAATACTTTCGCAAGGCACTGTATATAGACTGTATTCTCGTCAAGTCTAAGTATTGACTCAGTGGTATGTAATACTTATGCCGGGGCTCCTGAGTGGCGCAGTGGTCTAAGGCACTACATCGCAGTGTTAGATGTGCCACTAGAGATCCTGGTTCGAGTCAAGGCTCTGTCACAGCTGGCCGCGACCAGCTGTGCACAATTGACCCAGCGTTGTCCGGGTTAGGGGAGGGATGTTCTTGTCCCATCACGCAACTCCTGTGGCGGACCGGGCGCAGTGCACACTGACACGCTGACACTGTCACCAGGTGTAAGGTGTTTCCTCCAACACATTGGTGTGCTTCCGGGTTAAGGGGGCATTGTGTCAAGAAGCAGTGCGGCTTGGCTGGGTTGTGTTTCGGAGGTAACTACCAACAACTTTTTCTCCAGATAGGTCCTGAAGACCTAACTGACCAGGACCTAACTGACCAGGGCCTATCTGAGCAGGACCTATCTGAGCAGGGCCTATCTGACCAGGACCTATGTGACCAGGACCTATCTGACCAGGGCCTATCTGACCAGGATCTATCTGACCAGAGCCTCGTGTACACTAAAAAGGCATTAGAGTGCCGTTTAGGATGTATCCTAACTGAACATCTTGACGTATTCTGAGACTGAAAAGCTGTCCTCACAGCCAAGAGTATTACAACAGGAGTTTACATCTCTTTATAGGACAGATTCTGGAGCTTTTCTAGAACACACACACACACAGTAGACAGGACAGACACACACGCACAGTGGACAGAACAGACACACACGCACAGTGGACAGAACAGACACACACGCACATGCACACACACACACAGTAGACAGGACAGACACACACACACAGTGGACAGAACAGACACACACGCACATGCACACACACACACAGTGGACAGAACAGACACACACGCACATGCACACACACACACAGTAGACAGGACAGACACACACACACAGTGGACAGGACAGATACACACGCACATGCACACACACACACAGTAGACAGGACAGACACACACACACAGTGGACAGGACAGATACACACACACAGTGGACAGGACAGATACACACACATACATACACACACACACACACGCACGCACACAGGTGACACGACAGACGCACACACAAACACACACAGTGGACAGGGCAGAATCTGGATGTTACTAGGGGTTACCAGGTTTAGCCTGGACGTTACTAGGGGTTACCAGGTTTAGCCTGGACGTTACTAGGGGTTACCAGGTTTAGCCTGGGCGTTACTAGGGGTTACCAGGTTTAGCCTGGGCGTTACTAGGGGTTACCAGGTTTAGCCTGGACGTTACTAGGGGTTACCAGGTTTAGCCTAGTCCTAGATCTGTTTGTGCTGTGTAAGGCCATTGGAGTTGGCAAGACAACATAAACTGGTCTGGGACCAGGCTAAACATTTTAGGACAGGGCCCCAAAAGATGTTGTTCGGCAAAAAGAGTCAGCAAGCAACACGGTGCCTTAGGGCCTCTGTCCAACGAATCGATATATACTACACAGAAGTCATCCATCGATTTGTTCCCATACTAGTCTAAAGAGCAAACCTCAGAAACTTCAGTCCCTCACATAGATGGATAGATATCGTCCACTTGTCTTTGATACATTATTCATCCATTCCTTGAGAGGAAGGGAGGGAGGGAGGGAGGGAAGGAGGGTATTGATAAGTTCATGAACCAAATGGACGGAGCAGTTTTAAGTAGCCTGTACAGGACGTTCTAGGAAGACGGTGGATATCTGGAACATTCTCTGGCCCTCCTGTACTACACATCAAAGTAAGACATTATAGAGAAGTACTATTGAGACTTAATGTTAGAGTTTAAATGTAAACTGAACTAGTCTACCTGTAAAACTGTACAGGATTTCTTGACCTGATTAGTCTTTTGCATGTGATGGCTGTAGGGCTATCTACATTGGTCACCGTGTTTTTATGGTTCAACAAGACAAATCATTTCGGGTTGTCTCTCAAACAACATAATATACAGAACTTTTGATTTGTTTAATAGTGAAGTGGAGAGAAATGTACAGTGTCTTTATGTCCTTACTGTTAAGAAATGGTAATGCACATAAAAAGCGTTTTTTGTGCACCACAGGTAAATTCTATACAGAGGGAATGGATTTGTAAAGACAGGTGTTTCAGCAGGTGGAGTCAGCTAGGATTCATATTCACAATTTACCACACGTTTGTTATGTGAAAACATGTCAGAAACATTTCAGAAACAGGTCCAAACAGAATCATCACCACAACACATTCCTGCAGACCAATGACTCCGTGTGAAAACCACACCATGTTTTGTTGTTCAATATCCACAAGGATGTACTTTTTCATGCAACTAGTCTATTTAAGAGGCTTTTGTATGCTACTCCTGTCCGTGTGTTTACCCCTGTGTGTGTGTGTGTGTGTGTGTGTGTGTGTGTGTGTGTGTGTGTGTGTGTGTGTGTGTGTGTGTGTGTGTGTGTGTGTATCCTACTGCGGCCTGTTTAAGTGATTTTTACAGTGTTTCTCTTCTGTGGCTGTAGGCTGAAAACATGTTTGGATGTCAGAACAGAACCCTCTTAGCGTCAGGTATATGTTTTGGAACATTGAAAACAGTGCTATGATCCATAAACTATAAGGAGGCCGACATCTGATTTGAGACAATATCACACAACACATTTTGTTTGTACAATCACTTTACTGGATACCTACAGTGCCAGTCAAATGTTTGGACACACCTACTCATTCAAGGGTTTTCCTTTATTTTTTTAAACAATTTTCTACGTTGTTGAATAATAGTGACGACATCAAAACTAGGAAAAACACAATATGGAATCATGTCAGTAACCAAAAAAGTGTTAAATTAATCCAAATATATTTTATATTAGAGATTCTTCAAGGTAGCCACCCTTTGCCTTGATGACAGCTTTGAACACACTTGGCATTCTCTCAACCAGCTTCACCTGGAATCCCAATAGTTTTGAAGGAGTTCCGACATATTTGGCTGCTTTTCCTTCACTCTGCGGTTCAACTCCTCCCAAACAATCTCAATTGGGTTGAGGTCGGGTGATTGTGGAGTTCAGGTCATCTGAAACAGCACTCCATCACTCTCCTTCTTGGTCAAATAGCCCTTACACAGCCTGGAGGTGTGTTGGGTAATTGTCCTGTTGAAAAACAAATGATAGTCCCACTAAGCCCAAACCAGATGGGATGGCGTATCGCTGCAAAATGCTGTGGTAGCCATGCTGGTTAAGTGTGCCTTGAATTCTAAATAAATCACTGAGTGTCACCAGCAAAGCCCCTCACCGTCACACCTCCTCCTCCATGCTTCACGAAGGGGACCACACATGCGAGATCATCCGTTCACCTACTCAGCATCTCACAAAGACACGGCGGTTGGAACCAAACATCTCAAATTTGGACTCATCAGACCAAAGGACAGATTTCCACTGGTATAATGTCCATTGCTCGTGTTTCTTAGCCCAAGCATGTCTCTTCTTCTTATGGCTGTTTTGACCATGAAGGCCTGATTCACGTGGTCTCCTCTGAACAGTTGATGTTGAGATGTGTCTGTTACTTGAACTCTGTGAATATTTTCTTTGGGCTTCAATTTCTGAGGCTGGTAACTCTAATGAACTTATCCTCTGCAGCAGAGGTAATTCTGGGTCTTCCTTTCGTGTGGCGGTCCTCATGAGAGCCAGTTTCACCATAGAGCTTGATGGTTTTCGCAACAGCACTTGCAGAAAGTTCAAAGTTCTTGAAATGTTTCAGATTGACTGACCTTCATGCCTTAAAGTAATGATGGAATGTCGTTTCTCTTTGCTTATTTGAGCTGTTCTTGCCATAATACGGACTTGGTCTTTTATCAAATAGGGCTATCTTCTGTATACCACCCCTACCTTCTCACAACACAACTGATTGGCTCAAACACATTAAGAAGGAAATAAATTCCACAAATGAACTTTTAATAAGGCACGCCTTATAATTAAAATGCATTCCAGTTGACTAGCTCATGAAGCTGGTTGAGAGAATGCCAAGAGTGTGCAAAACTGTCAAGGCAAATGGTGGCTACTTTGAAAAATCTCAAACATCTATATTTTTTATTTAACCAGGCAAGCCAGTTAAGAACAATTCTTATTTACAATGACGGCCTACTCAAATCCTGACGACGCTGGGCCAATTGTGCGCCTCCATATAGGACTTCCAATCACGGCCGGTTGTGATACAGCCTGGAATCAAACCAGGGTCTGTAGTGACGCGTCTAGCACTGACATGAAGTGCCTTAGACCGCTACATTCACTTTGTTGGTTACTACATGATTCCATATGTGTTATCTCATAGTTGTGATGTCTTCACTATTATTCTACAATGTAGAAAATAGTACAAATAAAGAACAACCCTGGAATGAGTAGGTGTGTCCAAACTTTTGACTGGTACTGTATATTCCAGCTCAGTTTTAGATGGACTGCCCTTTCACCTTTGACCTTTGACCTTTGCTAAATTGTAAATTGAAGAAAATGATATGGATTGATGATGCACGGTTTTGTTTGTTAAGTAATGTCCTTTAGTATCATAGCATATTCAATTACCTATAAATCACCTTCCGTATCCTTCATTATCACTCTGCCATCCAGGAAAATGTTTCATTTATTTGTTTACCTAATCTCAAAGTGTTTCAGGAAGCATCTCTCCTATTACCACCTGGATGATGAGTGACATAAACAACATCCTATTTCCCTAAAACATTATCCTTGTCTGTCCATCTTTAGTACCACGTTGAGGCTGGGTTTTGCCCATACAGACAGGCATTACCTTTACAGTGTCCAGCTGTGCCTACGGGACTTGGACTAATACACTGTGGAAGGTGCTAATATATGAGAAAGCCCAGAAAGACATACATTATTGAAACCGTTTGCTCGTCGTAGGAAATTCTATTCTCACTGAGGTTTTAATGCACACGGTAATACAGTTAAACCTTTTAAAAACACACTAATAATGATCTGAGATACCGTACCTGAGGCTAACCTTACTTATAGAAACAAATACGTATGTCAGTCTCTCTCGGCTACCAGTTGAGGAGAGACTGACTGCATCACTTCCTGTTTTGATAAGAAAACACTAATGTGTTGGAAATTCCAAATCGTTTGCGTTGTGAACTTACACACAGCACACACACACTTACCCTACCATGCGTGCCACCAGGGGTCTTTTCACAGTCCCCAAATCCAGAACAAATTCAAGAAAGTGTACCGTATTATATAGAGCCCTTCTTGCTTTGAACTCCCTTCCATCTCATATTGCTCAAATAAACAGCAAACCTGGTTTCAAAAAACAGATAAAGCAACACCTCACGGCACAACGCCTCTCCCCTATTTGACCTAGATAGTTTGTGTGTATACATTGATATGTAGGCTGTGTGTGCCATTTTTTTATTGATGTAGTTCTGTCCTTGAGTTGTTCTTGTCTATTAATGCTATTTGAAATGCCAATGACAGTTGATTTAGTAGTCTATATTCTCATGACAGTTCATTTTGTCAAAATTATTCTCATGACAGTTGATTTAGTAGTCTATATTCTCAAGACAGTTGATTTTGTCAAAATTATTCTCATGACAGTTGATTTAGTAGTCTATATTCTCATGACAGTTGATTTAGTAGTCTATATTCTCATGACAGTTGATTTAGTAGTCTATATTCTCAAGACAGTTGATTTAGTCAAAATTATTCTCATGACAGTTAATTTAGTAGTCTATATTCTCAAGACAGTTGATTTAGTAGTCTATATTCTCATGACAGTTGATTTAGTAGTCTACATTCTCATGACAGTTGATTTAGTCAAAATTATTCTCATGACAGTTGATTTAGTAGTCTATATTATCATGACAGTTGATTTAGTAGTCTATATTCTCATGACAGTTGATTTAGTAGTCTATATTCTCATGACAGTTGATTTAGTAGTCTATATTATCATGACAGTTGATTTAGTAGTCTACATTATCATGACAGTTGATTTAGTAGTCTACATTATCATGACAGTTGATTTAGTAGTCTACATTATCATGACAGTTGATTTAGTAGTCTATATTATCATGACAGTTGATTTAGTAGTCTATATTATCATGACAGTTGATTTAGTAGTCTATATTATCATGACAGTTGATTTAGTAGTCTATATTATCATGACAGTTGATTTAGTAGTCTATGTTCTCATGACAGTTGATTTAGTAGTCTATATTATCATGACAGTTGATTTAGTAGTCTATGTTCTCATGACAGTTGATTTAGTAGTCTATGTTCTCATGACAGTTGATTTAGTTGTCTATATTATCATGACAGTTGATTTAGTAGTCTATATTATCATGACAGTTGATTTAGTAGTCTATATTATCATGACAGTTGATTTAGTAGTCTACATTATCATGACAGTTGATTTAGTAGTCTATATTATCATGACAGTTGATTCAGTAGTCTATATTATCATGACAGTTGATTTAGTAGTCTATATTATCATGACAGTTGATTTAGTAGTCTATATTCTCATGACAGTTGATTTAGTAGTCTATGTTATCATGACAGTTGATTTAGTAGTCTATATTATCATGACAGTTGATTTAGTAGTCTATATTATCATGACAGTTGATTTAGTAGTCTATATTCTCATGACAGTTGATTTAGTAGTCTATGTTATCATGACAGTTGATTTAGTAGTCTATATTATCATGACAGTTGATTTAGTAGTCTATATTATCATGACAGTTGATTTAGTAGTCTATATTATCATGACAGTTGATTTAGTAGTCTACATTATCATGACAGTTGATTTAGTAGTCTATATTATCATGACAGTTGATTTAGTAGTCTATATTATCATGACAGTTGATTTAGTAGTCTATATTATCATGACAGTTGATTTAGTAGTCTATATTATCATGACAGTTGATTTAGTAGTCTATATTCATGTGTATTCTAGAAAATACCTGAGAACGTTCAATAAATATGTATTGCATACATACAGTACCAATCCAGAATAAATGTAAACGTCTTTACATTGTAGACGTTTAGCAGACGCTCTTACCCAGAGCGCCTTGCAGCTCATCTTAAGGTAGCTCAGAATGACAACCACCTCTTACAGTCCGTGTAAAAATAACAAAAAGAGTCATATTTTCCTCAAGCTGAACATAGTCCATCTGTAAATAGCCCACCCAATCTACCTACCTCATCCCCATACTGTTTTTATTTCATTTACTTTTCTGCTCTTTTGCACACCAGTATCTCTACTTGCACATCATCATCTGCTCATTTATCACTCCAGTGTTAACTGCTAAATTGTAATTATTCTCTCCTATGGCCTATTTATTGCCTACCTCCTCATGCCTTTTGCAGACAATGTATATAGACTTTACTTTTTCTACTATGTCATTGACTTGTTTATTGTGTTATTGACTTGTTTATTGTTTACTCCATGTGTAACTCTGTTGTTGTTGTCTGTGTCACACTGCTTTGCTTTATCTTGGCCAGGTCGCAGTTGCAAATGAGAACTTGTTCTCAACTAGCCTACCTGATTAAATAAAGGTGTTCTCAACTAGCCTACCTGGTTAAATAAAGGTGTTCTCAACTAGCCTACCTGGTTAAATAAAGGTGAAATAAAATAAAGCAGCTATCGGCAAAGTTATTGGGGAAAAGAGTTCATCTTTACATGGCTTTTCCTATACATCAGAAGATGGACCAACATCAGAAGATGGATGATAGTACAGCCCACAGTAATAACACTATTGACCACTGAGTGAACCGTGCCCTATAATGTTCCTGTAGTGCTTGTTAGCGACCTGATGCAAATGTACCTAATGCATGTGTTTTTTTTAAATGTCATTAACAGAGACAGCCAATGTGCTTCCAAGACTCAGCAACAAAAACAAGCATACATCCCAAATTGCACCCTATTCCCTATATAGTGAACTACTTTGGACCAGAACCCAATAGAAACCCTAGTCAAAAGTAGTGCACTATATAGGGAATAGGGTGCCATAGGGCTCTGGTCTAAAGTAGTGCACTATCTAGGGACTAGGGTGCCATGGGGCTCCTGTCTAAAGTAGTGCACTATGTAGGGAATAGGGTTCCATAGGGCTCTGGTCTAAAGTATTGCACTATATAGGGACTAGGGTGCCATGGGGCTCCTGTCTAAAGTAGTGCACTATGTAGGGAATAGGGTTCCATAGGGCTCTGGTCTAAAGTATTGCACTATATAGGGAATAGGGGTGCGATTCGGGACGCAAATCCCAAAGCCTTAATGGGAGTAGATGAGTTGAGGCTCCCATTTACCTACAGCCATAAGAGCTTTGTAATAGCCATATTAGCTGTGTATTATCCATGCAAACCTCACACTGATAACTTCTATTGGATTAACTGGTACCTTGATCATCCAGGCAATGGAACAGAATACGGTTAATGGTGTATTACATTCTCAACATCAAGCTTGATGGAAATCATTTTTTAAAACTTTTCTGCTGAGTTATGAAGAATCTGTATGATTATAATCACGCAAGTTTTGTTTGGAGAAGGAGTGTGTGTTTAACTGGACTGCTGGATCGTTGTACTGCAGGTGAAAGAGGGATATTGCAAATGTAATGATTGTTTCCGAGTCATCCTTATCAATGGCAGCTAAACAGTGCCCCCTAATGGTGCAGTAATACATTACAGTTGGAAGGCCGAGTACCGTCATTGTTTTCCTCTTCTGGCCTCTGAGAAAAGACTGTAGGTGTTCTGACCTTATCTCAATGAAACTAAACTGTAGTCTATAATGTTATGATGATGATGATTACAGAAACAGGGGCCAGGCAGGTGCTTAACGCATTGGGCCAGTAACCAGAAGGTTTCTAGATCGAATCCCCGACCTGACAATGTAAAAAAAAAAGAAAAGCTGTCATTCTGCCTCTGAGCAAGGCAGTTGACCCACTCTGGTAGGCCGTCATTGTAAATAACAATTTGTTCTTGCCTAGTTTTTTTTTAAGTACAAAGAAGAAAAAAAAACAGGTTTGGAAAAAGGACCCAGTTGTCATACTTGAGTAAAGGTCATACTTGAGTAAAGGTCATACTTGAGTAAAGGGCATACTTGAGTAAAGGGCATACTTGAGTAAAGGGCATACTTGAGTAAAGGGCATACTTGAGTAAAGGGCATACTTGAGTAAATGATAAGATACAAAGTCACCTGGTAAAATATTACTTATCTAAAAGTATTTGGTTTTAAATATAAGTATCAAAAGTAAAAGTATAAATCATTTCCAAACCAGACGGCACCCTTTTCTTGTTAATTTATATATTTATGGATAGCCAGGGGCACACTGGGCACACTCCAACACTTAGACATAATTTATAAATAAAGCACTTGGGTTTAGTGAGTCCTCCAGATCAGAGGCAGTAGGGATGTTCTCTGTTTAGTGAGTCCTCCAGATCAGAGGCTAAAAGGGACCAGGGATGTTCTCTGTTTAGTGAGTCCTCCAGATCAGAGGCAGTAGGGATGACCAGGGATGTTCTCTGTTTAGTGAGTCCTCCAGATCAGAGGCAGTAGGGATGACCAGGGATGTTCTCTGTTTAGTGAGTCCTCCAGATCAGAGGCTAAAAGGGACCAGGGATGTTCTCTGTTTAGTGAGTCCTCCAGATCAGAGGCAGTAGGGATGACCAGGGATGTTTTCTGTTTAGTGAGTCCTCCAGATCAGAGGCAGTAGGGATGACCAGGGATGTTCTCTGTTTAGTGAGTCCTCCAGATCAGAGGCAGTAGGGATGACCAGGGATGTTCTCTGTTTAGTGAGTCCTCCAGATCAGAGGCAGTAGGGATGACCAGGGATGTTCTCTGTTTAGTGAGTCCTCCAGATCAGAGGCAGTAGGACCAGGGATGTTCTCTGTTTAGTGAGTCCTCCAGATCAGAGGCAGTAGGGATGACCAGGGATGTTCTCTGTTTAGTGAGTCCTCCAGATCAGAGGCAGTAGGGATGACCAGGGATGTTCTCTGTTTAGTGAGTCCTCCAGATCAGAGGCAGTAGGGCTGACCAGGGATGTTCTCTGTTTAGTGAGTCCTCCAGATCAGAGGCAGTAGTGATGACCAGGGATGTTCTCTGTTTAGAGAGTCCTCCAGATCAGAGGCAGTAGGGATGTTCTCTGTTTAGTGAGTCCTCCAGATCAGAGGCAGTAGGGATGACCAGGGATGTTCTCTGTTTAGAGAGTCCTCCAGATCAGAGGCAGTAGTGATGACCAGGGATGTTCTCTGTTTAGAGAGTCCTCCAGATCAGAGGCAGTAGTGATGACCAGGGATGTTCTCTGTTTAGTGAGTCCTCCAGATCAGAGGCAGTAGGGCTGACCAGGGATGTTCTCTGTTTAGTGAGTCCTCCAGATCAGAGGCAGTAGGGATGACCAGGGATGTTCTCTGTTTAGTGAGTCCTCCAGATCAGAGGCAGTAGGGATGACCAGGGATGTTCTCTGTTTAGTGAGTCCTCCAGATCAGAGGCAGTAGGGCTGACCAGGGATGTTCTCTGTTTAGTGAGTCCTCCAGATCAGAGGCAGCAGGGATGACCAGGGATGTTCTCTGTTTAGTGAGTCCTCCAGATCAGAGGCAGCAGGGATGACCATGGATGTTCTCTGTTTAGTGAGTCCTCCAGATCAGAGGCAGCAGGGATGACCAGGGATGTTCTCTGTTTAGTGAGTCCTCCAGATCAGAGGCAGTAGGGATGACCAGGGATGTTCTCTGTTTAGTGAGTCCTCCAGATCAGAGGCTAAAAGGGACCAGGGATGTTCTCTGTTTAGTGAGTCCTCCAGATCAGAGGCAGTGGGGATGACCAGGGATGTTTTCTGTTTAGTTAGTCCTCCAGATCAGAGGCAGTAGGGATGACCAGGGATGTTCTCTGTTTAGTGAGTCCTCCAGATCAGAGGCAGTAGGGATGACCAGGGATGTTCTCTGTTTAGTGAGTCCTCCAGATCAGAGGCAGTAGGGATGACCAGGGATGTTCTCTGTTTAGTGAGTCCTCCAGATCAGAGGCAGTAGGACCAGGGATGTTCTCTGTTTAGTGAGTCCTCCAGATCAGAGGCAGTAGGGATGACCAGGGATGTTCTCTGTTTAGTGAGTCCTCCAGATCAGAGGCAGTAGGGATGACCAGGGATGTTCTCTGTTTAGTGAGTCCTCCAGATCAGAGGCAGTAGGGCTGACCAGGGATGTTCTCTGTTTAGTGAGTCCTCCAGATCAGAGGCAGTAGTGATGACCAGGGATGTTCTCTGTTTAGAGAGTCCTCCAGATCAGAGGCAGTAGGGATGTTCTCTGTTTAGTGAGTCCTCCAGATCAGAGGCAGTAGGGATGACCAGGGATGTTCTCTGTTTAGAGAGTCCTCCAGATCAGAGGCAGTAGTGATGACCAGGGATGTTCTCTGTTTAGAGAGTCCTCCAGATCAGAGGCAGTAGTGATGACCAGGGATGTTCTCTGTTTAGTGAGTCCTCCAGATCAGAGGCAGTAGGGCTGACCAGGGATGTTCTCTGTTTAGTGAGTCCTCCAGATCAGAGGCAGTAGGGATGACCAGGGATGTTCTCTGTTTAGTGAGTCCTCCAGATCAGAGGCAGTAGGGATGACCAGGGATGTTCTCTGTTTAGTGAGTCCTCCAGATCAGAGGCAGTAGGGCTGACCAGGGATGTTCTCTGTTTAGTGAGTCCTCCAGATCAGAGGCAGTAGGGATGACCAGGGATGTTCTCTGTTTAGTGAGTCCTCCAGATCAGAGGCTAGTAGGGATGACCAGGGATGTTCTCTGTTTAGTGAGTCCTCCAGATCAGAGGCAGTAGGGATGACCAGGGATGTTCTCTGTTTAGTGAGTCCTCCAGATCAGAGGCTAAAAGGGACCAGGGATGTTCTCTGTTTAGTGAGTCCTCCAGATCAGAGGCAGTAGGGATGACCAGGGATGTTCTCTGTTTAGTGAGTCCTCCAGATCAGAGGCAGTAGGGATGACCAGGGATGTTCTCTGTTTAGTGAGTCCTCCAGATCAGAGGCAGTAGGGATGACCAGGGATGTTCTCTGTTTAGTGAGTCCTCCAGATCAGAGGCAGTAGGACCAGGGATGTTCTCTGTTTAGTGAGTCCTCCAGATCAGAGGCAGTAGGGATGACCAGGGATGTTCTCTGTTTAGTGAGTCCTCCAGATCAGAGGCAGTAGTGATGACCAGGGATGTTCTCTGTTTAGAGAGTCCTCCAGATCAGAGGCAGTAGGACCAGGGATGTTCTCTGTTTAGTGAGTCCTCCAGATCAGAGGCAGTAGGGCTGACCAGGGATGTTCTCTGTTTAGTGAGTCCTCCAGATCAGAGGCAGTAGTGATGACCAGGGATGTTCTCTGTTTAGAGAGTCCTCCAGATCAGAGGCAGTAGGGATGTTCTCTGTTTAGTGAGTCCTCCAGATCAGAGGCAGTAGGGATGACCAGGGATGTTCTCTGTTTAGTGAGTCCTCCAGATCAGAGGCAGTAGGGATGACCAGGGATGTTCTCTGTTTAGTGAGTCCTCCAGATCAGAGGCAGTAGGGATGACCAGGGATGTTCTCTGTTTAGTGAGTCCTCCAGATCAGAGGCAGTAGGACCAGGGATGTTCTCTGTTTAGTGAGTCCTCCAGATCAGAGGCAGTAGGGATGACCAGGGATGTTCTCTGTTTAGTGAGTCCTCCAGATCAGAGGCAGTAGGGCTGACCAGGGATGTTCTCTGTTTAGTGAGTCCTCCAGATCAGAGGCAGTAGTGATGACCAGGGATGTTCTCTGTTTAGAGAGTCCTCCAGATCAGAGGCAGTAGGGATGTTCTCTGTTTAGTGAGTCCTCCAGATCAGAGGCAGTAGGGATGACCAGGGATGTTCTCTGTTTAGAGAGTCCTCCAGATCAGAGGCAGTAGTGATGACCAGGGATGTTCTCTGTTTAGAGAGTCCTCCAGATCAGAGGCAGTAGTGATGACCAGGGATGTTCTCTGTTTAGTGAGTCCTCCAGATCAGAGGCAGTAGGGCTGACCAGGGATGTTCTCTGTTTAGTGAGTCCTCCAGATCAGAGGCAGTAGGGATGACCAGGGATGTTCTCTGTTTAGTGAGTCCTCCAGATCAGAGGCAGTAGGGATGACCAGGGATGTTCTCTGTTTAGTGAGTCCTCCAGATCAGAGGCAGTAGGGCTGACCAGGGATGTTCTCTGTTTAGTGAGTCCTCCAGATCAGAGGCAGTAGGGATGACCAGGGATGTTCTCTGTTTAGTGAGTCCTCCAGATCAGAGGCAGTAGGGATGACCAGGGATGTTCTCTGTTTAGTGAGTCCTCCAGATCAGAGGCTAAAAGGGACCAGGGATGTTCTCTGTTTAGTGAGTCCTCCAGATCAGAGGCAGTAGGGATGACCAGGGATGTTTTCTGTTTAGTGAGTCCTCCAGATCAGAGGCAGTAGGGATGACCAGGGATGTTCTCTGTTTAGTGAGTCCTCCAGATCAGAGGCAGTAGGGATGACCAGGGATGTTCTCTGTTTAGTGAGTCCTCCAGATCAGAGGCAGTAGGGATGACCAGGGATGTTCTCTGTTTAGTGAGTCCTCCAGATCAGAGGCAGTAGGACCAGGGATGTTCTCTGTTTAGTGAGTCCTCCAGATCAGAGGCAGTAGGGATGACCAGGGATGTTCTCTGTTTAGTGAGTCCTCCAGATCAGAGGCAGTAGGGATGACCAGGGATGTTCTCTGTTTAGTGAGTCCTCCAGATCAGAGGCAGTAGGGCTGACCAGGGATGTTCTCTGTTTAGTGAGTCCTCCAGATCAGAGGCAGTAGTGATGACCAGGGATGTTCTCTGTTTAGAGAGTCCTCCAGATCAGAGGCAGTAGGGATGTTCTCTGTTTAGTGAGTCCTCCAGATCAGAGGCAGTAGGGATGACCAGGGATGTTCTCTGTTTAGTGAGTCCTCCAGATCAGAGGCAGTAGGGATGACCAGGGATGTTCTCTGTTTAGTGAGTCCTCCAGATCAGAGGCAGTAGGGCTGACCAGGGATGTTCTCTGTTTAGTGAGTCCTCCAGATCAGAGGCAGTAGTGATGACCAGGGATGTTCTCTGTTTAGAGAGTCCTCCAGATCAGAGGCAGTAGGGATGTTCTCTGTTTAGTGAGTCCTCCAGATCAGAGGCAGTAGGGATGACCAGGGATGTTCTCTGTTTAGAGAGTCCTCCAGATCAGAGGCAGTAGTGATGACCAGGGATGTTCTCTGTTTAGAGAGTCCTCCAGATCAGAGGCAGTAGTGATGACCAGGGATGTTCTCTGTTTAGTGAGTCCTCCAGATCAGAGGCAGTAGGGCTGACCAGGGATGTTCTCTGTTTAGTGAGTCCTCCAGATCAGAGGCAGTAGGGATGACCAGGGATGTTCTCTGTTTAGTGAGTCCTCCAGATCAGAGGCAGTAGGGATGACCAGGGATGTTCTCTGTTTAGTGAGTCCTCCAGATCAGAGGCAGTAGGGCTGACCAGGGATGTTCTCTGTTTAGTGAGTCCTCCAGATCAGAGGCAGCAGGGATGACCAGGGATGTTCTCTGTTTAGTGAGTCCTCCAGATCAGAGGCAGCAGGGATGACCATGGATGTTCTCTGTTTAGTGAGTCCTCCAGATCAGAGGCAGCAGGGATGACCAGGGATGTTCTCTGTTTAGTGAGTCCTCCAGATCAGAGGCAGTAGGGATGACCAGGGATGTTCTCTGTTTAGTGAGTCCTCCAGATCAGAGGCTAAAAGGGACCAGGGATGTTCTCTGTTTAGTGAGTCCTCCAGATCAGAGGCAGTAGGGATGACCAGGGATGTTTTCTGTTTAGTGAGTCCTCCAGATCAGAGGCAGTAGTGATGACCAGGGATGTTCTCTGTTTAGAGAGTCCTCCAGATCAGAGGCAGTAGGGATGTTCTCTGTTTAGTGAGTCCTCCAGATCAGAGGCAGTAGGGATGACCAGGGATGTTCTCTGTTTAGAGAGTCCTCCAGATCAGAGGCAGTAGTGATGACCAGGGATGTTCTCTGTTTAGAGAGTCCTCCAGATCAGAGGCAGTAGTGATGACCAGGGATGTTCTCTGTTTAGTGAGTCCTCCAGATCAGAGGCTAAAAGGGACCAGGGATGTTCTCTGTTTAGTGAGTCCTCCAGATCAGAGGCAGTAGGGATGTTCTCTGTTTAGTGAGTCCTCCAGATCAGAGGCAGTAGGGATGACCAGGGATGTTCTCTGTTTAGAGAGTCCTCCAGATCAGAGGCAGTAGTGATGACCAGGGATGTTCTCTGTTTAGAGAGTCCTCCAGATCAGAGGCAGTAGTGATGACCAGGGATGTTCTCTGTTTAGTGAGTCCTCCAGATCAGAGGCAGTAGGGCTGACCAGGGATGTTCTCTGTTTAGTGAGTCCTCCAGATCAGAGGCAGTAGGGATGACCAGGGATGTTCTCTGTTTAGTGAGTCCTCCAGATCAGAGGAAGTAGGGATGACCAGGGATGTTCTCTGTTTAGTGAGTCCTCCAGATCAGAGGCAGTAGGGATGACCAGGGATGTTCTCTGTTTAGTGAGTCCTCCAGATCAGAGGCAGTAGGGATGACCAGGGATGTTCTCTGTTTAGTGAGTCCTCCAGATCAGAGGCTAGTAGGGATGACCAGGGATGTTCTCTGTTTAGTGAGTCCTCCAGATCAGAGGCAGTAGGGATGACCAGGGATGTTCTCTGTTTAGTGAGTCCTCCAGATCAGAGGCAGTAGGGATGACCAGGGATGTTCTCTGTTTAGTGAGTCCTCCAGATCAGAGGCAGTAGGGATGACCAGGGATGTTCTCTGTTTAGTGAGTCCTCCAGATCAGAGGCAGTAGGGATGACCAGGGATGTTCTCTGTTTAGTGAGTCCTCCAGATCAGAGGCAGCAGGGATGACCAGGGATGTTCTCTGTTTAGTGAGTCCTCCAGATCAGAGGCAGCAGGGATGACCAGGGATGTTCTCTGTTTAGTGAGTCCTCCAGATCAGAGGCTAGTAGGGATGACCAGGGATGTTCTCTGTTTAGTGAGTCCTCTAGATCAGAGGCAGTAGGGATGACCAGGGATGTTCTCTGTTTAGTGAGTCCTCCAGATCAGAGGCAGTAGGGATGACCAGGGATGTTCTCTGTTTAGTGAGTCCTCCAGATCAGAGGCAGTAGGGATGACCAGGGATGTTCTCTGTTTAGTGAGTCCTCCAGATCAGAGGCAGTAGGGATGACCAGGGATGTTCTCTGTTTAGTGAGTCCTCCAGATCAGAGGCAGGGATGACCAGGGATGTTCTCTGTTTAGTGAGTCCTCCAGATCAGAGGCAGCAGGGATGACCAGGGATGTTCTCTGTTTAGTGAGTCCTCCAGATCAGAGGCAGCAGGGATGACCAGGGATGTTCTCTGTTTAGTGAGTCCTCCAGATCAGAGGCAGCAGGGATGACCATGGATGTTCTCTGTTTAGTGAGTCCTCCAGATCAGAGGCAGCAGGGATGACCAGGGATGTTCTCTGTTTAGTGAGTCCTCCAGATCAGAGGCTAGTAGGGATGACCAGGGATGTTCTCTGTTTAGTGAGTCCTCTAGATCAGAGGCAGTAGGGATGACCAGGGATGTTCTCTGTTTAGTGAGTCCTCCAGATCAGAGGCAGTAGGGATGACCAGGGATGTTCTCTGTTTAGTGAGTCCTCCAGATCAGAGGCAGTAGGGATGACCAGGGATGTTCTCTGTTTAGTGAGTCCTCCAGATCAGAGGCAGTAGGGATGACCAGGGATGTTCTCTGTTTAGTGAGTCCTCCAGATCAGAGGCAGGGATGACCAGGGATGTTCTCTGTTTAGTGAGTCCTCCAGATCAGAGGCAGCAGGGATGACCAGGGATGTTCTCTGTTTAGTGAGTCCTCCAGATCAGAGGCAGCAGGGATGACCAGGGATGTTCTCTGTTTAGTGAGTCCTCCAGATCAGAGGCTAGTAGGGATGACCAGGGATGTTCTCTGTTTAGTGAGTCCTCCAGATCAGAGGCTAGTAGGGATGACCAGGGATGTTCTCTGTTTAGTGAGTCCTCCAGATCAGAGGCAGTAGGGATGACCAGGGATGTTCTCTGTTTAGTGAGTCCACCAGATCAGAGGCAGTAGGGATGACCAGGGATGTTCTCTGTTTAGTGAGTCCACCAGACCAGAGGCAGTAGGGATGACCAGGGATGTTCTCTGTTTAGTGAGTCCTCCAGATCAGAGGCAGTAGGGATGACCAGGGATGTTCTCTGTTTAGTGAGTCCTCCAGATCAGAGGCAGTCGGGATGACCAGGGATGTTCTCTGTTTAGTGAGTCCACCAGATCAGAGGCAGTAGGGATGACCAGGGATGTTCTCTGTTTAGTTAGTCCACCAGACCAGAGGCAGTAGGGATGACCAGGGATGTTCTCTGTTTAGTGAGTCCTCCAGATCAGAGGCAGTAGGGATGACCAGGGATGTTCTCTGTTTAGTGAGTCCTCCAGATCAGAGGCAGTAGGGATGACCAGGGATGTTCTCTGTTTAGTGAGTCTGCCAGATCAGAGGCAGTAGGAATGACCAGGGATGTTCTCTGTTTAGTTGGTCCTCCAGATCAGAGGCAGTAGGGATGACCAGGGAGGTTCTCTGTTTAGTGAGTCCTCCAGATCAGAGGCAGTAGGGATGACCAGGGAGGTTCTCTGTTTAGTGAGTCCTCCAGATCAGAGGCAGTAGGGATGACCAGGGATGTTCTCTGTTTAGTGAGTCCTCCAGATCAGAGGCAGT
Source organism: Oncorhynchus kisutch (assembly GCF_002021735.2). NCBI lineage: Eukaryota > Metazoa > Chordata > Actinopteri > Salmoniformes > Salmonidae > Oncorhynchus > Oncorhynchus kisutch. Next base: position 45,980,827 of record NC_034203.2, on the reverse strand, counting down.
AGGGATGACCAGGGATGTTCTCTGTTTAGTGAGACCTCTAGATCAGAGGCAGTAGGGATGACCAGGGATGTTCTCTGTTTAGTGAGTCCTCCAGATCAGAGGCAGTAGGGATGTTCTCTGTTTAGTGAGTCCACCAGATCAGAGGCAGTAGGGATGACCAGGGATGTTCTCTGTTTAGTGAGTCCTCCAGATCAGAGGCAGTAGGGATGACCAGGGATGTTCTCTGTTTAGTGAGTCCTCCAGATCAGAGGCAGTAGGGATGACCAGGGATGTTCTCTGTTTAGTGAGTCCTCCAGATCAGAGGCAGTAGGGATGACCAGGGATGTTCTCTGTTTAGTGAGTCCTCCAGATCAGAGGCAGATCAGAGGCAGTAGGGACGACCAGTTCTCTTGATAAGTGAGTCCTCCAGTGAATTGGACCATTTTCCTGTCCTGCTAAGCATTCAAAACTTTTGAAAAAAAAGAGTACTTTTGGGTGTCAGGGAAAATGTACGGAGTAAAAAGTACATTATTTTAATTAGGAAAGTAGTGAAGTAAAAGCAGTCATTAACTTTACACCACTGTACAATGAACAGTGTGAACGTCTACTGAACGGTAATAGCACAGAAATAACACCGGAATAAGATTATTTACATGCCGTGACGCTAGGTGGCACCCGTTCGCTTTTACAGCATAGACGCGCATTAAACATATCAACGAAGAAGAAGTACAGCAACATGGCGCCAGCTGTCACAGTGTTTTTGTTGTCATTTTTGTCCAACGTATTGTTTATTTTGGAAGCAGCGGACAGCGATTTCCTGAGTACGTTAGGGGCATGCTACAAACCTATCCGGGACGGTAGACCTACATCTGTCAAGTAAGTGGTCGTTGATCAGAGATATTTTTAGAAGAAAATCACCGAAAAGATTTTCCCAGTCGACTACTGTGAAGTTACATAAGGGAGGGAATGTTATTTATAGTAAGAGTTACATTGAGAAAATCTGACCCATTCAATTAAAATGAATGGCCATCCCTTTAGCAAAATATACACTGAACAAAAATATAAATGCAAAATGTAAAGTGTTGGTCCCATGTTTCATGAGCTATAAGTTATAGATCACAGAAATTATCAATGTGCACAAATTTGTTTTTACATCCCAGTTAGTGAGCATTTCTCCTTTGCCAAGATAATTCATCCACTTGACAAGTGTGGCATATCAAGAAGCTGATTAAACAGCATGATCATTACACAGGTGCACCTTGTGCTGGGGGCAGTAAAAGGCCACTCTAAAATCTGCAGTTTTGTCACACAACACAATGCCACAGATGTCAAAATGTTTGAGGGAGTTCGCAATTGGCATGTTGACTGCAGGAATGTCCACCAGAGCGGTTGCCAGAGAATTGAATGTTCATTACTCTACCATATTCCGCCTCCAACCGGAGACCACGTGTAACCACGCCAGCCAAGGGCCCTCATTTACCAACGTTGCGTAGAAAAGCTTCTAAATTAACTTGTACAAAGAACATTTAGAATGTTCGCAAGTACAAAAAAAGATGCTCGTACACTTGGATTTACACATACCTGTAAGTATTTTTACCTTGATAAATCAGACGCGTTCTAAAACACCGTGCTAGTACACGTGACGTCTCATTTACATAAAGAACCGCCCTAAATGACCATTTATGGTCACAAACCGTCCCTTTAAATCTGCAAGAAATGTCACTAATTTCTGTCCTCCAACCAAGAAGAAATCAAAGAAGACAAAGAAAAACAACTTTTCGGACGCGGAAATAGAACCTTTGATCACCAAAGTAGAAGCAAAACAGGCCGTACTTTTTGGAGCCCTCAGCTTGGGAGCAGGTTAAGAGCTGTGGGAAATTCTGCCTCATCTGAGTGCAGAACAGTTAATGAAATTAAAAAGAAATGGTTTGATTTGAAAACGTAAAACAAAATTATGATATAAGTACAACAGAAGAAGAGCAGAGAGACTCTTCAATGTCTGCTATGGACCAGCACACTGTCTGCTATGGACCAGCACACTGTCTGCTATGGACCAGCACACTGTCTGCTATGGACCAGCACACTGTCTGCTATGGACCAGCACACTGTCTGCTATGGACCAGCACACTGTCTGCTATGGACCAGCACACTGTCTGCTATGGACCAGCACACTGTCTGCTATGGACCAGCACACTGTCTGCTATGGACCAGCACACTGTCTGCTATGGACCAGCACACACACACACACACACACACACACACACACACACACACACACACACACACACACAGTGGGAGAACAAGTATTTGATACACTGCCCGATTTTGCAGGTTTTCCTACTTCCAAAGCATGTAGAGGTCTGTAATTTTTATCATAGGTACACTTCAACTGTGAGAGACGGAATCTAAAACAAAAATCCAGAAAATCACATTGTATGATTTAAGTAATTAATGTGCATTTTAGGCAGGCAATATTCGGCTCCTGGTTGGTTGTGAAATGCCAGACCGATCCGCAATCTCCCGTTGGAATGTTCCAGTGGCCAAAAATCCCAAGGTGGAGAGGACTTTGGTATGCACTGGGATGGTACGTTTCATCTCCCTTTTCTAAGACTGGAGAGAGTTTGGTTGCAGAGATACAATAAAATATGCCTTGGAAAACTAAGTCTACTAATAAGCCAAGCGCCGCTCTCAGCAAAAATACATCTGCACGCTAATTGAAATCACGCTCTCTGCACGATGCAGCTTGTGCCAGATCCTCCACTAAGTCACAATGCAGCTTGGGTCAGATCCTCCACCAAGTCACAATGCCTCATGATGCAGCTGGGCCAGATCCTCCACCAAGTCACAATGCCTCATGATGCAGCTGGGTCAGATCCTCCACCAAGTCACAATGCGTCATGATGCAGCTGGGTCAGATCCTCCACCAAGTCACAATGCCTCATGATGCAGCTGGGTCAGATCCTCCACCAAGTCACAATGCCTCATGATGTAGCTGGGTCAGGTCCTCCACCAAGTCACAATGCCTCATGATGCAGCTGGGTCAGATCCTCCACCAAGTCACAATGCCTCATGATGCAGCTGGGTCAGATCCTCCACCAAGTCACAATGCCTCATGATGCAGCTGGGTCAGGTCCTCCACCAAGTCACAATGCCTCATGATGCTGCTGGGTCAGATCCTCCACCAAGTCACAATGCCTCATGATGCAGCTGGGTCAGATCCTCCACCAAGTCACAATGCGTCATGATGCAGCTGGGTCAGATCCTCCACCAAGTCACAATGCCTCATGATGCAGCTGGGTCAGATCCTCCACCAAGTCACAATGCCTCATGATGTAGCTGGGTCAGGTCCTCCACCAAGTCACAATGCCTCATGATGCAGCTGGGTCAGATCCTCCACCAAGTCACAATGCCTCATGATGCAGCTGGGTCAGATCCTCCACCAAGTCACAATGCCTCATGATGCAGCTGGGTCAGGTCCTCCACCAAGTCACAATGCCTCATGATGCTGCTGGGTCAGATCCTCCACCAAGTCACAATGCCTCATGATGTAGCTGGGTCAGGTCCTCCACCAAGTCACAATGCCTCATAATGCAGCTGGGTCAGATCCTCCACCAAGTCACAATGCCTCATGATGCAGCTGGGTCAGATCCTCCACCAAGTCACAATGCCTCATGATGCAGCTGGGTCAGATCCTCCACCAAGTCACAATGCCTCATGATGCAGCTGGGTCAGATCCTCCACCAAGTCACAATGCCTCATGATGCAGCTGGGTCAGGTCCTCCACCAAGTCACAATGCCTCATGATGCAGCTGGGTGAGGTCCTCCACCAAGTCACAATGCCTCATGATGCAGCTGGGTCAGATCCTCCACCAAGTCACAATGCCTCATGATGCAGCTGGGTCAGATCCTCCACCAAGTCACAATGCCTCATGATGTAGCTGGGTCAGGTCCTCCACCAAGTCACAATGCCTCATGATGCAGCTGGGTCAGATCCTCCACCAAGTCACAATGCCTCATGATGCAGCTGGGTCAGATCCTCCACCAAGTCACAATGCCTCATGATGCAGCTGGGTCAGGTCCTCCACCAAGTCACAATGCCTCATGATGCTGCTGGGTCAGATCCTCCACCAAGTCACAATGCCTCATGATGTAGCTGGGTCAGGTCCTCCACCAAGTCACAATGCCTCATAATGCAGCTGGGTCAGATCCTCCACCAAGTCACAATGCCTCATGATGTAGCTGGGTCAGGTCCTCCACCAAGTCACAATGCCTCATGATGCAGCTGGGTCAGATCCTCCACCAAGTCACAATGCCTCATGATGCAGCTGGGTCAGATCCTCCACCAAGTCACAATGCCTCATGATGCAGCTGGGTCAGATCCTCCATCAAGTCACAATGCCTCATGATGCAGCTGGGTCAGATCCTCCACCAAGTCACAATGCCTCATGATGCAGCTGGGTCAGATCCTCCACCAAGTCACAATGCCTCATGATGCAGCTGGGTCAGGTCCTCCACCAAGTCACAATGCCTCATGATGCAGCTGGGTCAGATCCTCCACCAAGTCACAATGCCTCATGATGCAGCTGGGTCAGGTCCTCCACCAAGTCACAATGCCTCATAATGCAGCTGGGTCAGGTCCTCCACCAAGTCACAATGCCTCATGATGCAGCTGGGTCAGATCCTCCACCAAGTCACAATGCCTCATGATGCAGCTGGGTCAGGTCCTCCACCAAGTCACAATGCCTCATGATGCAGCTGGGTCAGATCCTCCACCAAGTCACAATGCCTCATGATGCAGCTGGGTCAGGTCCTCCACCAAGTCACAATGCCTCATAATGCAGCTGGGTCAGGTCCTCCACCAAGTCACAATGCCTCATGATGCAGCTGGGTCAGATCCTCCACCAAGTCACAATGCCTCATGATGCAGCTGGGTCAGATCCTCCACCAAGTCACAATGCCTCATGATGCAGCTGGGTCAGATCCTCCACCAAGTCACAATGCCTCATGATGCAGCTGGGTCAGGTCCTCCACCAAGTCACAATGCCTCATAATGCAGCTGGGTCAGGTCCTCCACCAAGTCACAATGCCTCATAATGCAGCTGGGTCAGATCCTCCACCAAGTCACAATGCCTCATGATGCAGCTGGGTCAGGTCCTCCACCAAGTCACAATGCCTCATAATGCAGCTGGGTCAGGTCCTCCACCAAGTCACAATGCCTCATAATGCAGCTGGGTCAGATCCTCCACCAAGTCACAATGCCTCATGATGCAGCTGGGTCAGATCCTCCACCAAGTCACAATGCCTCATAATGCAGCTGGGTCAGATCCTCCACCAAGTCACAATGCCTCATGATGCAGCTGGGTCAGGTCCTCCACCAAGTCACAATGCCTCATGATGCAGCAGGGTCAGATCCTCCACCAAGTCACAATGCCTCATGATGCAGCAGGGTCAGATCCTCCACCAAGTCACAATGCCTCATAACGCAGCTGGGTCAGATCCTCCACCAAGTCACAATGCTTCATGATGCAGCTGGGTCAGGTCCTCCACCAAGTCACAATGCCTCATAATGCAGCTGGGTCAGGTCCTCCACCAAGTCACAATGCCTCATAATGCAGCTGGGTCAGATCCTCCACCAAGTCACAATGCCTCATGATGCAGCAGGGTCAGATCCTCCACCAAGTCACAATGCCTCATAACGCAGCTGGGTCAGGTCCTCCACCAAGTCACAATGCCTCATGATGCAGCTGGGTCAGGTCCTCCACCAAGTCACAATGCCTCATGATGCAGCTGGGTCAGATCCTCCACCAAGTCACAATGCCTCATGATGCAGCTGGGTCAGGTCCTCCACCAAGTCACAATGCCTCATGATGCAGCTGGGTCAGGTCCTCCACCAAGTCACAATGCCTCATAATGCAGCTGGGTCAGGTCCTCCAAATCACAATGCTTTTTCTATCATTTAACAGGTTTATCTCAATTTCCTCCAACCTTACATACCACTTTGCTTTCTAATTCACTATTATTCAATTAGGCTTAAATGGTTTCATGTTTATAGAATTCGATAGAAAACTATTAGTAGTTTTAAAATAAACAAAATAAATACATGAATAAACTATATATATATATAAACTATTCATATATTATATTTTATATTATATATACTATATATATAAACTATTCATATATTATATTTTATATTATATATACTATATATATAAACTATTCATATATTATATTTTATATTATATATACTATATATATAAACTATTCATATATTATATTTTATATTATATATACTATATATATAAACTATTCATATATTATATTTTATATTATATATACTATATATATAAACTATTCATATATTATATTTTATATTATATATACTATATATATAAACTATTCATATATTATATTTTATATTATATATACTATATATATAAACTATTCATATATTATATTTTATATTATATATACTATATATATAAACTATTCATATATTATATTTTATATTATATATACTATATATATAAACTATTCATATATTATATTTTATATTATATATACTATATATATAAACTATTCATATATTATATTTTATATTATATACTATATATATAAACTATTCATATATTATATTTTATATTATATATACTATATATATAAACTATTCATATATTATATTTTATATTATATATACTATATATATAAACTATTCATATATTATATTTTATATTATATATACTATATATATAAACTATTCATATATTATATTTTATATTATATATACTATATATATAAACTATTCATATATTATATTTTATATTATATATACTATATATATAAACTATTCATATATTATATTTTATATTATATATACTATATATATAAACTATTCATATATTATATTTTATATTATATATACTATATATATAAACTATTCATATATTATATTTTATATTATATATACTATATATATAAACTATTCATATATTATATTTTTTCTTCATAGTTCCATGAAAAAAATGGCCTTTTATGAACATTTCATGCAAGTCTACATAATTTAACATATTAGCAGAATATATATTTTTAATAACATACAAATTACCTAAATTCCAGACGGAGTAGGGCCTACCCTTCCACCCCAGACAGAGTAGGGCCTACCCTTCCACCCCAGACAGAGTAGGGCCTACCCTTCCACCCCAGACAGAGTAGGGCCTACCCTTCCACCCCAGACAGAGTAGGGCCTACCCTTCCACCCCAGACAGAGTAGGGCCTACCCTTCCACCCCAGACAGAGTAGGGCCTACCCTTCCACCCCAGACAGAGTAGGGCCTACCCTTCCACCCCAGACAGAGTAGGGCCTACCCTTCCACCCCAGACAGAGTAGGGCCTACCTTTCCACCCCAGATAGAGTAGGCCTACCTTTCCACCCCAGACAGAGTAGGGCCTACCTTTCATCCCCAGACAGAGTAGGGCCCACCGATGCAGAAAAATGTAAGCTTTAATGAACTGCTGGCTACTCTTCTTCTGTGGTTTAACCCAATGAGAGAAGGTCACAAGTGTTTCCCTAAAAGCTGTCTGGGTTTAAACATCTTCTATTGGACAGAAAGTTAATGGCTTAATCAATTGATAGTGACAGAATTCGATTACTTCCCAAGCAAAGTCAATTTTTTTTGTCTCCTCAGCTATCGAAGGTTGTAGTTCAGCCTCAATGTCAAATAAACTAAACAATGATATTCCCTTATGCATCGGAGTCACATCTTTCCCAGCTTCACTATATATACAGCAGTATGTGGACACCCCTTCAAATGAGTGGATTCGGCTATTTCAGCCACACCTGTTGCTGACAGGCCCTGTCCTGTTTCAGCATGACAATGCCCCCGTGCACAAAGCGAGGTCCATACTGAAATGGTTTGTCGAGATCAGTGTGGAAGACCATTGAATGGCCTGCACAGAGCCCTGACCTCAACCCCATCGGACACTTTTGGGATGAATTGGAACGCTGACTGTGAGCCAGACCTAATCACCTAACATCGGTGCCCGACCTCACTAATGCTCTTATGGCTGAATGGAAGCAAGTCCCTGCAGCAATGTTCCAACATCTAGTGGAAAGCCTTCTCAGAAGAGTGGAGGCTGTTATAGCAGCAAAGAGGGGACCAACTCCATATTAATGCCCATGATTTTGGAATAAGATGTTCTACGAACAGGTGTCCACATACAGTCCTGGTTTTAACTTAATAGCCCTTCACTGACACAGAGGAAGGCTATTTAAAGAGTGTATGGTGGGTGGAGGAAATTACCTACAAATCTATGGATATAGCAGTTTATAGCCTAATGTCTGTCTATCAGGTAGGACCAACTCTTCTTTCTTAAATAGGAAGACATAGGCTCCAACACAAAGCCCTCTTGTTGTTAGTAGAGTCTAATTAAAATGAAGATGGTTTAAATTAATTGTACCTACTGGAATTTGCCTACTTTCAGCACCGTGAGCTGTCCATTTCTGATTGATTGTGGCAGCTGCTGCTTCAAGTTTCAGAACCACAATGTCAGTTACTAGAATCTGTCTTAATGTGAGGTCAATAACTCAATAACCCAAGTGCATGTTTTGGGACTAGGCCTAATCAAACATTATTTTCAGAAGAAACCTTTGACTCTCCTCTTGAACTACCACTGTAGACCTATACAGCACAGTCATTGGTTAATAAGGAGCACACAAAAAAAAAAGAAGAGCAGAGCAGGCTGGGGATCAGGGTTGGAATATCCATTGCAGTGTGTAATGCAGCCTAGTTTTATTCACACCATCCCAGCAGCACAAAAACACTCAGGAAGGAAGTACATTTTCATAGATATATAACTTTGCTATGTGCTTCTACGAGAATGTACTTTAACCTGCTGTATAACCTGCTGTATAACCTGCCTGTATAACCTGCTGTATAACCTGCTGTATAACTATAAACCTGCTGTATAACCTGCTGTATAACTAATACCCTGCTGTATAACCTGCTGTATAACCTGCCTTGTAATAACCTGCTGTATAACCTGCTGTATAACCCTTGCTGTAATAACTATAACCTCTGTATAACCTGCCTGTATAACCTGCTGTATAACCTGTCTTGTATAACCTGCCTGTATAACCTGCTTGTATAAAACTATAACCTGCTGTATAACCTGCTGTATAACCTCGCTGTAATAACCTGCTGTATAACTATAACCTGCTGTATACCGCTTATAACCTGCTGTATAAACCTGCTGTATAACCTGCTGTATAACCTGACTGTATAACCTGCTGTATAACCTGCTGTTACCTAACCTGCTGTATAACTAACTGCTGTATAACCTGCTGTATAACCTGCTGTATAACCTGCTGTATAAACCTGCTGTATAACCTGCTGTAATAGACCTGCTGTAAACCTGCTGTATAACCCTGCTGTATAACCTGCTGTATAACATGTCCTGTATAACCTGCTGTATAACCTGCTGTATAACCTGCTTGTATAACCTGCTGTAATAACCTGCTGTATAACCTGCTGTATAACCTGCGGTATAACCTGCTGTATAACCTGCTGTATAACCTGCTGTATAACTATAACCTGCTGTATAACCTGCTGTATAACCTGCTGTATAACCTGCTGTATAACCTGTATAACCTGCTGTATAACTATAACCTGCTGTATAACCTGCTGTATAACCTGCTGTATAACCTGCTGTATAACCTGCTGTATAACCTGCTGTATAACCTGCTGTATAACCTGCTGTATAACTTATAACCTGCTGTATAACTATAACCTGCTGTATAACTATAACCTGCTGTATAACTATACCTGCTGTATAACCTGCTGTATAACCTGCTGTATAACCTGCTGTATAACCTGCTGTATAACCTATAACCTGCTGTATACTATAATAACCTGCTGTATAACTATAACCTGCTGTATAACTATAACCTGCTGTATAACCTGCTGTATAACCTGCTGTATAACCTGCTGTATAACCTGCTGTATAACTATAACCTGCTGTATAACCTGCTGTATAACCTGCTGTATAACTATAACCTGCTGTATAACCTGCTGTATAACCTGCTGTATAACTATAACCTGCTGTATAACCTGCTGTATAACTATAACCTGCTGTATAAACTATAACCTGCTGTATAACCCTGCTGTATAACTATAACCTGCTGTATACCTGCTGTAATAACTATAACCTGCTGTATAACCTGCTGTATAACCTGCTGTATAACCTGCTGTATAACCTGCTGTATAACCTGCTGTATAACCTGCTGTATAACTATAACCTGCTGTATAACTATAACCTGCTGTATAACTATAACCTGCTGTATAACCTGCTGTATAACCTGCTGTATAACCTGCTGTATAACTATAACCTGCCTGTATAACTATAACCTGCTGTATAACCTGCTGTATAACCTGCTGTATAACCTGCTGTATAACCTGCTGTATAACCTGCTGTATAACCTGCTGTATAACTATAACCTGCTGTATAACCTGCTGTATAACCTGCTGTATAACCTGCTGTATAACCTGCTGTATAACTATAACCTGCTGTATAACCTGCTGTATAACTATAACCTGCTGTATAACCTGCTGTATAACTATATACCTGCTGTATAACCTGCTGTATAACCTGCTGTATAACTATAACCTGCTGTATAACCTGCTGTAATAGCCTGCTGTATAACCTGCTGTATAACCTGCTGTATAACCTGCTGTATAACTGCTGTATAACCTTTAACCTGCTGTATAACCTGCTGTATAACCTTCTGTATAACTATAGCCTGCTGTATAAACCTGCTGTATAACTATACCTGCGGTATAACCTTCTGTATAACTATAACCTGCTGTATAACCTGCTGTATAACTATAACCTGCTGTATAACCTGCTGTATAACCTTCTGTATAACTATAACCTGCTGTATAACCTGCTGTATAACCTGCTGTATAACCTGCTGTATAACTATAACCTGCTGTATAACTATAACCTGCTGTATAACCTGCTGTATAACTATAACCTGCTGTATAGCCTGCTGTATAACCTGCTGTATAACCTGCTGTATAACTATAACCTGCTGTATAGCCTGCTGTATAACCTGCTGTATAACTATAACCTGCTGTATAGCCTGCTGTATAACTATAACCTTGCTGTATAACTATAACCTGCTGTATAACCTGCTGTATAACTATAACCTGCTGTATAACCTGCTGTATAACCTGCTGTATAACTATAACCTGCTGTATAGCCTGCTGTATAACTATAACCTTGCTGTATAACTATAACCTGCTGTATAACCTGCTGTATAACTATAACCTTGCTGTATAACTATAACCTGCTGTATAACCTGCTGTATAACTATAACCTGCTGTATAACTATAACCTGCTGTATAACTATAGCCTGCTGTATAACTATAACCTCCTGTATAACCTGCTGTATAACTATAGCCTGCTGTATAACTATAACCTCCTGTATAACCTGCTGTATAACCTGCTGTATAGCCCACAGGCTATGGATCATTTGATTGAGACCACACTGAATAGCCTGTAAGCTCATTTGATATTATCTGACGTCAATATCTAGCCATCATTACAAATGACATGACCCTCCCCTGTGTTAAAACAAATACTAAACACAAAGCATGGTCCCTCCCCCATTTTCCTCCAGGTAACCATTCTGTCAAATATGATCCATCCCTAAACAGTGTTTTATTAACAAACCCTCATTATTTTGACATGCTGTTGTTCAGGACATATCCCAGAACATATCCCCGACCACATGAATACCTTAATGTGTCTGAGCTGTTTGTTCAGGACATATCCCCGACCACATGAACCCCTTAATGTGTCTGAGCTGTTTGTTCAGGACATATCCCAGGACATATCCCCGACCACATGAATACCTTAATGTATCTGAGCTGTTTGTTCAGGACATATCCCCGACCACATGAACCCCTTAATGTGTCTGAGCTGTTTGTTCTTGTCATTTCCCAGGACATATCCCCGACCACATGAATACCTTAATGTATCTGAGCTGTTGTTCTTGTCATTTCCCAGGACATATCCCCGACCACATGAATACCTTAATGTGTCTGAGCTGCCAGCAGTTTGGGACTGGAGAAACATTGAGGGGAAAAACTATGCCAGCATCACGAGGAACCAACACATTCCACAGTACTGCGGCTCGTGCTGGGCCATGGGATCTAGCAGTGCAATTGCCGGTAATTTCTCCTCCACAATGTTATACAATGTTGCCAATAATACACATTTGACCATTTCTGGACTGATATAACTCACTAACTTGTTACAATGTAACAATGAACTTAACATGAACTATTAACTAGTTACAATGTAACAACATTGTAACAATGATCTTAACGTGAACAATTAACATTGTAACAATGATCTTAACGTGAACAATTAACATGTTACAATGATCTTAACGTGAACAATTAACATGTTACAATGTAACAAATCACAAGCTGTCATTATTGTTACAAATGTCACTCCGTATTATATTTTTACAGGCTAACCTTGTGATAAAAGTGATCTAATAAACGTATTTACAGTCATGCCTATCATATCAATACATTTGTTGACGTTTGTTGTTTCCCCCCCCCAGATCGTATCAACATCAAGCGTGGTGGTACGTGGCCGTCAGCCTATCTGTCTGTCCAGAACGTGATAGACTGTGGCCATGCTGGGTCCTGCTACGGAGGAGACCACACAGGGGTGTACCAATACGCTCACCAGAAGGGTATCCCCGACGAGACATGCAACAACTATCAGGCTAAGAACCAAAGTAGGGCCTATAACATGTCTTTTAACATCTTGGTTTTTTATCCTGCATCTTGTTTTGATTTGTGCTAGTTCCTCATAACACCTGATTTGGGTGATAAGAGTGGGTGATATTTTTCTGTACACGCTAGTTTAAAGCAGTGCACTATGGGGGATAGGGGGCATGGATTGTCACATTTGAATTTTGTCTCATAACATCATCACTCATCCTTGTGTATAATTTCCATTCACAAATACACTTTGGCAGTTTCCATCACTCATCCTTGTGCATAATTTCCATTCACAAATACACTTTGGCAGTTTCCATCACTCATCCTTGTGCATAATTTCCATTCACAAATACACTTTGGCGGTTTACATTACATGTTCCATCACTCACCCTTGTGGTCTCTATGTTCAACAGAGTGTGAGCTGTTCAACCAGTGAGCTCTATGTTCTACAGAGTGTGAGCTGTTCAACCAGTGAGCTCTATGTTCTACAGAGTGTGAGCTGTTCAACCAGTGAGCCTCATGTTCTACAGAGTGTGAGCTGTTCAACCAGTGAGCTCTATGTTCTACAGAGTGTGAGCTGTTCAACCAGTGAGCTCTATGTTCTACAGAGTGTGAGCTGTTAAACCAGTGAGCTCTATGTTCTACAGAGTGTGAGCTGTTCAACCAGTGAGCTCTATGTTCTACAGAGTGTGAGCTGTTCAACCAGTGAGCTCTATGTTCTACAGAGCGTGAGCTGTTCAACCAGTGAGCCTCATGTTCTACAGAGTGTGAGCTGTTCAACAGAGTGTGAGCTGTTCAACCAGTGAGCTCTATGTTCAACCAGTGAGCTCTATGTTCAACAGAGTGTGAGCTGTTCAACCAGTGTGGGACCTGTTCCTCTGATGCGTGTGCTGTGGTGCAGAACTACACCCTGTGGAAGGTAGGAGACTACGGGGAGGTGTCAGGACGAAACCAGATGAAGGCTGAGATATACACCAACGGGCCAATCAGGTGAGATCTGTGTTGTTTGGTTAGTCATGTTAACATTTCTCTCAGTCTGAAGAACAAAATCACAAGTAAAAGTTTTTTTTTTAAATTTAATTAATAAAAAAATCAAGAAGTAGAAAATTGGATTTTCCCATTTTGAATCTCAAAATAATACAATATTTTTTGATATCAACAAAATGCCCTTTTTTAGCCTTGTGTTGAAATGTATAACGTTAGCAATACGTACGTGTAATACATGTAGTAAAATGTCCTTTGTAACTTGTGTTCTTGCTTTTGATAAACCTCATTCTCACATTGTGGCTGTTGTTCCGTCCTCTCCTCCAGCTGCGGTGTGATGGCTACGAAGGGCCTGGAGGCGTATCGTGGTGGTGTGTTTGCCGAGTTCCACCCCTTGTCTCTAATGAACCATATCATCTCTGTAGCAGGCTGGGGGGTGGCGGAGGACGGGACAGAGTACTGGGTGGTCCGCAACTCCTGGGGAGAGCCTTGGGTTAGTCTGTCTTGTACAATACATTCATTATTTGACTTGTATGGAATATTTACTCATTGAAAGACTGGACAACATACACAATATGTACAAAAGTATGTGGACACCCCTTCAAATGAGTGGATTCAGCTATTTCAGCCTCACCTGTTGCTGACAGGTATATAATTTTGAGCACACAGCCATGCAATCTCCATAGACAAATCCTGGCAGTAGAATGGTCTTACTGAAGAGCTCAGTGACTTTCAACGTTCCAGAAAAGATGTCTGGGTTTAAACGTGTTCTATTGTACAGAAAGTGAATAGCTTAAGCAAGATGGCGCCGACAGTCATGGCAGCTCTGCAACTTTGCAGTAATTCGTTTTTTTTGTGCTCCATAACACCACCGGCGGAGTGGATCCTTTGTTCGTACCCCCTCAGGGAAATGGAACTTATTTCAGAAGCTCCAAGACTCCGCTGGAGGAGAAAAGAGGTATTCGGAGTGGACTTCTAGTCCGACTCAGGAGGCGCGCACACCATCCACCGCTTCCGAGTATATTACTCGCTAATTTTCAGTCCCTGGACAATAAAGTAGATGAGCTCAGATTGAGGATCTCATTCCAGAGAGATATCAGGGACTGTAACATACTCTGTTATTCTGTCCCCTTCCATACAGCCAGCTGGGTTCTTAGTACATCACACAGACAGGAATAAAGAACTCTCTGAGAATAATTAACTACTTATGGTGTGATTGTAACAACATACAGAAACTCAAGTCCTTTTGTTCACCGACCAAGAATACCTCAATCAAATGTCGACCGTATTACCTCTCAAGAGAATTCTCTTTCGGTTATAGTCACAGCCGTGTATATCCCCCTCAAGCTGATACCATGGCAGCCCTCAAAGAACTACACTGGAAACCACATATCCCGAGGCTGAATTTTATTGTAGCTGGGGATTTTAACAAATTTGAGGAAAAAACTACCGAAGTTCTGCCAACACATTGACTGTAGTACTCGCTCTGGAATAACATTGGACCACTGCTACTCAACTTTTCGAAATGCCAAGAAGGCGGACACCGAGGTCTTGCTTCCAGACAAGCTAAACACCTTCTTCGCCCGCTTTGAGGATAACACAGTGCCACTGACACGGCCTGCTACCAAAGACTGTGCGCTCTCCTTCTCCGTGGCCGACGTGATCAAGACATTTAAACGTGTTAACCATCGCAAGGTTTCAGGCCCAGACGGCATCCCTAGCCGCATCCTCAGAGCATGCACAGACTAGCTGGCTGAAGTGTTTACGGACATATTCAATCTCTCCCTATCCCAGTCTGTTGTCCCCACTTTCTTCAAGATGACCACCATTGTTCATGTACCCAAGAAAGCAAAGGTAACTGAACTAAATGATTATCGCCCCGTAGCACTCACTTCCGTCATCATGAAGTGTTTTGAGAGACTAGTCAAGGATCATATCACCGTCTACCTTACCTGACACCCTAGACCCACTTCAATTTGCTTACCGCCCCAATAGATCCACAGATGATGCAATCGCCATCACACCGCCCTACCCCATCTGGACAAGAGGAATACCAATGTTAGAATGCTGTCCATTGACTACAGCTCAGCATTTAACACCATAGTACCCTCCAAGCTCATCATTCAGCTCAGGGCCCTGGCTCTGAACCCTGCCCTGTGAAACTGGATCCTGGACTTCCTGTCGGGCCACCCCAGGTGGTGAAGGTAGGAAACAACATCTCCACTTCGCTGATCCTCAACACAGGGGCCCCACAAGGGTGCATGATCAGCCCCCTTCTGTAGTCCCTGTTCACCCATGACTGCGTGGCCACGCAAGACTCCAACTCATCAAATGGTCCACACAGACAACCTCAGGAGGCTGAAGAAATTTGGCTTGGCCCCTAAAACCCCCACAAACTTTTACAGATGCACAATTGAGAGCATCTTGTTGGGCTGTATTACCGCCTGTTACAGCAACTGCACTGCCTGCAACCGCAGGACTCTCCAGAGGCAACAGTCTAGAAGGAGATCCCACATATGCTGGGCACTTGTTGGCTGCTTTTCCTTCACTCTGCGGTCCAACTCATTCCAAACATAAACATAAAATTTGATTTGTTTTGTTTTCATCAATTGATAGACAGAATTATATTACTCCCCAAGTAAAGTCAAAAATGTTTTGTCTCCTCGGCTATAGAAGGTTGTAGTTCAGCCTCGGAATGTCAAAGAAACTTAACAATGACGTCTGTCTTCTGTTACAACACTCACTACCGAGTTCCAAACTGCCTCTGGAAGCAACGTCAGCACAAGAACTATTCGTCGGGAGCTTCATGAAATGGGTTTCCATGGCCGAGCAGCTGCACACAAGCCTAAGATCACCATGTGTAATGCCAAGCGTCGGCTGGAGTGGTGTAAAACTCACCGCCATTGGACTCTGGAGCAGTAGAAACACGTTCTCTGGAGTGATGAATCACGCTTCACCCTCTGGCAGTCCGACAGAGGAATCTGGGTTTGCGTTTGGAGCACGCTACCTTCCCCAATGCATAGTGCCTGTAAAGTTTGGTGGAGGAGGAATAATGGTATGGGGCTGTTTTTCGTGGTTCAGGCCCCTTAGTTCAAGTGAAATATTAACGCTACAGCATACAATTACATTCTACACGATTCTGTGAATCCAACTTTGTGGCAACAGTTTGGGGAAGGCTCTTTCCTGTTTCAGCATGAACAATGCCCCCGTGCACAAAGTGAGGTTCCTACAGAAATGGTTTGTTGAGATCAGTGTGAAGGGATTTGAATGGCCTGCACAGAGCCCTGACCTCAACCCCATCGAACACCTTTGGGATGAATTGGAACGCCGACTGCAAGCCAGGCCTAATCACCCCCAACATCAGAGCCCGACCTCACTAATGCTCTTGTGGCTGAATGGAAGCAGGTCCCCGCAGCAATGTTCCAACATCTAGTGGAAAGCCTTCCCAGAAGAGTGGAGGCTGTTGTAGCAGCAATGTTCCAACATCTAGTGGAAAGCCTTCCCAGAAGAGTGGAGGCTGTTATAGCAGCAATGTTCCAACATCTAGTGGAAAGCCTTCCCAGAAGAGTGGAGGCTGTTATAGCAGCAATATTCCAACATCTAGTGGAAAGCCTTCCCAGAAGAGTGGAGGCTGTTATAGCAGCAATGTTCCAACATCTAGTGGAAAGCCTTCCCAGAAGAGTGGAGGCTGTTATAGCAGCAATGTTCCAACATCTAGTGGAAAGCCTTCCCAGAAGAGTGGAGGCTGTTATAGCAGCAAAGGGGGGAACAACTCCATATTAATGCCCATGATTTTGGAATGTGATGTTCGAAGAGCAGGTGTCTACATACTGTTGGTCATGTAGTGTATGAGCTTCCCTTTCTGTTGTTCCTGTTTTGGATGATTTTATAGATTAGGGCCAAACGGTGTCTTTTACTCATCTATACATAAATGATGTGTTTTATTTTGTGTTTCTGCAGGGAGAGTACGGCTGGGCGAGGATCGTAACCAGTGCTTATAAAGGAGGGAAAGGTAACTGGTACAACCTGGCCATAGAGAAGAGCTGTGCTTACGGAGACCCCATCATTACATAGAGGACAAGAGGAAATGACTGACCTGATCACTGAATATTAATACTGGAGAATACCGTGCGTCACTCAAAACACTTGATCGGTGCTGCCGTCAACAGGAAGTGGTGTCAAATGGTTCCCATAGTAGGACGTTCAAGTTGATAGGGACATCATTAAAAAAAAATCTTCGAGTCAAGCTGCTGATCTAGGATCAGTTTAGCCTTTTAGATTGTAGTGAATAAGAACTACATGGAGAGAGAGGATCTGATCCGAGATCAGCACTCCTACTGTGAGAAGCTTTGTGAATATAGGACCTGGAGCCTACCTCGTCCTTCATTAGTAGCCTCTCTCCTCCTCTCCTTTCCTTCTCTACTCCTCATCTACCTCCTCTCTCCTCCTCTCCTACCTCCTCTCTCCTGCTCTCTCCTCCTCCTCTCCCAACTCCTCATCTCCTTATCTCCTCCTTCTCTCCTCTCCTACCTCCTCCTCTCCTACCTCGTCCTTCATTAGTAGCCTCTCTCCTCCTTCTCTCCTCCTCTCCTACCTCGTCCTTCATTAGTAGCCTCTCCTACCTCCTTCTCTCCTCCTCCTCTCCTACCTCTTCCTCTCTCCTCCTCTCCTACCTCCTTCTCTCCTCCTCTCTCCTCTCCTACCTCCTTCTCTCCTCCTCCTCTCCTACCTCCTCCTCTCTCCTACCTCCTCCTCTCTCCTACCTCTTCCTCTCTCCTCCTCTCCTACCTCCTCCTCTCTCCTACCTCCTCCTCTCTCCTACCTCTTCCTCTCTCCTACCTCTCCTACCTCCTCCTCTCTCCTACCTCTTCCTCTCTCCTACCTCTTCCTCTCTCCTCCTCTCCTACCTCCTCCTCTCTCCTCTCTCCTACCTCCTCCTCTCTCCTACCTCTTCCTCTCCTACCTCCTCCTCTCTCCTCTCTCCTACCTCCTCCTCTCTCCTACCTCTTCCTCTCTCCTCCTCTCCTACCTCCTCCTCTCTCCTCCTCTCCTACCTCCTCCTCTCCTACCTCCTCCTCTCTCCTCCTCCTCTCCCTCCTACCCTGGCCAGGGAGAGAGACGGATGGATAGACACATCTAAGATGCTTTTCTATCATTTATAGGTCTGTATTCATAAAGCAACCGAGTATGAGTGCTGATCTAGGATCAGTGTAGCCTTTTAGATTGTTGTGAATAAGAACTACATGGACAGAGAGGATCTGATCTGAGATCAGCACTCCTACTGTGAGACGCTTTGTAAATATGGGCAGTTCTCTGTAACTAATCGCTAATTTTCCACTGATATTAGGAGTTTAATCTGAACATTTGTTTCTCAGGCCATGGCTTTCAGCTCACTCAAGGTCCTGCGACGGACTCCTTTCAACTCAATGTTTCAGTCTTGTGACAACACTGTCAAACACAACGACACTAAACCACACGACACACTAATTCTGTACAGGGCTATTTAACTGGTGTTTATTAATTAACAAATGTCTTTGAAAAGAATAAACAATGATTTTTTTTGTGCCTTTTTTCTCCTCCATTTGGTTTGTAGTTTGTACAGCAAAACATGGCTCTAAACTAACCCGGTTTAAGCTGGTAATTGTACCTTAAAGCTGTTCATGGGTCAGGAAAGGTTAGGATGATCAGGATAATCTGGTTAGTTACATTACGCTCCTGATCTTTTCTTAGATTGGATAGTTTGCCAATCTGAGAGTCCAGTCCTGATGGTCAAATCCCAGATACAAACTAATCTCTACATGCGAGGCTGTTGTCGTTAGTTTAGTAAATTAGATAGCCGCTCTAAAGACGTTAATCTCGTTTAAAGGCCCAGTTCAGTCAAAAACATATATATTTTTTAATATATATACTTCCACACTATGAGGTTGGAATGATACTGTGGAATGAAGGAAATTATGACAATGTTATTTTAGAGTAAGAGCTGTTTTGAAAAGGCTGCTTGAAATGTCAGCCTGTTTTCTGTGGGATGGAGTTGTAATTTGTTTGTCTGTCATCACAATACCATCACAGCAGTACAGTATGCCTTAACTGCTCACCAATACCATCACAGCAGTACAGTATGCCTTAACCGCTCACCAATACCATCACAGCAGTACAGTATGCCTTAACTGTTCACCAATACCATCACAGCAGTACAGTATGCCTTAACTGCTCACCAATACCATCACAGCAGTACAGTATGCCTTAACCGCTCACCAATACCATCACAGCAGTACAGTATGCCTTAACTGCTCACCAATACCATCACAGCAGTACAGTATGCCTTAACTGCTCACCAATACCATCACAGCAGTACAGTATGCCTTAAACTGCTCACCAATACCAGCACAGCAGTACAGTATGCCTTAACTGCTCACCAATACCATCACAGCAGTACAGTATGCCTTAAACTGCTCACCAATACCAGCACAGCAGTACAGTATGCCTTAACTGCTCACCAATACCATCACAGCAGTACAGTATGCCTTAAACTGCTCACCAATACCATCACAGCAGTACAGCATGCCTTAACTGCTCACCAATACCATCACAGCAGTACAGTATGCCTTAACTGCTCACCAATACCATCACAGCAGTACAGTATGCCTTAACCGCTCACCAATACCATCACAGCAGTACAGTATGCCTGAACTGCTCACCAATACCATCACAGAACCAGAACGTGGTTCTATTGGAACAGAACGTGGTTCTATTGGACCAGAACGTGGTTCTATTTGAACAGAACGTGGTTCTATTGGAACAGAACGTGGTTCTATTTGAACAGAACCTGGTTCTATTTGACCAGAACCTGGTTCTATTTGAGATGCTGCAACAAAACCGAAGGTGCCAAGCTATGGGGCAGTGGGGTTGGCTTAGATTGTTGAATACATGTAAACTATATTTAGTCTCCAATGTTGATTGAAAAAATAAAGTTGCACAATGAGCACTTGTTATCTCTCAAATACATCGTAACAGTTGTTGGTTAGCTAGCTAGCTAAATGACATGAAATCCGTCAAACACCTCAAGATAAAGATGAAACGAGCCACTTGTGATTCCCCTCATGGCAGTTTCTTGTTCATTGTTGGTAGCTGTCTGGCCATCCAGACTCACGACAACACACGGACTCCTGCCCCCATTGAAGCGTACGCATCGTTTTCCGGACGTTGTCGGGTAACCCATCTCCTGGTTTTTAGGAGGACCATGTGGGGGGGTTTCACACTCGGTGATGCACCTTAAAGGTAGTTGCCAACTGCCATATAATATGAAATCCACAGAAGAAGAAACGTGAAGATAAGAGATTAAGGGAAACGAACTTGGTTTCCCCTTTTATCTGTGGAGTAATTGGGAGTAGAGAAACACACGATTTTGTATCATTCAAAAATGGGTCAAAATTCTATAATAGATCCAGCTAAAAAGAAAAAGGACCATATAATTTCAGGTCAAATAAAAACACCATGTTTATCTCCCAGAACAAATGAGCTAGAAACAGCCAGCTAGCTAAATGTCCATGAATGTTTCGTGTGTTCCTACATGTCCCCCCAAAAAAATGAATATAGTTGATTCACAGTTTTGGTATTTTAACTTGCATGTCATGAGGATAGAACAAATCAACATGCAGCACGATGGCCGACGCAGACGCTGAGCAGAGCCAGTTTAGTCAGCGTGTTACATTAGGCCCATATTGACTATGCAGTTTACACTAGACCGTATCATTGGCCTCGATGTGTTTAACTCAAAACCTTTGTGTATTGACCTTATTGACCAAAAATGAACTGAAGTATGTGTGAACTATATTATTGTAACGACCCTGGGTTTATAATGATTATTTTATCATTATTATTAGTTTATAATTATTATTATCCTACTATCAAGGAGTCGTTATGACCATTAGACCAGTGTGATGTAAATTCCGGGGAAACACATCCTCGGGAATTACATAAGAAACTATATTACTGAATGAGCCCTGGTGATAATGCCATTTAAAAGACCGCAGAATCCACAAAGTCTCCCATCAATTATGTCCCCGGAAGTGGTGGAAATATACCCTTTAAAGAGCACCCCCCAGAACTCAACCGCTCACCAATCGACCGCTTGATTGGAGGAGATAAGGCTATCCGCCGCGGTCGGATCTTTGAATTAAAAAAAAAAATATTATTATAGGCCTTTACGGTATTTATATTACATTTTGCACAATGCGATGATAACGTCACGCAGGCATTGATATTTAGGTTTGAAGATAATTTAAAAAAAAGACGATGCCTGGTGAAGCGCGGTTCCATCAGTGCGCCTCTATTGCAGGTCATCTGAAAACAACAATAGATATATCATGTCGTGTTTGAGCGTCGCATGCAGCGCTGTTATTGTCCTGTTCGGAGCGGTTTGCAGCGTTTTCATATTCTGTGAGTATCTGATTTATTACGCCGCGATATTACAGTGTGGTTGGCCTGGGATCGACCATGGTGCCCCGGCGAGTGAGAGGAGCGCAGACGGCCAACCAGAGCCGGAGGTTCTCCGCGCTATGGTGCTGTCAGACACGCATCTCCTCGGCGCTGTCGGAGGGCACTGGTTCGACAAACTGCGAAGGTAATTCATCCTCATAAATCTATATGTTATTATGCATTTTATTTTATTGTGAAACAACAACAACAAAAAAGTATGTTTTGCATAGTTTCTAGGGAACGCATGACGCTCGGTGTCAGCCTATATCCACGCTGTCTCTAAGCAGATTAGAGCAGTTCAGTCGTCAGCAATAACAACAGACAAGGGTAATGCATGGTGCGCTGAGCTGACGGATGATTGACTGATGTATGGTCTGTCTCTGTGCAACCCAGGGAATGGCAGATGGAACGAGCTTTCCAGACCGCCCTGGCCCTGCTCCGACCTGAGGTCGTCTTTATACTGGGGGATGTGTTCGATGAGGGGAAATGGAGCTCTCCGAAGGTATGTAGCCATAACAAGCACCTTGTAGGTCTACTGCAGTGAATTTGGTGGTGTGTGTGTGTGTGTGTGTGAGGGGGGGGAGGGATTCGAAACCTACAACTCTTAGTCCTAGCCATTACGCAAAGAGGACCAAACCCTTTGATGTTAATTCTTGCAACGCTAGGCATCTTTCTGTAATGGTCATAGACCTAAAATATTTAGGTCAGAAACACTATTACATGTATCTGTAATGTGTTTCTGTAATAGTGTAACTGCTACATTTATAACTATTGTTCTACTCTATTCTACTTCATGTATAAAAAAATAAAAAAATAAAAATAAAATATATATATATATACAGTTGAAGTCGGAAGATTACATACTTAGGTTGGAGTCATTAAAACTTGTTTTTCAACCACTCCACAAATGTCTTGTTAACAGACTATAAATTTGGCAAGTCAGTTAGGACATCTACTTCGTGCATGACACAAGTAATTTTACCAACAATTGTTTACAGACAGATTATTTCACTTATAATTCACTGTATCACATTTCCAGTGGGTCAGAAGTTTACATACACTAAGTTGACTGTGCCTTTAAACAGCTTGGAAAATTCCAGAAAATGATGTCATGGCTTTAGAAGCTTCTGATAGGCTAATTGACATAATTTGAGTCAATTGGAGGTGTACCTGTGGATGTATTTCAAGGCCTACCTTCAAACTCAGTGCCTCTTTGCTTGACATCATGGGAAAATAAAAATAAATCAGCCAAGACTTCAGAAAAATAATTGTAGACCTCCACAAGTCTGGTTCATCCTTGGGAGCAATTTCCAAATGCCTGATGGTACCACGTTCATCTGTACAAACAATAGTACGCAAGTATAAACACCATGGGACCACGCAGCCGTCATACCGCTCAGGAAGGAGACGCATTCTGTCTCCTAGAGATGAACGTACTTTGGTGCAAATCAACCTTGTGAAGATGCTGGAGGAAACAGGTACAAAAGTATCTATATCCACAGTAAAACAAGTCCTATATCGACATAACCTGAAAGGCCGCTCAGCAAGGAAGAAGCCACTGCTCCAAAACCACCATAAAAAAAGCCAGACTACAGTTTGCAACTGCACATGGGGACAAAGATTCACCCAACTTGTTGTGGGAAGATTGTGGAAGGCTACCCAAAATGTTTGACCCAAGTTAAACAATTTAAAGGCAATGCTACCAAATACTAATTGAGTGTATGTAAACTTCTGACCCACTGGGAATGTGATGAAAGAAATAAAAGCTGAAATAAATCACTCTACTATTATTCTGACATTTCACATTCTTAAAATAAAGTGGTGATCCTAACTGACCTAAGACAGGGAATTTTTACTTTAAATGTCAGGAATTGTGAAAAACTGAGTTGAAATTTATTTGGCTAAGGTGTATGTAAACTTCCCAACTTCAACTGTACCATGGGTTTTATTTCCCCACGTAACAGAACTGGGAGGATGATGTCTGTCGCTTCCAGAAGATGTTTAGACATCCCAGTGACACAGAGCTGGTAGTTCTGGTTGGAAACCACGACATCGGCTTCCACTACGAGTAGGTGAACATCCACCATGAACTGATGGCACATTCTACTGTAGAATCGATACTGATGGCACATTACACTGTATAATCTATACTGATGGCACATTTTATACTGTAGAATCTGGACTGATGGCACATTATACTGTAGAATCTATACTGATGGCACATTATACTGTAGAATCTAGACTGATGGCTCATTATACTGTAGAATCTGGACTGATGGCACATTATACTGTAGAATCTATACTGATGGCACATTATACTGTAGAATCTAGACTGATGGCACATTATACTGTGGAATCTAGACTGATGGCACATTATACTGTAGAAACTATACTGATGGCACATTACACTGTATAATCTATACTGATGGCACATTTTATACTGTAGAATCTGGACTGATGGCACATTATACTGTAGAATCTATACTGATGGCACATTATACTGTAGAATCTAGACTGATGGCTCATTATACTGTAGAATCTGGACTGATGGCACATTATACTGTAGAATCTATACTGATGGCACATTATACTGTAGAATCTAGACTGATGGCACATTATACTGTGGAATCTAGACTGATGGCACATTATACTGTAGAATCTAGACTGATGGCACATTATACTGTAGAATCGATACTGATGGCACATTATACTGTAGAATCTATACTGCTGGCACATTATACTGTAGAATCGATACTGATGGCCCATTATACTGTAGAATCAATACTGATGGCACATTATACTGTAGAAACTATACTGATGGCACATTATACTGTAGAATCTATACTGATGGCACATTTTATACTGTAGAATCTGGACTGGTGGCACATTATACTGTAGAATCAATACTGATGGCACATTATACTGTAGAAACTATACTGATGGCACATTACACTGTATAATCTATACTGATGGCACATTTTATACTGTAGAATCTGGACAGATGGCACATTATACTGTAGAATCTATACTGATGGCACATTATACTGTAGAATCTAGACTGATGGCTCATTATACTGTAGAATCTGGACTGATGGCACATTATACTGTAGAATCTATACTGATGGCACATTATACTGTAGAATCTATACTGATGGCACATTATACTGTAGAATCTATACTGATGGCACATTATACTGTATAATCTAGACTGATGGCACATTATACTGTAGAATTTAGACTGATGGCACATTATACTGTATAATCTATACTGATGGCACATTATACTGTAGAATCTATACTGATGGCACATTATACTGTAGAATCTATACTGATGGCACATTATACTGTAGAATCTAGACTGATGGCACATTATACTGTAGAATCTAGACTGATGGCACATTATACTGTAGAATCTAGACTGATGGCATATTATACTGTAGAATCTATACTGATGGCACATTATACTGTAGAATCTATACTGATGGCACATTATACTGTAGAATCTATACTGATGGCACATTATACTGTAGAATCTAGACTGATGGCACATTATACTGTAGAATATAGACTGATGGCACATTATACTGTAGAATCTAGACTGATGGCACATTATACTGTAGAATCTGTACGGTAACCTCTCTGTTACGTCAACATTCTAGCACTGTACGGCAGCCTCTCTGTTACGTGAACATTCCGGTACGGTAACCTCTCTGTTACGTGAACATTCCAGTACGGTAACCTCTCTGTTATGTGAACATTCCGGTACGGTAACCTCTCTGTTACGTGAACATTCCGGTACGGTAACCTCTCTGTTTCGTGAATATTCCGGTACGGTAACCTCTCTGTTTCGTGAACATTCCGGTACCGTACGGCAGCCTCTCTGTTACGTGAACATTCTAGTACGGTAACCTCTCTGTTACGTGAACATTCTAGTACGGTAATCTCTCTGTTACGTGAACATTCCGGTACGGGAACCTCTCTGTTACGTGAACATTCCGGTACGGTAACCTCTCTGTTACGTGAACATTCCGGTACGGTAACCTCTCTGTTTCGTGAACATTCCGGTACCGTACGGTAACCTCTCTGTTACGTGAACATTCCGGTACCGTACGGTAACCTCTCTGTTACGTGAACATTCTAGTACCGTACGGCAGCCTCTCTGTTACGTTAACATTCCGGTACGGTAACCTCTCTGTTACGTGAACATTCTAGTACCGTACGGCTGCCTCTCTGTTACGTGAACATTCTAGTACCGTACGGTAACCTCTCTGTTATGTGAACATTCTAGTACCGTACAGCAGCCTCTCTGTTACGTGAACATTCTAGTACCGTATGGTAACCTCTCTGTTACGTGAACATTCTAGTACCGTACCCTAACCTCTCTGTTACGTGAACATTCTAGTACCGTACGGTAGCCTCTCTGTTACGTGAACATTCTAGTACCGTACCCTAACCTCTCTGTTACATGAACATTCTAGTACCGTACGGTAACCTCTCTGTTACGTGAACATTCTCGTACCGTACGGTAACCTCTCCGTGAACATTCTAGTACCGTACGGTAACCTCTCTGTTACGTGAACATTCTAGTACCGTACGGTAATCTCTCTGTTCCGGTACGGTAACCTCTCTGTTACGTGAACATTCCGGTACGGTAACCTCTCTGTTACGTGAACATTCCGGGTACAGTAACCTCTCTGTTACGTGAACATTCGCGATAAATGATGAATTGAGTCAAACTGTTAACGAGATGAAAAGAAGCCCATAAAGTCTCACAAATAATCCACACAGCAGTTTGGACTTGGACTGAAGTCTAACTGTCTTGGTTCTTTGTCCTCCTGAAGAATGGACTGGTTCAAGTTACAGCGCTTTGAGAAGGCCTTCAATACCACCTCCACCAGAATGGTCACCAAGAAAGGAGTGAAGTAAGTCACTGCGCTGTTTGACCTCCTTATGTAAATCTCTCTCCATCCCCACTCTATCATCTCTACCCTGTCTCTCTTATCTCTGTCTCGCTTGTTCCCCTCTCTCTTCCTCTCACTCTATCATCTCTACCCTGTTTCTCTTATCTCTGTCTCGCTTGTTCCCCTCTCTCTTCCTCTCTTTCCCTCTGTCTCTTTCTCTCTCCATCCCCACTCTATCATCTCTATCATCTCTCTTATCTCTGTCTTGCTTGCTCCCTTCTCTCTCGCTCTCCATCTCTCGGTGTGTCTTTCTCGCTTGTTCCCCTCTCTCTTCCTCTCTTTCCCTGTCTCTCTCTATTCAACCCCCAGCCTGTATGTATTCTGTGAGATCAGCATTTAAATCCCTTCATGATGATCCATCCTGTTTTATGTTTGTTGTGTCTCTGTCTCTCTACTGTGTAAACCCTAAGTGTTGTCTCTCTACTGTATAAACCCTCAGGTGTTGTCTCTGTCTCTCTACTGTGTAAACCCTAAGGTGTTGTCTCTCTACTGTGTAAACCCTAAGGTGTTGTCTCTCTACTGTATAAACCCCAAGGTGTTGTCTCTGTCTCTCTACTGTATAAACCCTAAGGTGTTGTCTCTCTACTGTATAAACCCTAAGGTGTTCTCTCTCTACTGTGTAAACCCTAAGGTGTTGTCTCTCTACTGTGTAAACCCTAAGGTGTTGTCTCTCTACTGTATAAACCCTAAGGTGTTGTCTCTCTACTGTATAAACCCTAAGGTGTTGTCTCTGTCTCTCTACTGTGTAAACCCTAAGGTGTTGTCTCTCTACTGTGTAAACCCTAAGGTGTTGTCTCTCTACTGTGTAAACCCTAAGGTGTTGTCTCTGTCTCTCTACTGTATAAACCCTAAGGTGTTGTCTCTACTGTGTAAACCCTAAGGTGTTGTGTCTCTACTGTATAAACCCTAAGGTGTTGTCTCTCTACTGTATAAACCGTAAGGTGTTGTCTCTCTACTGTATAAACCCTAAGGTGTTGTCTCTCTACTGTATAAACCCTAAGGTGTTGTCTCTGTCTCTCTACTGTATAAACCCTAAGGTGTTGTCTCTCTACTGTATAAACCCTAAGGTGTTGTCTCTGTCTCTCTACTGTATAAACCCTAAGGTGTTGTCTCTCTACTGTATAAACCCTAAGGTGTTGTCTCTGTCTCTCTACTGTATAAACCCTAAGGTGTTGTCTCTCTACTGTATAAACCCTAAGGTGTTGTCTCTCTACTGTATAAACCCTAAGGTGTTGTCTCTCTACTGTATAAACCCTAAGGTGTTGTCTCTGTCTCTCTACTGTGTAAACCCTAAGGTGTTGTCTCTCTACTGTGTAAACCCTAAGGTGTTGTCTCTCTACTGTATAAACCCTAAGGTGTTGTCTCTCTACTGTATAAACCCCAAGGTGTTGTCTCTGTCTCTCTACTGTATAAACCCTAAGGTGTTGTCTCTCTACTGTATAAACCCTAAGGTGTTGTCTCTGTCTCTCTACTGTGTAAACCCTAAGGTGTTGTCTCTCTACTGTATAAACCCTAAGGTGTTGTCTCTGTCTCTCTACTGTATAAACCCTAAGGTGTTGTCTCTCTACTGTGTAAACCCTAAGGTGTTGTCTCTCTACTGTATAAACCCTAAGGTGTTGTCTCTCTACTGTATAAACCCTAAGGTGTTGTCTCTGTCTCTCTACTGTATAAACCCTAAGGTGTTGTCTCTACTATATAAACCCCAAGG
The DNA here is from genome assembly GCF_002021735.2 of Oncorhynchus kisutch. Taxonomy (NCBI): domain Eukaryota; kingdom Metazoa; phylum Chordata; class Actinopteri; order Salmoniformes; family Salmonidae; genus Oncorhynchus; species Oncorhynchus kisutch. The sequence continues at coordinate 45,951,921 of NC_034203.2, read as the reverse complement.
TGTTGTCTCTGTCTCTCTACTGTATAAACCCTAAGGTGTTGTCTCTTTACTGTATAAACCCTAAGGTGTTGTCTCTACTGTATAAACCCTAAGGTGTTGTCTCTCTACTGTATAAACCCTAAGGTGTTGTCTCTGTCTCTCTACTGTATAATACCCTAAGGTGTTGTCTCTGTCTCTCTACTGTATAAACCCTAAGGTGTTGTCTCTCTACTGTGTAAACCCTAAGGTGTTGTCTCTCTACTGTATAACCCCTAAGGTGTTCTCTGTCTCTCTACTGTATAAACCCCAAGGTGTTGTCTCTCTACTGTATGAACCCTAAGGTGTTGTCTCTCTACTGTATAAACCCTAAGGTGTTCTCTGTCTCTCTACTGTATAAACCCCAAGGTGTTGTCTCTCTACTGTATAAACCCTAAGGTGTTGTCTCTCTACTGTATAAACCCTAAGGTGTTGTCTCTGTCTCTCTACTGTATAAACCCTAAGGTGTTGTCTCTCTACTGTGTAAACCCTAAGGTGTTGTCTCTCTACTGTATAAACCCTAAGGTGTTGTCTCTCTACTGTATAAACCCTAAGGTGTTGTCTCTGTCTCTCTACTGTATAATACCCTAAGGTGTTGTCTCTCTACTGTATAAACCCTAAGGTGTTGTCTCTCTACTGTATAAACCCTAAGGTGTTGTCTCTGTCTCTCTACTGTATAAACCCTAAGGTGTTGTCTCTCTACTGTATAAACCCTAAGGTGTTGTCTCTCTACTGTATAAAAACGCAAGGTGTTGTCTCTCTACTGTATAAAACGCAAGGTGTTGTCTCTCTACTGTATAAACCCCAAGGTGTTGTCTCTCTACTGTATAAACCCTAAGGTGTTGTCTCTTTACTGTATAAACCCTAAGGTGTTGTCTCTCAACTGTATAAACCCCAAGGTGTTGTCTCTCAACTGTATAAACCCCAAGGTGTTGTCTCTCTACTGTGTAAACCCTAAGGTGTTGTCTCTCTACTGTATAAACCCTAAGGTGTTGTCTCTCTACTGTATAAACCCTAAGGTGTTGTCTCTCTACTGTATAAACCCCAAGGTGTTGTCTCTCTCTCTACGGTATGAACCCCAAGGTGTTGTCTCTCTCTCTACGGTATGAACCCCAAGATGTTGTCACTCTACTGGTGAACAGGTTTGTGTCTCTCGTTGTTTTTTTCTCTAGCTTTCTGTTGGTCAACAGCGTGGCGTTGCATGGTGACGGTTGTCCTATCTGCCAATCAGTGGAGAAACAGCTTCACACACTGTCCAGGGACCTCAACTGTTCACTACTACAGGTGGGTCTTCTACCACCCACACACACCCACACCAAGAGTCCAGGGACTTAAACTATTCCCAGTGAGTGCCCTCTACAACTCAGACATTTAAAGGAGTTAAAGCTGGAGTCTGATTCTTTACGACTTTCCTGAAGTGGATCCTTTGTTCGTACCCCCTCAGGGAAATTGAACTTATTCCAGAGTCCGCTCCAAGACTCCGCTGGAGGAGAAGAGGTATTCGGAGTGGACTTCTAGTCCGACTCAGGAGGAGTGCACATCATCCACCGCTTCCGAGTATATTACTCGCTAATGTTCAGTCCCTGGATCATAAAGTAAACAAGCTCAGGGCGAGGATCTCCTTCCAGAGAGACATCAGGGATTGTAACATACTCTGTTTCATGAGAGCGTGGCTCTCTCTTGACATACTGTCCCTATCCAAACAGCCAGCTGGGATCTCAGTACATCGCACAGACAGGAATAAAGAACTCTCTGGGAAGAAGAAAGGCGGGGGGGGGGCAAAGATAACTGAATTACCAAGAAAGCAAAGATAACTGAAGAACCAAGAAAGAAAAGATAACTGAACTAAATGACTTTCGTCCCATAGCACTCACTTCTGTCATCATGAAGTGCTCCGAGAGACTAGTCAAGGATCATATCACCTCCACCTTACCTGATACCCTAGACCCACTTCAATTTGTTTACCGCCCCATTCAACACCATAGAACCCTCCAAACTCGTCATCAAGCTCAAGACCCTGGGTCTCGACCCCGAACCTGTGCAACTGGGTACTGGACTTCCTGACGGGCTGCACCTTAGAGACTGCACCACCCGGTTACTCAACCCTGCACCTTAGAGGATGCTGCCCTATATACATAGACATGGAATCACTTGTCACTTTAATAATGTTTACATACTGTTTAACTCATAATTACATTACAGCCTTATTCTAAAATGGATTTTTTAAATGTTTTTCTTCAATCTACATACAATACCCCATCATGACAAAGAGAAAACAGCTTTTCCTAATTTATTCAAATTTAAAAACTGAAATACTTTATGTACATAAGTATTCAGACCCTTTGCTATGAGACTTGAAATTGAGCTCAGGTGCATCCTGTTTCCATTGATGATCCTTGAGATGTTTCTACAACTTGATTAGAGTCCACCTGTGGTAAATTCAATTGACTGGACATGATTTAGAAAGACACGCACCTGTCTATATAAGGTCCCACAGTTGACAGTGCATGTCAGAGCAAAAAAACAAGCCATGAGGTCGAAGGAATTGTCCGTAGAGCTCCGAGACAGGATTGTGTCGAGGCACAGATATGGGGAAGGGTACCAAAACATGTCTGCAGCATTAAAGGTCCCCAAGACCACAGTGACCTCCATCATTCTTAAATGGAGGAAGTTTGGAACCACCAAGACTCTTACTAGAGCTGGCTGCCCGGAAAAACTAAGCAATCGGGGGAGAAGGGCCTTGGAAAATATTGCACGCGCGATAAAGCAGCATGTATATTGCGACTGTATGTACCACAATGCTCCTCTCCTCTGTTTCACTTTAATGTTTTGTTATCTGCCAGAATTCTCAGTCCAGCATTATAAGAGAATACTGCCAAGACGCGTGGACCTATCCTTCTACAACACCTATCATCCTGCAGGTAGATACAATCTTTATTACATAGTAACAGCCACTACACTGTAACATAGTAACAACCACTACACTGTTACATAGTAACAACCACTACACTGTTACATAGTAATAACCCCTGTTACATAGTAACAACCACTACACTGTTACATAGTAACAACCACTACACTGTTACATAGTAACAACCGCTACACTGTTACATAGTAACAACCACTACACTGTTACATAGTAACAACCACTACACTGTTACATAGTAACAACCACTACACTGTTACATAGTAATAACCCCTGTTACATAGTAACAACCACTACACTGTTACATAGTAACAACCACTACACTGTTACATAGTAACAACCACTACACTGTTACATAGTAACGACCACTACACTGTTGCATAGTAACAACCACTACACTGTTACATAGTAACAACCACTACACTGTTACATAGTAACAACCACTACACTGTTACATAGTAATAACCCGTTACATAGTAACAACCACTACTGTTACATAGTAACAACCACTACACTGTTACATAGTAACAACCACTACACTGTACATAGTAACAACCACTACCTGTTACATAGTAACAACCACTACACTGTTACATAGTAACAACCACTACACTGTTACATAGTAACAACCACTACACTGTTACATAGTAACAACCACTACACTGTTACATAGTAATAAACCCCTGTTACATAGTAACAACCACGTACACTGTTACATAGTAACAACCCCTGTTACATAGTAACAACCACTACACTGTTACATAGTAACAACCACTACACTGTTACATAGTAACGACCACTACACTGTTGCATAGTAACAACCACTACACTGTTACATAGTAATAACCCCTGTTACATAGTAACAACCACTACACTGTTACATAGTGAACAACCACTACACTGTTACATAGTAACAACCACTACACTGGTTACATAGTAACAACCACTACACTGTTACATAGTAACAACCACTACACTGTTACATAGTAACAACCACTACACTGTTACATAGTAACAACCACTACACTGTTACATAGTAACAACCACTACACTGTTACATAGTAACAACCACTACACTGTTACATAGTAATAACCACTACACTGTTACATAGCAATAAACCCTGTTACATAGTAACAACCACTACACTGTTACATAGTAACAACCACTACAACTGTTACATAGTAACAACCACTACACTGTTACATAGTAATAACCCGTTACATAGTAACAACCACTACACTGTTACATAGTAACAACCACTACACTGTTACATAGTAATAACCCCTATTACATAGTAATAACCACTACACGGTTACATAGTAACAACCCTGTTACATAGTAACAACCACTACACTGTTATATAGTAACAACCACTACACGGTTACATAGTAACAACCACTACACTGTTATATAGTAACAACCACTACACGGTTACATAGTAACAACCACTACACTGTTACATAGTAATAACCCCTGTTACATAGTAACAACCACTACACTGTTACATAGTAACAACCACTACACTGTTACATAGTAATAACCCCTGTTACATAGTAATAAACCCTGTTACATAGTAACAACCACTACACTGTTACATAGTAACAACCCCTGTTACATAGTAACAACCCCTGTTAAATAGTAACAACCCCTGTTACATAGTAACAACCCCTGTTACATAGTAATAACCCCTGTTACATAGTAACAACCACTACACTGTTACATAGTAACAACCCCTGTTACATAGTAACAACCACTACACGGTTACATAGTAACAACCCCTGTTACATAGTAACAACCACTACACTGTTACATAGTAACAACCCCTGTTACATAGTAACAACCACTACACTGTTACATAGTAACAACCCCTGTTACATAGTAATAACCCCTGTTACATAGTAATAACCCCTGTTACATAGTAATAGCCCCTGTTACATAGTAACAACCACTACACTGTTACATAGTAACAACCCCTGTTACATAGTAACAACCCCTGTTACATAGTAACAACCCCTGTTACATAGTAACAACCACTACACTGTTACATAGTAACAACCCCTGTTACATAGTAACAACCACTGCACTGTTACATAGTAACAACCCCTGTTACATAGTAACAACCTCTGTTACATAGTAACAACCCCTGTTACATAGTAACAACCACTACACTGTTACATAGTAACAACCCCTGTTACATAGTAACAACCCCTGTTACATAGTAACAACCTCTGTTACATAGTAACAACCCCTGTTACATAGTAACAACCCCTGTTACATAGTAATAACCCCTGTTACATAGTAATAACCCCTGTTACATAGTAATAAACCCTGTTACATAGTAACAACCACTACACTGTTACATTGTAATAACCCCTGTTACATAGTAACAACCACTACACTGTTACATAGTAATAACCCCTATTACATAGTAACAACCACTACACTGTTACATTGTAATAACCCCTGTTACATAGTAACAACCACTACACTGTTACATAGTAATAACCCTTATTACATAGTAACAACCACTACACTGTTACATAGTAACAACCACTACACTGTTACATAGTAACAACCACTACACTGTTACATAGTAATAACCACTACACTGTTACGTAGTAACAACCACTACACTGTTACATAGTAACAACCACTACACTGTTACATAGTAACAACCACTACACTGTTACATCGTAACAACCACTACACTGTTACATAGTAATAAACCCTGTTACATAGTAACAACCCCTGTTACATAGTAACAACCACTACACTGTTACATAGTAATAACCCTTATTACATAGTAACAACCACTACACTGTTACATAGTAACAACCACTACACTGTTACATAGTAACAACCACTACACTGTTACATAGTAATAACCACTACACTGTTACGTAGTAACAACCACTACACTGTTACATAGTAACAACCACTACACTGTTACATAGTAACGACCACTACACTGTTACATAGTAACAACCACTACACTGTTACATAGTAACAACCACTACACTGTTACATCGTAACAACCACTACACTGTTACATAGTAATAAACCCTGTTACATAGTAACAACCACTACACTGTTACATAGTAATAAACCCTGTTACATAGTAACAACCCCTGTTACATAGTAACAACCCCTATTACATAGTGGTTACATGTTACATGTTAATGCCCCTTCATGCTTCAAGAGATAAAGTGAGGAGAGCGTTAGTGTCCTGCTTTCAAGACGCTGCAGTTGTTTGTAATTTTCAAATGTATCTGGAACTTGTGACATCGTCTTTTGTATTTTTCTGTACCAGGTATTCAACAGCTTTTCCTGTCTGTTTCTCCCTCAGCATTACCCTCTGTACCGGGTGAGTGATGCGGGCTGTACGGGTCGGGATGCTGCTCCTCCTGAAGAGCGCCACCTGCTGTTCAGAGAGAAGTATGACGTGCTGTCTCAGGAGGCCTCTCACAGGGTATGTGGACTACTGATAGACTGGTCCCAGATCAGTTTGAGCTCTTGCCAACCTCCATTGCTGTTATTTTCAAGCGCAATATGTTTTGAATAATAACTGACAGGGAGATGACATGACAACATGAACAGACTGGCAGTCACGATGGTCATCATGTTTTTAGTTTTTAGTCATTAAGAACAAATTCTTATTTGCAATGACAGCCTAGGAACAGTGGGTTAACTGGTCTAGGAACAGTGGGTTAACTGCCTTGTTCAGGGGGCAGAACGACAGATTTTACCTTGTCAACTTGGGGATTCAATCAGCAACCTTTCGGTTACGTGCCCAACGCTCTAACCACTAGGCTACCTGCCTCTAACCACTAGTCTACCTGCTGCCCCACTAGGCTACCTGCCTCTAACCACTAGGCTACCTGCCTCTAACCACTAGGCTACCTGCCTCTAATCACTAGTCTTCCTGCCTCTAACCACTAGTCTTCCTGCCTCTAACCACTAGTCTTCCTGCCTCTAACCACCAGGCTACCTGCTGCCCCACTAGGCTACCTGCTGCCCCACTAGGCTACCTGCTGCCCCACTAGTCTACCTGCTGCCCCACTAGGCTACCTGCCTCTAACCACTAGTCTACCTGCCTCTAACCACTAGTCTACCTGCCTCTAACCACTAGTCTACCTGCCTCTAACCACTACTCTATCTGCTGCCCCACTAGGCTACCTGCCTCTAACCACTAGTCTACCTGCCTCACTGCTAGGCTACCTGCCTCTAACCACTAGGCTACCTGTCGCCCCGCTAGTCTACCTGCCGCCCCACTAGGGTACCTGCCGCCCCACTAGGCTACCTGCCTCTAACCACTAGGCTACCTGCCTCTAACCACTAGGCTACCTGCCTCTAACCATTAGGCTACCTGCCGCCCCCACTAGGCTACCTGCCTCTAACCACTAGGGTACCTGCCGCCCCACTAGTCTACCTGCCTCTAACCACTAGTCTACCTGTCTCTAACCACTAGTCTACCTGCCTCTAACCACTAGTCTACCTGTCTCACTGCTAGGCTACCTGCCTCTAACCACTAGTCTTCCTGCCTCTAACCACTAGTCTACCTGTCTCACTGCTAGGCTACCTGCCTCTAACCACTAGTCTTCCTGCCTCTAACCACTAGTCTACCTGTCTCACTGCTAGGCTACCTGCCTCTAACCACTAGGCTACCTGCCTCTAACCACTAGGCTACCTGCCTCTAACCACTAGGCTACCTGCCTCTAACCACTAGGCTACCTGCCTCTAATCACTAGTCTTCCTGCCTCTAACCACTAGTCTTCCTGCCTCTAACCACTAGTCTTCCTGCCTCTAACCACCAGGCTACCTGCTGCCCCACTAGGCTACCTGCTGCCCCACTAGGCTACCTGCTGCCCCACTAGTCTACCTGCTGCCCCACTAGGCTACCTGCCTCTAACCACTAGTCTACCTGCCTCTAACCACTAGTCTACCTGCCTCTAACCACTAGTCTACCTGCCTCTAACCACTACTCTATCTGCTGCCCCACTAGGCTACCTGCCTCTAACCACTAGTCTACCTGCCTCACTGCTAGGCTACCTGCCTCTAACCACTAGGCTACCTGTCGCCCCGCTAGTCTACCTGCCGCCCCACTAGGGTACCTGCCGCCCCACTAGGCTACCTGCCTCTAACCACTAGGCTACCTGCCTCTAACCACTAGGCTACCTGCCTCTAACCATTAGGCTACCTGCCGCCCCACTAGGCTACCTGCCTCTAACCACTAGGGTACCTGCCGCCCCACTAGTCTACCTGCCTCTAACCACTAGTCTACCTGTCTCTAACCACTAGTCTACCTGCCTCTAACCACTAGTCTACCTGTCTCACTGCTAGGCTACCTGCCTCTAACCACTAGTCTTCCTGCCTCTAACCACTAGTCTACCTGTCTCACTGCTAGGCTACCTGCCTCTAACCACTAGTCTTCCTGCCTCTAACCACTAGTCTACCTGTCTCACTGCTAGGCTACCTGCCTCTAACCACTAGGCTACCTGCCTCTAACCACTAGGCTACCTGCCTCTAACCACTAGGCTACCTGCCTCTAACCACTAGGCTACTCCTACCCTAGGCTACCTGGCGCCCCACTAGGCTACCTGCCTCTAACCACTAGGCTACCTGTCTCTAACCACTAGGCCACCTGCCTCTAACCACTAGGCTACCTGCCTCTAACCACTAGGCTACCTGGCGCCCCACTAGGCTACCTGCCTCTAACCACTAGGCTACCTGTCTCTAACCACTAGGCCACCTGCCTCTAACCACTAGGCTACCTGCCTCTAACCACTAGGCTACCTGGCGCCCCACTAGGCTACCTGCCTCTAACCACTAGGCTACCTGTCTCTAACCACTAGGCCACCTGCCTCTAACCACTAGGCTACCTGCCTCTAACCACTAGGCTACCTGCCTCTAACCACTAGGCTACCTGCCTCTAACCACTAGGCTACCTGCCGACCCACTAGGCTACCTGACTCTAACCACTAGGCTACCTGCCGCCCCACTAGGCTACCAGCCTCTAACCACTAGGCTACCTGCCGCCCCACTAGGCTACCTGCCGCCCCACTAGGGTACCTGCCGCCCCACTAGTCTACCTGCCTCCCCACTAGTCTACCTGCCGCCCCACTAGTCTACCTGCCTCCCCACTAGTCTACCTGCCTCCCCACTAGTCTACCTGCCTCCCCACTAGTCTACCTGCCTCCCCACTAGTCTACCTGCCTCCCCACTAGTCTACCTGCCGCTTTCCTCATCTATAGTGTGGCCATCATGTTAGCTTTCAACATGTATAGTGTGGTCATCATGTTAGCTTTCAACATCTATAGTGTGGCCATCATGTTAGCTTTCAACATCTATAGTGTGGCCATCATGTTAGCTTTCACCATCTATAGTGTGGTCATCATGTTAGCTTTCACCATCTATAGTGTGGTCATCATGTTAGCTTTCAACATCTATAGTGTGGCCATCATGTTAGCTTTCACCATCTATAGTGTGGTCATCATGTTAGCTTTCACCATCTATAGTGTGGTCATCATGTTAGCTTTCAACATCTATAGTGTGGCCATCATGTTAGCTTTCACCATCTATAGTGTGGCCATCATGTTAGCTTTCAACATCTATAGTGTGGCCATCATGTTACCTTTCACCATCTATAGTGTGGCCATCATGTTAGCTTTCACCATCTATAGTGTGGTCATCATGTTAGCTTTCACCATCTATAGTGTGGTCATCATGTTAGCTTTCACCATCTATAGTGTGGCCATCATGTTAGCTTTCACCATCTATAGTGTGGCCATCATGTTAGCTTTCACCGTCTATAGTGTGGTCATCATGTTAGCTTTCACCATCTATAGTGTGGTCATCATGTTAGCTTTCACCATCTATAGTGTGGCCATCATGTTAGCTTTCAACATCTATAGTGTGGCCATCATGTTAGCTTTCACCGTCTATAGTGTGGCCATCATGTTAGCTTTCACCATCTATAGTGTGGCCATCATGTTAGCTTTCACCATCTATAGTGTGGTCATCATGTTAGCTTTCACCATCTATAGTGTGGTCATCATGTTAGCTTTCAACATCTATAGTGTGGCCATCATGTTAGCTTTCACCATCTATAGTGTGGCCATCATGTTAGCTTTCAACATCTATAGTGTGGCCATCATGTTAGCTTTCACTATCTATAGTGTGGCCATCATGTTAGCTTTCACCATCTATAGTGTGGTCATCATGTTAGCTTTCACCATCTATAGTGTGGTCATCATGTTAGCTTTCACCATCTATAGTGTGGCCATCATGTTAGCTTTCACCATCTATAGTGTGGCCATCATGTTAGCTTTCACCGTCTATAGTGTGGTCATCATGTTAGCTTTCACCATCTATAGTGTGGTCATCATGTTAGCTTTCACCATCTATAGTGTGGCCATCATGTTAGCTTTCAACATCTATAGTGTGGCCATCATGTTAGCTTTCACCGTCTATAGTGTGGTCATCATGTTAGCTTCATGCTAACATGCTTCATGCTATCATGTTAGCTTCATGCAGCTCTCTCTGACCTCTCTGACCTCTCTTACTTATGGGCGTCTTGGTTATCCAGTAAATTATTATTTAGTTGAGGACCACCCCGGTACTAGAGGACATACAGAGCATTCAAAAAGTATTCAGACCCCTGGACTTTTTCCACATGTTGTTACGTTACAGCCTTGTTCTAAAATGGATTAAATAGATTTTTTTCCCTCATCAATCTACACACAACACCCCATAATGACATCACAATACCCCACAATGACACCACAATACCCCATAATGACACCACAATACCCCATGATGACACCACAATACCCCATGATGACACCACAATACCCCATAATGACACCACAATACCCCATAATGACACCACAATACCCCATAATGACACCACAATACCCCATAATGACACCACAATACCCCATAATGACACCACAATACCCCATGATGACACCACAATACCCCATAATGACACCACAAATACCCCATGATGACACCACAATACCCCATGATGACACACAACCATAATGATGACACCACAATACCCCATAATGACACCACAATACCCCATAATGACACCACAATACCCCATATGACCACAACCCATAATGACACCACAATACCCCATAATGACACCACAATACCCCATGATGACACCACAATACCCCATGATGACACCACAATACCCCATAATGACACCACAATACCCCATAATGACACCACAATACCCCATAATGACACCACAATACCCATAATGACACCACAATACCCCATAATGACACCACAATACCCCATGATGACACCACAATACCCCATAATGACACCACAATACCCCATAATGACACCACAATACCCCATAATGACACCACAATACCCCATAATGACACCACAATACCCCATAATGACACCACAATACTTTTTTAAAATTGTGATGTCATCATGGGGTATTGTGATGTCATTATGGGGTATTGTGATGTCATTATGGGGTATTGTGATGTCATTATGGGGTATTGTGATGTCATCATGGGGTATTGTGATGTCATTATGGGGTATTGTGATGTCATCATGGGGTATTGTGATGTCATCATGGGGTATTGTGATGTCATTATGGGGTATTGTGATGTCATTATGGGGTATTGTGATGTCATTATGGGGTATTGTGTGTAGACTGATGAGGGGGGGGGATAATTTGATCTATTTTAGAACGTAACAAAATGTGGAAAAAGGGAAGGGGTCTGAATACTTTCTGAATGTAAAGTCAGATTTTCATCTAGTGATCTAAACCTAGATACAGGAACTGAGTGTTTGATTGGTTCTCACCCTCCCTCCCAGCTGCTGCAGTGGTTTTCATTAGAGTGGTGAACCTAGATACAGGAACTGGTTATCAAGAGTGTTTGATTGGTTCTCACCCTCCCTCCTAGCTGCTGCAGTGGTTTAAGCCCCGCCTGGTTCTCAGTGGCCACACCCACAGTGGTTGTCAGGTTCTCCATGACAACAAGTACCCAGAGATCAGTGTTCCGTCCTTCAACTGGAGGAACCGCAACAACCCCAGTTTCATACTGGTAAGTCACTAACTAACTAACTAACTAACAAATTAACTAATTATACCTACTGTACCACAACTCTAATAATGCCTTGGTACCTCTTAGCCTGATCCCACACCAGTTGGTGCTTCAGCCATCTCCTTTAATCCCAGGATGTACACACACATCTCTACCTCTACCTTTCTCTCTCCTCTCCCTCCATCACCTCCCTCTCTCTCTCCTCTCCCTCCATCACCTCCCTCTCTCTCTCCTCTCCCTCCATCACCTCCCTCTCTCTCTCCTCTCCCTCCATCACCTCCCTCTCTCTTTCCTCTCCCTCCACCTCCCTCTCTCTCTCTCTCCTCTCCCTCCATCACCTCCCTCTCTCTCCTCTCCCTCCATCACCTCTCTCTCTCTCTCTCCTCTCCCTCCATCACCTCTCTCTCCTCTCCCTCCATCACCTCCTCTCTCTCCTCTCCTCTCCCTCCATCACCTCTCTCTCTCCTCTCCCTCTGTCACCCCCCCTCTCTCTCTCCTCTCCCTCTGTCACCCCCTCTCTCTCTCTCCTTCCCCTCCATCACCCCTCTCTCTCTCTCTTCTCCCTCCGTCACCCCCTCTCTCTCCTCCCCCTCCGTCACACCTCTCTCCGGCACCCCCCTCTCTCTCCATCCATCACTCTCCATCCTATACCCCCCTCTCTCTCTCTTATCCTCCGTCACCCCCCCTCTCTCTCCTCTCCCTCTGTCACCCCTCTCTCTCCTCTCCCTCTGTCACACCTCTCTCCCGCACCCCCCCCTCTCTCTCTCCATCCGTCACTCTGCATCCTACACCGCCCCCCTCTCTCTCTCGCTCCATCACCCCCCCCTCTCTCTCTCTTCTCCCTCCATCACCCCCCCTCTCTCTCTCTTCTCCCTCCATCACCCCCCCCTCTCTCTCTCCTCTCCCTCTGTCACCCCCTCTCTCCCTCCATCACCCCCCCTCTCTCTCTCCCTCCATCACCCCCCTCTCTCCCTCTCTTCTCCCTCCATCACACCCCCCTCTCTCTCTCTCCTCTCCCTCCGTCACCACCTCTCTCTCCTCTCCCTCTGTCATCCCCCTCTCTCTCTCTGTCACCCACCTCTCTCCTCTCCCTCCGTCACCACCTCTCTCTCCTCTCTCTCCTCTCCCTCTGTCACCCCCCTCTCTCTCTCCTCTCCCTCCGTCACCACCTCTCTCTCCTCTCCCTCTGTCACCCCCTCTCTCCCTCCGTCACCACCTCTCTCTCCTCTCCCTCCGTCACCCCCCTCTCTCTCTCCTCTCCCTCCATCACCACCTCTCTCTCCTCTCCCTCTGTCACCACCTCTCTCTCCTCTCCCTCTGTCACCCCCTCTCTCTCTCTCCTCTCCCTCTGTCACCCCCCCTCTCTCCCTCCGTCCCCCCCCTCTCTCCCTCCCCCTCTGTCACCCCCCTCTCTCCCTCCGTCACCCCCCCTCTCTCTCTTCTCCTTCTGTCACCCCTCTCTCTCTTCTCCCTCCGTCACCCCTCTCTCTCTTCTCCCTCCGTCACCCCCCCCTCTTTCTCTTCTCCCTCTGTCACCCCCTCTCTTTCCCTCCGTCACCCCTCTCTCTCTTCTCCTTCTGTCACCCCTCTCTCTCTTCTCCCTCCGTCACCCCTCTCTCTCTTCTCCCTCCGTCACCCCCCCCTCTTTCTCTTCTCCCTCTGTCACCCCCCTCTTTCCCTACGTCACCCCTCTCTCTCTTCTCCCTCCATCACACCCCCCTCTCTCTCTCTCCTCTCCCTCCGTCACCACCTCTCTCTCTCTCCCTCCATCACCCCCCTCTCTCTCTCCTCTCCCTCCATCACCACCTCTCTCTCCTCTCCCTCTGTCACCACCTCTCTCTCCTCTCCCTCTGTCACCCCCCTCTCTCCCTCCGTCCCCCCCCTCTCTCCCTCCCCCTCTGTCACCCCCCTCTCTCCCTCCGTCACCCCCCCTCTCTCTCTTCTCCTTCTGTCACCCCTCTCTCTCTTCTCCCTCCGTCACCCCTCTCTCTCTTCTCCCTCCGTCACCCCCCCCTCTTTCTCTTCTCCCTCTGTCACCCCCTCTCTTTCCCTCCGTCACCCCTCTCTCTCTTCTCCCTCTGTCACCCCCTCTCTCTTCTCCTTCTGTCACCCCTCTCTCTCTTCTCCCTCCGTCACCCCTCTCTCTCTTCTCCCTCCGTCACCCCCCCCTCTTTCTCTTCTCCCTCTGTCACCCCCCTCTTTCCCTACGTCACCCCTCTCTCTCTTCTCCCTCCATCACACCCCCCTCTCTCTCTCCTCTCCCTCCGTCACCACCTCTCTCTCTCTCCCTCCATCACCCCCCCCCTCTCTCTCTCCTCTCCCTCTGTCACCCCCCTCTTTCCCTCCGTCACCCCCCCTCTCTCTCTCTTCTCCCTCTGTCATCCCTCTCTCCCTCCATCACATCTCTCTCTCTCCATCACAACCCTCTCTCCCTCCATCACACCTCTCTCTCTCCATCACAACCCTCTCTCCCTCCATCACACCTCTCTCTCTCCATCACAACCCTCTCTCCCTCCATCACACCTCTCTCTCTCCATCACAACCCTCTCTCCCTCCATCACACCTCTCTCTCTCCATCACAACCCTCTCTCCCTCCATCACACCCCTCTCTCCCTCTCTCCCTCCGTCACCCCTCTCTCTCTCTCCTCTCCAAGGGTTCGTTCTCCTCCAGTGGTTATGGCCTGTCTAAGTGTTTCCTTCCAGAGGAGAGTACAGTGATAGCCCTCTACTGCTCTACAGGAGCCAGCCTCCTCTTCCTCCTCCCTCTGGTCCACTGCCTGTGGATGCGAGGCCTTTTCCGGTGCCTCATCCTCTGTCCAATCAGCAAACACAAGTTTCTCTGACGGTCTCAGGTAGAGGTTGTCCCTGACTGCTGAATGATACAGGGTGAGATATGGGCTACATCCCATCTCAAATGGCACCCTATTCCCTATTAAGTGCACTACTTTTAACCAGGTTAGCCCATAGGTGCTCTGGTAAGAAGTAGTGTACTATGTAGGGAATAGGGCGCAACTTGGGACGTAGCCACGCTGTCCTCCCCCTAAAGCAGAGGTGGCTGGTGCTCCTGCCCTGGGAGGCTGCCGTGGGTTTGCAGGGTTGTGCTCCACCAGGTCATGTGAACACAGGACCAAGTCTTGCTGTTTTGCTGACAGGTTTGTTAGAGTAGGGCTGAAACAAAAGCCTGCACACCCAGTAGCCTTCCAAAAGGAAAATTGGTCATCCTGTTGGGAGGTAAAGTAATCTGACTCTAGATCTGTAGTTAAGGACAGCCTCTACCTGGAGAGAACCTGTGTGACCCCCTCCCCCCCCCCACACACAGAGACTTGGACCTTTTTGAAATTCTGTATTTTTCTTTCTTTCAAGCTGTGAAATTCCACATTCCGAAAAGAACAAAGAACAGAGTTCAGGATAGAGAACAGGGGTCAGGATGGAGAACAGGGGTCAGGATAGAGAACAGGGGTCAGGATAGAGAACAGGGGTCAGGATAGAGAACAGGGGTCAGGATAGAGAACAGGGGTCAGGATAGAGAACAGGGGTCAGGATAGAGAACAGGGGTCAGGATAGAGAACAGGGGTCAGGATGGAGAACAGGGGTCAGGATGGAGAACAGGGGTCAGGATAGAGAACAGGGGTCAGGATGGAGAACAGGGGTCAGGATGGAGAACAGGGGTCAGGATGGAGAACAGGGGTCAGGATAGAGAACAGAGTTCAGGATGGAGAACAGGGGTCAGGATGGAGAACAGGGGTCAGGATAGAGAACAGGGGTCAGGATAGAGAACAGGGGTCAGGATAGAGAACAGGGGTCAGGATGGAGAACAGGGGTCAGGATAGAGAACAGAGTTCAGGATAGAGAACAGGGGTCAGGATAGAGAACAGGGGTCAGGATGGAGAACAGGGGTCAGGATAGAGAACAGAGTTCAGGATAGAGAACAGGGGTCAGGATAGAGAACAGGGGTCAGGATAGAGAACATGGGTCAGGATGGAGAACAGGGGTCAGGATAGAGAACAGAGTTCAGGATAGAGAACAGGGGTCAGGATAGAGAACATGGGTCAGGATGGAGAACAGGGGTCAGGATAGAGAACAGGGGTCAGGATAGAGAACATGGGTCAGGATGGGGAACAGGGGTCAGGATAGAGAACAAGGGTCAGGATGGAGAACATGGGTCAGGATAGAGAACATGGGTCAGGATAGAGAACAGGGGTCAGGATGGAGAACAGGGGTCAGGATGGAGAACAGGGGTCAGGATAGAGAACAGGGGTCAGGATGGAGAACAGGGGTCAGGATAGAGAACATGGGTCAGGATGTAGAACAGGGGTCAGGATAGAGAACAAGGGTCAGGATGGAGAACATGGGTCAGGATAGAGAACATGGGTCAGGATAGAGAACAGGGGTCAGGATGGAGAACAGGGGTCAGGATGGAGAACAGGGGTCAGGATAGAGAACAGGGGTCAGGATGGAGAACAGGGGTCAGGATGGAGAACAGGGGTCAGGATGGAGAACAGGGGTCAGGATGGAGAACAGGGGTCAGGATAGAGAACAAGGGTCAGGATGGAGAACATGGGTCAGGATAGAGAACATGGGTCAGGGTAGAGAACAGGGGTCAGGATGGAGAACAGGGGTCAGGATGGAGAACATGGGTCATGATAGAGAACAGGGGTCAGGATGGAGAACAGGGGTCAGGATGGAGAACAGGGGTCAGGATGGAGAACAGGGGTCAGGATGGAGAACAGGGGTCAGGATGGAGAACAGGGGTCATGATAGAGAACAGGGGTCAGGATGGAGAACAGGGGTCAGGATGGAGAACAGGGGTCAGGATAGAGAACAGGGGTCAGGATAGAGAACAGGGGTCAGGATGGAGAACAGGGGTCAGGATGGAGAACAGGGGTCAGGATAGAGAACAGGGGTCAAGATAGAGAACAGGGGTCAGGATAGAGGTCAGGACAGTGGATCAGGATAGAGAACAGACAACCTGATCCACTATCCTGACAACGCCAGAGGCACGGAGCCAGTGTTTTCATACCCTCACCTTGTACAGAGAGTACTGGTCGATGTCCTTGTTCTGGCGTTCGGAAATGGACCATTCAACTCCGATGAAGGACAACTTCACTGTCAGTCATCAAGATGTTCCTCTCTTCGCACCAGGAAGTACAAGGTTCACTGTCAGTCATCTAGATGTTCCTCTCTTCGCACCAGGAAGTACAAGGTTCACTGTCAGTCATCTAGATGTTCCTCTCTTCGCACCAGGAAGTACAAGGTTCACTGTCTCCCATCTTCCTCTGTGTGGCCCGTAACCATAAAGCAACTCAGAGGAAGAGTGCTGATCTAGGATCAGGCTGTTTCTGTCCAGGTCATCTTTAGGGGCTCCCGAGTGCCGCAGCGGTCTAAGGCACTGCATCTCAGTGCTTGAGGCGTCACTACAGACACCCCGGTTAGATTCCAGGCTGTATCACAACCGGCCGTGATTTGGAGACCCATAAGGCGGCGCACAATTGGCCCCAGCGTCGTCCCGGTTTTGGCCGGTGTCGGCCGTCATTGTAAATAAGAATTTGTTCTTAACTGACTTGCCTAGTTAAATATATATATATATTTTTAAATAATCTTGTTTAAAAGACTAACCTGATTCTAGATCAGCACCTACCCAGAGAGGCTTTGTGGGTAACGGGTCCTGATCTCTATTATATATACTGATACCAGAAGTGCATGTCTTCAAGCAGCATTTAATGTATTAAAGACACACGTCGCCCTGACAACGATAATGGACTTTTATAACTGTTGTTTTCATTCTTTTTTCTCCTCCTGTATGCAAATGTATGTAAATATATTTAAATTCCTGATGTAAATACCAATAAAGGGAATTATGTCAACAGTTTTTAAGAGTTCAGGTGGATTTTGTCGTGAGTGTAGAACGCTGCGGGAGAACCCAGTTTATCTAGAGGTAGTAACCTTTTCTGTTACGGTGGGTTGATAACCAGTTAACTAGTTGACCAGGAACTAAATAGGCCTGAACTGTTTTCTGAGGTTTAAATAGCGATCGGCTACTTTATTGACACAGTCATTTAGTTAAGAAAAGTGCAAGACGAGTAGGTTGTTGTTGTTGTTAAAAAAAAAAGGTG
This sequence comes from Oncorhynchus kisutch, assembly GCF_002021735.2. NCBI lineage: Eukaryota > Metazoa > Chordata > Actinopteri > Salmoniformes > Salmonidae > Oncorhynchus > Oncorhynchus kisutch. Next base: position 45,933,789 of record NC_034203.2, on the reverse strand, counting down.
GAAAGTAGCCTGGGAACCATAGCGACCTATTTATGAAAAGTATCACCATCTATAGCAACTAGCAACAGATGACGTGACTTACCGAAATAGGATGTGTTTAAAGATGCCATCTGCTTCCACCTAGACCACGCTATAACTCAGCATAGCAGAATTACAACATAACTGACGAGAGGAAATAGTCACACAATGGACACTGGCTGGGTTCTGAGAGGGAACCCATAGGACTCTGGTCTAAAGTAGTGCACTATGTAGGGAATAGGGTTCTATAGGACTCTGGTCTAAAGTAGTGCACTATATAGGGAATACGGCTCTGGTCTAAATTAGTGCACTATATAGGGAATATGGTTCTATAGGACTCTGGTCTAAAGTAGTGCACTATGTAGGGAATAGGGTTCCATAGGGCTCTGGTCTAAAGTAGTGCACTATATAGGGAATAGGGTTCTATAGGACTCTGGTCTAAAGTAGTGCACTATATAGGGAATAGGGTTCTATAGGACTCTGGTCTAAAGTAGTGCACCATATAGGGAATAGGTCTCTGGTCTAAATTAGTGCACTATATAGGGAATACGGCTCTGGTCTAAATTAGTGCACTATATAGGGAATAGGGTTCTATAGGACTCTGGTCTAAAGTAGTGCACTATATAGGGAATAGGGTTCTATAGGACTCTGGTACAAAGTAGTGCACTATATAGGGAATAGGGTTCTATAGGACTCTGGTCTAAAGTAGTGCACTATATAGGGAATAGGTCTCTGGTCTAAATTAGTGCACTATATAGGGAATACGGCTCTGGTCTAAATTAGTGCACTATATAGGGAATAGGGTTCTATAGGACTCTGGTCTAAAGTAGTGCACTATATAGGGAATAGGGCTCTGGTCTAAATTAGTGCACTATATAGGGAATAGGGTTCTATAGGACTCTGGTCTAAAGTAGTGCACTATATAGGGAATAGGGTTCCATAATAGTGTTCCATTGGTGATCTTGTCTTGTTGGGTGCTGCTGACAGCCTGGCTGAGCCATGTCGGAACGCATCAGGTCTCTTCATATCCTTCCTCCTCTCCCTTCTTTAACATGCTGACTTACACTCAACGTAAAGAACATTAGGAACACCTTCCTAATATTGAGTTGCACCCCCTTGTGCCCTCCGAACAGCCTCACTTCGTCGGGGCATGGACTCTACAAGGTGTCGAAAGCGTTTCCACAGGGATGCTGGCCCATGTTGACTCCAATGCTTCCCACAGTTGTTGGCTGGATGTCCTTTGGATGGTGAACCATTCTGGATACACACAGGAAACTGTTGAGTGTGGAAAAACCCAGCAGCGTTGCAGTTCTTGACACAAACCGGTACACATGGCTCCTACTACTGTACCCCGTTCAAAGGCACACGTACACAATCCATGTCTCAATTGTCTCAAGACTTAAATCCTTCTTTAACATGTCTTCTCCCCTTCATCTACACTGATTGAAGTGGATTTAATAAGTGACATCAATAAGGGATCATAACTTTCACGGTGTTCCTAATGTTTTGAACAGTCAATGAAGACTACAGTATTACCTGGTCAGTCTGTGTCATGGTGTTCCTAATGTTTTGAACAGTCAATGGAGACTACAGTATTACCTGGTCAGTCTGTGTTCATAATGTTTTGTATACTCAAATGGAGACTACAGTATTACCTGGTCAGTCTATGTCATGGTGTTCATAATGTTTTGAACAGTCAATGGAGACTACAATATTACCTGGTCAGTCTCATGGTGTTCCTAATGTTTTGTATACTCAATGGAGACTACAGTATTACCTGGTCAGTCTATGTCATGGTGTTCATAATGTTTTGAACAATCAGTGGAGACTACAGTATTACCTGGTCAGTCTCATGGTGTTCATAATGTTTTGAACAATCAATGGAGACTACAGTATTACCTGGTCAGTCTCATGGTGTTCATAATGTTTTGAACAATCAATGGAGACTACAGTATTACCTGGTCAGTCTGTGTCATGGTGTTCCTAATGTTTTGTATACTCAATGGAGACTACAGTATTACCTGGTCAGTCTGTGTCATGGTGTTCCTAATGTTTTGTATACTCAATGGAGACTACAGTATTACCTGGTCAGTCTGTGTTCATAATGTTTTGTATACTCAATGGAGACTACAGTATTACCTGGTCAGTCTGTGTTCATAATGTTTTGTATACTCAATGGAGACTACAGTATTACCTGGTCAGTCTGTGTTCATAATGTTTTGTCCCCTCAGTGTATGTTTGTAATGTATAAATATTTTACCATATACAGGTACACCTCCTCTTAAACATATATACTTTGTACATATATATTTATATATACCTGTACATCCCATGTCTAAAAGGTAACACACACCAACTTTACAAGTACACACTCGCTCTCCTTCATCATCATCTTCATCATCTTCATCATTCACACACGTACAGATTCTCAGACATACATTCAAAGAGTTGGGCTTCTATTATTTAAAAAAAAAACAATGTCCAGATTAAAGTTAGAGCACTTTCCAATGTTTTTTTCCTTAAAAAAGCTGTGGGAAGAATCCCCCCCCCCCCCCAAAAAAATGTTGGATAAGATGGGAGGGAAAAGGCATGTGGCTTGTGGCTCCCAAATGGTAGCCTACTTCCTGTGTAGTGCTATAGGGCCCCTATGGGCCCTGGTCAAAAGTATGTAGGGAATAGGCTACCGACAGGGTTCAATGCCCGATAGGGTTCAATTACAGTGCCCGATAGGGTTCAATTACAGTGCCCGACAGGGTTCAATTACAGTGCCCGACAGGGTTCAATTACAGTGCCCGACAGGGTTCAATTACAGTGCCCGACAGGGTTCAATTACAGTGCCCGATAGGGTTCAATTACAGTGCCCGATAGGGTTCAATTACAGTGCCCGATAGGGTTCAATTACAGTGCCCGATAGGGTTCAATTACAGTGCCCGATAGGCTGGCGGCAGGTAGACACGTTGTTAAGAGCGATGGACTAATAACCGAAAGGTTGCTAGATCGAATCCCTGAGCTGACAAGGTAAAACCCACTGTTCCTAGACCAGTTAACCCACTGTTCCTAGACCAGTTAACCCACTGTCCCTAGACCAGTTAACCCACTGTTCCTAGACCCGTTAACCCACTGTTCCTAGACCAGTTAACCCCACTGTTCCTAGACCAGTTAACCCACTGTTCCTAGACCAGTTAACCCACTGTTCCTAGACCAGTTAACCCACTGTTCCTAGACCAGTTAACCCCACTGTTCCTAGACCAGTTAACCCCACTGTTCCTAGACCAGTTAACCCACTGTTCCTAGACCAGTTAACCCACTGTTCCTAGACCAGTTAACCCCACTGTTCTTAGACCAGTTAACCCACTGTTCCTAGACCAGTTAACCCCACTGTTCCTAGACCAGTTAACCCACTGTTCCTAGACCAGTTAACCCCACTGTTCCTAGACCAGTTAACCCACTGTTCCTAGACCAGTTAACCCCACTGTTCCTAGGCCAGTTAACCCCACTGTTCCTAGACCAGTTAACCCACTGTTCCTAGACCAGTTAACCCCACTGTTCCTAGACCAGTTAACCCCACTGTTCCTAGACCAGTTAACCCCACTGTTCCTAGTCCGTCATTGAAAATAAGAATTTGTTCTTTAAACTAACTTACCTAGTTAAATAAAGATTAAATAAAAAACAGGGTTCAATTACAGTGCCAACAGGTACGCAAGTCATGGCTTTCATTCGCTACGTCTCATCTTCTCCTCGCAGGTTGGTGGCTCATTTGCATAATATATTCAGGGTTCTATTTTTTATTTGTTTGGCTAAACAGCATTTCCTTTTTATTATAAAGCATAAACTCTGTAAAGAGAAAGGGGGTGTGTCTCTACAACACCACAGTCAGAGAGTCGCCTCACCAGTCTGATCTGTCACCGCAGTCAGAGAGTCGCCTCACCAGTCTGATCTGTCGTCTCACCAGTCTGATCTGTCACCGCAGTCAGAGAGTCGCCTCACCAGTCTGATCTGTCGTCTCACCAGTCTGATCTGTCACCGCAGTCAGAGTCGCCTCACCAGTCTGATCTGTCACCACAGTCAGAGAGTCGCCTCACCAGTCTGATCTGTCACCGCAGTCAGAGAGTCGTCTCACCAGTCTGATCTGTCGCTTCACCAGTCTGATCTGTCACCGCAGTCAGAGAGTCGTCTCACCAGTCTGATCTGTCGTCTCACCAGTCTGATCTGTCGTCTCACCAGTCTGATCTGTCACCGCAGTCAGAGAGTCGTCTCACCAGTCTGATCTGTCACCGCAGTCAGAGAGTCGTCTCACCAGTCTGATCTGTCGTCTCACCAGTCTGATCTGTCACCGCAGTCAGAGAGTCGTCTCACCAGTCTGATCTGTCGTCTCACCAGTCTGATCTGTCGTCTAACCAGTCTGATCTGTCGCCTCACCAGTCTGATCTGTCACCGCTGCATGTGTTTCTATAGACAGGGTTGTTGACATCAAGCTGTACAGCGCAGGTCAAGGGGTCAGGAAACATACATCCCAGCTCAATGTACAGGTACAGACATAATCAAGGCACAGCGATCTACAAGTAGATTTGTTTCTTTCAATAAAGTAGTTGTACAAAATACTATTACATCTTACAGTCTGTACAGGATAAATCAAGAAGCCTTGTTCAGTTCAGTACAAGTACAAATGAAAACAATAATAAAAGGAATCATTTCTGTCTGTCCCCCGCCCCCCGTCTGTCCCCCGCCCCTCTGTCTGTCCCCCGCCCCTCTGTCTGTCCCCCGCCCCTCTGTCTGTCCCCCGCCCCCCGTCTGTCCCCCGCCCCTCTGTCTGTCCCCCGCCCCTCTGTCTGTCCCCCGCCCCTCTGTCTGTCCCCAGCCCCCCGTCTGTCCCCCGCCCCTCTGTCTGTCCCCCGCCCCTCTGTCTGTCCCCAGCCCCCCGTCTGTCCCCAGCCCCTCTGTCTGTCCCCCGCCCCTCTGTCTGTCCCCCGCCCCTCTGTCTGTCCCCCGCCCCTCTGTCTGTCCCCCGCCCCTCTGTCTGTCCCCCGCCCCTCGTCTGTCCCCCGCCCCCCGTCTGTCCCCCGCCCCTCTGTCTGTCCCCCGCCCCTCTGTCTGTCCCCAGCCCCCCGTCTGTCCCCAGCCCCTCTGTCTGTCCCCCGCCCCTCTGTCTGTCCCCCGCCCCTCTGTCTGTCCCCCGCCCCTCTGTCTGTCCCCCGCCCCTCTGTCTGTCCCCCGCCCCTCTGTCTGTCCCCCGCCCCTCGTCTGTCCCCCGCCCCCCGTCTGTCCCCCGCCCCCCGTCTGTCCCCCGCCCCCGTCTGTCCCCCGCCCCTCTGTCTGTCCCCCGCCCCTCTGTCTGTCCCCCGCCCCTCTGTCTGTCCCCCGCCCCTCTGTCTGTCCCCCGCCCCCCGTCTGTCCCCAGCCCCCCGTCTGTCCCCAGCCCCCCGTCTGTCCCCCGCCCCTCTGTCTGTCCCCCGCCCCTCTGTCTGTCCCCCGCCCCTCTGTCTGTCCCCCCCCCTCTGTCTGTCCCCCGCCCCTCTGTCTGTCCCCCGCCCCTCTGTCTGTCCCCCGCCCCTCTGTCTGTCCCCAGCCCCCCGTCTGTCCCCCGCCCCTCTGTCTGTCCCCCGCCCCTCTGTCTGTCCCCCGCCCCTCTGTCTGTCCCCCGCCCCTCTGTCTGTCCCCCGCCCCTCTGTCTGTCCCCCGCCCCTCTGTCTGTCCCCCGCCCCTCGTCTGTCCCCCGCCCCCCGTCTGTCCCCGCCCCTCTGTCTGTCCCCAGCCCCCGTCTGTCCCCAGCCCCCCGTCTGTCCCCAGCCCCCCGTCTGTCCCCAGCCCCCCGTCTGTCCCCAGCCCCCCGTCTGTCCCCCTCCCTCTGTCTATCCCCCGCCCCTCTGTCTATCCCCGCCCCTCTGTCTGTCCCCCGCCCCTCTGTCTGTCCCCGCCCCCCCCTGTCTGTCCCCCGCCCCTCTGTCTGTCCCCCGCCCCTCTGTCTGTCCCCCGCCCCTCTGTCTGTCCCCGCCCCTCTGTCTATCCCCCGCCCCTCTGTCTATCCCCCGCCCCTCTGTCTGTCCCCCGCCCCTCTGTCTGTCCCCCGCCCCTCTGTCTATCCCCCGCCCCTCTGTCTGTCCCCCGCCCCTCTGTCTGTCCCCTGCCCCGCCCCTCTGTCTGTCTCCCCCTCCCCTCCCGTCCTCCCTCTGTCTGTCCCCCCCCTCTGTCTGTCCCCCGCCCCTCTGTCTGTCCCCCGCCCCTCTGTCTATCCCCGCCCCTCTGTCTGTCCCCCGCCCCTCTGTCTGTCCCCTGCCCCGCCCCTCTGTCTGTCTCCCCCTCCCCTCCCGTCCTCCCTCTGTCTGTCCCCCCCCTCTGTCTGTCCCCCGCCCCTCTGTCTGTCCCCCCCCTCTGTCTGTCCCCTGCCCGCCCCTCCCGTCCCCCCTCTGTCTGTCCCCCGCCCCTCTGTCTGTCCCCCGCCCCTCTGTCTGTCCCCCGCCCCTCTGTCTGTCCCCCCGCCCCTCTGTCTGTCCCCCGCCCCTCTGTCTGTCCCCCGCCCCTCTGTCTGTCCCCCGCCCCTCTGTCTATCCCCCGCCCCTCTGTCTGTCCCCCCCTCTGTCTGTCCCCTGCCCGCCCCTCCCGTCCCCCCTCTGTCTGTCCCCCCCTCTGTCTGTCCCCCACCCCTCTGTCTGTCCCCCGCCCCTCGTCTGTCCCCCGCCCCTCTGTCTGTCCCCCGCCCCTCTGTCTGTCCCCCGCCCCTCTGTCTGTCCCCCCCCTCTGTCTGTCTCCCCCCCCCCTCCCGTCCTCCCTCTGTCTGTCCCCCGCCCCCCTGTCTGTCCCCCCCCCCTCTGTCTGTCCCCCCCTCTGTCTGTCCCCCCCTCTGTCTGTCTCCCCCCTCCCCTCCCGTCCCCCCTCTGTCTGTCTCCCCCTCCCCTCCCGTCCTCCCTCTGTCTGTCCCCCCCCCCTCTGTCTGTCCCCCGCCCCTCTGTCTGTCCCCCCCCCCCCTCTGTCTGTCCCCCGCCCCTCTGTCTGTCCCCCGCCCCTCCCGTCCCCCCTCTGTCTGTCCCCCCCTCTGTCTGTCCCCCCCCCCTCTGTCTGTCCCCCGCCCCTCTGTCTATCCCCCGCCCCTCCCGTCCCCCCTCTGTCTGTCCCCCCCTCTGTCTGTCCCCCGCCCCTCCCGTCCCCCCTCTGTCTGTCCCCCCCTCTGTCTGTCCCCCGCCCCTCCCGTCCCCCCTCTGTCATAGATGTTCTAAGCTCAAATGCTTGTTGTTGTTGCTGACAGTCAATGTGTCGGTTAGTTGTTCCTTCTAGGACGGCGTCACGCCAGGCACAAAGCAGTGACAGGAGATAACAGGGCTTACTCCCATTCTTTTCTTCATTCATTAGTTTGTTCATCTGTTCATTCCATTGTTTTCTTCCTGGCTCCCAGTTGTCCCTCTCTCCTCTCTCTCCTCTCCCTCTCTCCTCTCCCTCCCTCCCTCCCTCCCTCCCTCCCTCCCTCTGCTCTGTATCAGTCCTTTAGGGCCTCAAACAACAGGAGGCCTGAGTCCCTCCATCCCTCAGTCGACGTGGAACACTGGTACTGTGTAAGACAGAGTATTAAATATGGTGTTGATCCTTCCTCAACAACAACAGGTATTTAACAACCTGTGCATTAAAGCAAAGTGCATTTTCTGTTCTTCTTCCTCGTTTGTCTTCCTCCTCCCTCCATCTCTCTGTCCGTTATCACTCTCTCTTCGGGAAGTGATTCGGGGAGACACACACACACACACACACATTGATCCACACACCACCACCTCCCACCTAGCCAGCCAGCCAGTCAGCAAGTCAGTCAGTCAGTCCAGTACACACCACCCACCTAGCCAGCCAGTCAGTCAGTCAGTCAGTCCAGTACACACCACCACCTCCCACCTAGCCAGCCAGCCAGCCAGCCAGTCAGTCAGTCCAGTACACACCACCACCTCCCACCTAGCCAGCCAGTCAGCCAGCCAGCCAGTCAGTCAGTCAGTCAGTCAGTCCAGTACACACCACCACCTCCCACCCAGCCACCCACCCAGCCAGCCAGTCAGTCAGTCCAGTACACACCACCACCACCCACCTAGCCAGCCAGTCAGTCAGTCCGGTACACACCCCCACCTAGCCAGCCAGTCAGTCAGTCCAGTACACACCACCCACCTAGCCAGCCAGCCAGTCAGCCAGCCAGCCAGTCAGTCAGTCAGTCAGTCCAGTACACACCACCACCCACCTAGCAAGCCAGCCAGCAAGTCAGTCAGTCAGTCAGTGATGTCACCTCAGTCAGTCTCCCAACAAGAGGAAGAGGATGACACCTCAGTCAGTCTCCCAACAAGAGGAAGAGGATGACACCTCAGTCAGTCTCCCAACAAGAGGAAGAGGATGTCACCTCAGTCAGTCTCCCAACAAGAGGAAGAGGATGACACCTCAGTCAGTCTCCCAACAAGAGGAAGAGGATGACACCTCAGTCAGTCTCCCAACAAGAGGAAGAGGATAACCCCTCAGTCAGTCTCCCAACAAGAGGAAGAGGATGACCCCTCAGTCAGTCTCCCAACAAGAGGAAGAGGATGAAACCTCAGTCAGTCTCCCAACAAGAGGAAGAGGATGACACCTCAGTCAGTCTCCCAACAAGAGGAAGAGGATGTCACCTCAGTCAGTCTCCCAACAAGAGGAAGAGGATGACACCTCAGTCAGTCTCCCAACAAGAGGAAGAGGATGTCACCTCAGTCAGTCTCCCAACAAGAGGAAGAGGATGTCACCTCAGTCAGTCTCCCAACAAGAGGAAGAGGATGACACCTCAGTCAGTCTCCCAACAAGAGGAAGAGGATGTCACCTCAGTCAGTCTCCCAACAAGAGGAAGAGGATGTCACCTCAAGTCAGTCTCCCAACAAGAGGAAGAGGATGTCACCTCAGTCGTACTTAGTAGTCCCCATCAGGACAGAGGGACGGGACAGAGGGTGGGGTTAGGAAGGGGCAGGTCAGTTTTTTCGGGTCGAGGATACAAAATGGTTGAATAAAACCCCAGAAGGCTTGATGGGTGTGTGTGTGTGTGTTTGTCTGTCTGTCCATTCCTTCACAGGAGTTCGTACTGCCTCAGATGCATCCTCTGAATCATATCGCGACAGTCGTTGAAGACTCTCCTGATGTTCTCCGTGTCCACAGCACAGGTGAAGTGGGGGTAGCAGTAGTGTCTGCCATCTCCACTGGCTGTGCTGATCCTCTGAGGAGGGGAGAGGGCCTGTTTGATTAGACTACATCAGACCAGGGTTATCAACAAGAGTATTACAACAGGTGTTAAGAAGGGACTTTTAAAGCTACAATCTGCGATTGGTAATATTACATTAACGCTTTGGACATTTTGAACAAAACGGCAGCGAATTTGTTTTTTTTAAATCCCAGATTGTAGGTTTAAACATGAATTAGTAATACTGAATACTTACCAGGAACTCATCTCGGATGAAAAACTTAGCTCTAGTCACTTTGGGGTCTTCACCAGGTTCACCAGGAGTTGCTGTAGAACAGAGACAGACAGAAACACACTGCAGGTTCAACTGCCTGATGAAGAAACAGGGGGCATCCAAGGAGTTCAAATAGAGCGTGGCGTGGCGTGGTGTGGTATGGTGTGGCGTGGCGTGGCGTGGCGTGGTGTGGTGTGGTGTAGTGTGGTGTGGTGTGGTGTGGTGTGGTGTGGTATGGTGTGGTATGGTGTGGTGTGGGTGTGGTGTGGTGTGGTGTGGTGTGGTATGGTGTGGTATGGTGTGGTGTGGTATGGTGTGGTATGGTGTGGTGTGGTGTGGTGTGGTGTAGTATGGTGTGGTGTGGTATGGTGTGGTATGGTGTGGTGTGGTATGGTATGGTGTGGTGTGGTATGGTGTGGTATGGTGTGGTGTGGTGTGGTATGGTGTGGTGTGGTATGGTGTGGTATGGTGTGGTGTGGTATGGTGTGGTGTGGTGTGGTATGGTGTGGTGTGGTATGGTGTGGTGTGGTATGGTGTGGTGTGGTGTGTAGTATGGTGTGGTGTGGCATGGTGTGGTATGGTGTGGTATGGTGTGGTATGGTGTGGTGTGGTATGGTGTGGTATGGTGCGGTGTGGTATGGTGTGGTGTGGTATGGTGTGGTATGGTGTGGTATGGTATGGTGTGGTATGGTGTGGTATGGTGTGGTGTGGTGTGGTGTAGTATGGTGTGGTGTGGCATGGTGTGGTGTGGTATGGTGTGGTGTGGTATGGTGTGGTGTGGTGTGGTGTGGTATGGTGTGGTGTGGTATGGTGTGGTGTGGTGTGGTATGGTGTGGTGTGGTGTGGTGTGGTGTGGTATGGTGTGGTATGGTGTGGTGTGGTGTGGTATGGTGTGGTATGGTGTGGGTGTGGTGTGGTATGGTGTGGTATGGTGTGGTGTGGTATGGTATGGTGTGGTATGGTGTGGTGTGGTGTGGTGTGGTATGGTATGGTGTGGTGTGGTGTAGTATGGTGTGGTGTGGTATGGTGTGGCATGGTGTGGTGTGGTGTGGTGTAGTATGGTGTGGTGTGGCATGGTGTGGTGTGGTGTGGTATGGTGTGGTATGGTGTGCTGTGGTGTGGTATGGTGTGGTATGGTGTGGTATGGTGTGGTGTGGTATGGTGTGGTGTGGTGTGGGTATGGTGTGGTATGGTGTGGTGTGGTGTGGTATGGTGTGGTGTGGTGTGGTGTGGTGTGGTATGGTGTGGTGTGGTGTGGTGTGGTATGGTGTGGTATGGTGTGGTGTGGTGTGGTATGGTGTGGTATGGTATGGTGTGGTGTGGTGTAGTATGGTGTGGTGTGGTATGGTGTGGCATGGTGTGGTGTGGTATGGTGTGGTATGGTGTGGTATGGTGTGGTATGGTGTGGTGTGGTATGGTGTGGTATGGTATGGTGTGGTCTGGTGTGGTATGGTGTGGTGTAGTATGGTGTGGTGTGGTATGGTGTGGCATGGTGTGGTGTGGTATGGTGTGGTATGGTATGGTGTGGTATGGTGTGGTATGGTGTGGTATGGTATGGTGTGGTGTGTATGGTGTGGTGTGGCATGGTATGGTGTGGTATGGTGTGGTATGGTGTGGTGTGGTATGGTGTGGTATTGTGGTGTGGTATTGTGTGGTGTGGTGTGGTATGGTGTGGTGTGGCATGGTATGGTGTGGTATGGTGTGGTATGGTATGGTGTGGCATGGTATGGTGTGGTGTGGTATGGTGTGGTGTGGCATGGTATGGTGTGGTATGGTGTGGTATGGTGTGGTGTGGTGTGGTGTGGTATTGTGGTGTGGTGTGGTGTGGTATGGTGTGGTGTGGCATGGTGTGGTGTGGTATGGTTTGGTATGGTGTGGTGTGGTATGGTGTGGTATGGTGTGGTATGGTGTGGTATGGTGTGGTATGGTATGGTGTGGTATGGTGTGGTATGGTGTGGTATGGTGTGGTGTGGCATGGTATGGTGTTGGTATGGTGTGGTATGGTGTGGTATGGTGTGGTGTGGTATGGTGTGGTATTGTGGTGTGGTACGGTGTGGTATGGTGTGGTATGGTATGGTGTGGTATGGTATGGTATGGTATGGTGTGGTATGGTGTGGTATGGTGTGGTGTGGTTGTGGTATGGTGTGGTGTGGTATGGTATGGTGTGGTATGGTGTGGTATGGTGTGGTGTGGCATGGTATGGTGTGGTATGGTGTGGTATGGTGATGTGGGATGGGTGTGGTGTGGTATGGTGTGGTGTGGTATTGTGGTGTGGTATGGTGTGGTGTGGTGTGGTGTGGTATGGTGTAGTATGGTGTAGTATGGTGTGGTGTGGCATGGTGTGGTTTGGTATGGGTGTGGTGTAGTGTGGTGTGTATGGTGTGGTATGTTGTGGTGGGTAGTATGGTGTGGTATGGTGTAGTATGTGTAGTATGGGTGTGGTGTTATGGTGTAGTATGGTGTGGTATGGTGTAGTATGGTGTGGTATGGTGTAGTATGGTGTGGTATGGTGTGTATGGTGTAGTATGGTGTGGTATGGTGTAGTGAGCATGGTGTGGTATGGTGTAGCATGGTGTAGTATTGTGTAGTGAGCATGGGTGTGGTATGGTGTAGTATGGTGTAGTGAGCATGGTGTGGTATGGTGGGTATGGTGTAGTGAGCATGGTGTGGTATGGTGTGGTATGGTGTAGTATGGTGTGGTATGGTGTGGTGTGGTATGGTGTGGTATGGTGTGGTATGGTGTAGTATGGTGTCGGTATGGTGTGGTATGGTGTAGTATGGTGTAGTATGGTGTAGTATGGTGTAGTGAGCATGGTGTGTATGGTGTAGTATGATGTGGTATGGTATGGTGTAGTATGGTGTGGTATGGTGTAGTATGGTGTGGTATGGTGTAGTATGGTGTGGTATGGTGTAGCATGGTGTGGTATGGTTGTAGTATGGTGGTATGGTTAGTATGGTGTGGTATGGTGTGGTATGGTGTAGTATGGTGTGGTGTAGTATGGTGTAGTGAGCATGGTGTGGAATGGTTGTAGTATGGTATGGTATGGTGTGTATGGTGTAGTATGGTGTGGTATGGTATGGTGTGGTGTGGTATGGTATGGTGTAGTATGATGTGGTGTAGTATGGTGTGGTATGGTGTGGTATGGTATGGTGTAGTATGGTGTGGTATGGTGTGGTATGGTGTAGTATGGTGTGGTATTGTGTAGTATGGTGTGGTGTAGTATGGTGTGGTATGGTGTGGTATGGTATGGTGTAGTATGGTGTGGTATGGTGTGGTATGGTGTAGTATGGTGTGGTATGGTGTAGTATGGTGTGGTATGGTGTGGTATGGTGTAGTATGGTGTGGTATGGTATGGTGTAGTATGGTGTAGTATGGTGTAGTATGGTGTGGTATGGTGTAGTATGGTGTGGTATGGTGTGGGTATGGTGTAGTATGGGGTGGTATGGTGTAGTGAGCATGGTGTGGTATGGTGTGGTGTAGTATGGTGTGGTATGGGTGTGGTATGGTGTAGTATGGTGTGGTATTGTGTAGTATGGTGTGGTGTAGTATGGTGTGGTATGGTGTGGTATGGTATGGTGTAGTATGGTGTGGTATGGTGTAGTGTGGTGTGGTATGGTGTGGTATGGTGTAGTATGTTGTGGTATGGTGTAGTATGGTGTGGTATGGTGTAGTATGGTGTGGTATGGTGTAGTATGGTGTGGTATGGTGTGGTATGGTGTAGTATGGTGTGGTATGGTGTAGTGAGCATGGTGTGGTATGGTGTAGCATGGTGTAGTATTGTGTAGTGAGCATGGTGTGGTATGGTGTAGCATGGTGTAGTATTGTGTAGTGAGCATGGTGTGGTATGGTGTAGTATGGTGTAGTGAGCATGGTGTGGTATGGTGTGGTATGGTGTAGTGAGCATGGTGTGGTATGGTGTGGTATGGTGTAGTATGGTGTGGTATGGTGTGGTGTGGTATGGTGTGGTATGGTGTGGTGTGGTATGGTGTGGTATGGTGTGGTATGGTGTAGTATGGTGTGGTATGGTGTGGTATGGTGTAGTATGGTGTAGTATGGTGTAGTATGGTGTAGTGAGCATGGTGTGGTATGGTGTAGTATGATGTGGTATGGTATGGTGTAGTATGGTGTGGTATGGTGTAGTATGGTGTGGTATGGTGTAGTATGGTGTGGTATGGTGTAGCATGGTGTGGTATGGTGTAGTATGGTGTGGTATGGTGTAGTATGGTGTGGTATGGTGTGGTATGGTGTAGTATGGTGTGGTATGGTGTAGTATGGTGTGGTATGGTGTAGTATGGTGTGTTATGGTGTAGTATGGTGTGGTATGGTGTGGTATGGTGTAGTATGGTGTGGTATGGTATGGTGTAGTATGGTGTGGTATGGTGTGGTATGGTGTAGTATGGTGTGGTGTAGTATGGTGTAGTGAGCATGGTGTGGAATGGTGTAGTATGGTATGGTATGGTGTGGTATGGTGTAGTATGGTGTGGTATGGTATGGTGTGGTGTGGTATGGTATGGTGTAGTATGATGTGGGTGTAGTATGGTGTGGTATGGTGTGGTATGGTATGGTGTAGTATGGTGTGGTATGGTGTGGTATGGTGTAGTATGGTGTGGTATTGTGTAGTATGGTGTGGTGTAGTATGGTGTGGTATGGTGTGGTATGGTATGGTGTAGTATGGTGTGGTATGGTGTGGTATGGTGTAGTATGGTGTGGTATGGTGTAGTATGGTGTGGTATGGTGTGGTATGGTGTAGTATGGTGTGGTATGGTATGGTGTAGTATGGTGTAGTATGGTGTGGTATGGTGTAGTATGGTGTGGTGTAGTATGGTGTTGTGAGCATGGTGTGGTATGGTGTAGTATGGTGTGGTATGGTGTGGGTTAATGTGGTGTGGTGTGGGATGGTGTGGGTTAATGTGGTGTGGTGTGGGATGGTGTGGGATAATGTGGTGTGGGTTAATGTGGTGTGGGATGTGTGGGTTAATGTGGTGTGGGATGGTGTGGGTTCATGTGGTGTGGGATGGTGTGGGTTAATGTGGTGTGGTGTGGGATGGTGTGGGATAATGTGGTGTGGTGTGGGATGGTGTGGGTTAATGTGGTGTGGGATGGCGTGGGTTAATGTGGTGTGGGATGGTGTGGGTTCATGTGGTGTGGGATGGTGTGGGTTCATGTGATGTGGTGTGGGATGGTGTGGGTTAATGTGATGTGGGATGGTGTGGGTTAATGTGATGTGGGATGGTGTGGGTTCATGTGGTGTGGGATGGTGTGGGTTAATGTGGTGTGGGATGGTGTGGGTTAATGTGGTGTGGGATGGTGTGGGTTCATGTGGTGTGGATGGTGTGGGTTAATGTGGTTGTGGTGTGGGATGGTGTGGGATAATGTGGTGTGGTGTGGGATGGTGTGGGTTAATGTGGTGTGGGATGGTGTGGGTTAATGTGGTGTGGGATGGTGTGGGTTCATGTGGTGTGGGATGGTGTGGGTTAATGTGATGTGGGATGGTGTGGGTTAATGTGATGTGGTGTGGGATGGGATGGTGTGGGTTAATGTGGTGTGGGATGGTGTGGGTTCATGTGATGTGGTGTGGGATGGTGTGGGTTAATGTGGTGTGGGGATGGTGTGGGTTAATGTGATGTGGTTGTGGTATGGTGTAGTATGGTGTGGTATGGTGTGGTATGGTGTAGTATGGTGTAGTATGGTGTGGTATGGTGTGGTATGGTATGGTACGGTGTAGTATGGTGTGGTATGGTGTAGTTATGGTGTGGTGAGCATGGTGTAGTATGGTGTAGTGAGCGTGGTGTGGAGTAGTGAGCATGGTGTGGTGTGGTGTAGTGAGCATGGTGTGGTGTGGTGTGGTGTAGTGTGGTGAAGTGAGCATGGTGTGGTGTGGTGTAGTGTGGTGTAGTGAGCATGGTGTGGTGTGGTGTAGTGAGCGTGGTTGTGGTGTAGTGAGCGTGGTGTGGTGTAGTGAGCATGGTGTGGTGTAGTGAGCATGGTGTGGTGTGGGTTAGTGAGCATGGTGTGGTGTGGGTTAGTGAGCATGGTGTGGTGAGCATGGTGTAGTATGGGTTAGTGAGCATGGTGTGGTGAGCATGGTGTAGTATGGTGTAGTGAGCGTGGTGTGGTGTAGTGAGCATGGCGTGGTGTGGTGTAGTGAGCATGGTGTGGTGTGGTGTGGTGTAGTGTGGTGTAGTGAGCATGGTGTGGTGTAGTGAGGATGGTGTGGTGTAGTGAGGATGGTGTGGTGTAGTGAGGATGGTGTGGTGTAGTGAGCATGGTGTAGTGTAGTGAGCATGGTGTGGTGTAGTGAGTATGGTGTGGTGTGGTATGGTGTAGTATGGTGTGGTATGGTATGGTGTGGTGTGGTATGGTATGGTGTAGTATGATGTGGTGTAGTATGGTGTGGTATGGTGTGGTATGGTATGGTGTAGTATGGTGTGGTATGGTGTGGCATGGTGTAGTATGGTGTGGTATGGTGTATGGGTGGTATGGTGTGGTATGTGTGGTGTAGATGGTGTGGTATGGTATGGTGTAGTATGGTGTGGTATGGTGTGGTATGGTGTAGTATGGTGTGGTGTAGTATGGTGTAGTGAGCATGGTGTGGTATGGTGTAGTGAGCATGGTGTGGTATGGTGTAGTATGGTGTGGTATGGTGTAGTATGGTATGGTGTGGTATGGTGTGGTATGGTGTGGTATGGTGTGGTATGGTGTAGTATGGTGTGGTATGGTGTAGTATGGTATGGTGTGGTATGGTGTAGTATGGTATGGTGTAGTATGGTGTGGTATGGTGTAGTATGGTGTAGCATGGTGTGGTATGGTATGGTGTAGTATGGTGTGGTATGGTATGGAGTAGTATGGTGTGGTATGGTGTGGTATGGTGTAGTATGGTGTGGTATGGTGTAGTATGGTGTGGTATGGTATGGTGTAGTATGGTGTGGTATGGTGTAGTATGGTTGTGTGGTATGGTGTGGTATGGTGTAGTATGGTATGGTGTAGTATGGTGTGCTATGGTGTAGTATGGTGTGGTATGGTGTAGTATGGTGTGGTATGGTGTAGTATGGTGTGGTATGGTGTGGTATGGTGTAGTATGGTGTGGTATGTGTAGTATGGTGTGGTATGGTGTGGTATGGTATGGTGTAGTATGGTGTGGTATGGTGTAGTATGGTGTGGTATGGTATGGTGTAGTGAGCATGGTGTGGTATGGTGTAGTGAGCATGGTGTGGTATGGTGTAGTGAGCATGGTGTGGTATGGTGTAGTGAGCATGGTGTGGTATGGTGTAGTATGGCGCAGTGAGCATGGTGTGGTGAGCATGGTGTGGTATGGTATGGTGTAGTGAGCATGGTGTGGTATGGTGTCGTATGGTGTGGTATGGTGTAGTATGGCGTAGTGAGCATGGTGTGGTGAGTATGGTGTAGTATGGTGTAGTGAGCATGGTGTAGTATGGGTTAGTGAGCATGGTGTGGTGAGCATGGTGTAGTATGGTGTAGTGATCGTGGTGTGGTGTAGTGAGCATGGTGTGGTGTGGTGTAGTGAGCATGGTGTGGTGTGGTGTAGTGAGCATGGTGTGGTGTGGTGTAGTGAGCGTGGTGTGGTGTAGTGAGCATGGTGTGGTGTGGGTTAGTCAGCAGTGTGGTGAGCATGGCGTGGTGTGGTGTAGTGAGCATGGTGTGGTGTGGTGTAGTGAGCATGGTGTGGTGTGGTGTGGTGTAGTGTGGTGTAGTGAGCATGGTGTGGTGTAGTGAGCATGGTGTGGTGTAGTGAGCATGGTGTGGTTTAGTGAGGATGGTGTGGTGTAGTGAGCATGGTGTAGTGTAGTGAGCATGGTGTGGTGTAGTGAGCATGGTGTAGTGTAGTGAGTATGGTGTGGTGTGGTGTAGTGAGCATGGTGTGGTGTAGTGAGCCTGGTGTGGTATGGTGTAGTGAGGGGTTTGTGGTGAGGGGTGGTGTGGTGAGGTGTGGTGAGGGATGATGTGGGTTAATGTGGTGTGGGATGGTGTGGGATAGTGTGGGTTAATGTGGTGTGGGATGGTGTGGGTTAATGTGATGTGGGATGGTGTGGGTTAATGTGGTGTGGGATAATGTGGGTTAATGTGGTGTGGTGTGGGATGGTGTGGTGTGGGATAATGTGGTGTGGTGTGGGATGGTGTGGGTTAATGTGGTGTGGGATGGTGTGGGTTAATGTGGTGTGGGATGGTGTGGGTTAATGTGATGTGGGATGGTGTGGGTTAATGTGATGTGGTGTGGGATGGGATGGTGTGGGTTAATGTGGTGTGGGATGGTGTGGGTTCATGTGATGTGGTGTGGGATGGTGTGGGTTAATGTGGTGTGGGATGGTGTGGGTTAATGTGATGTGGTGTGGTATGGTGTAGTATGGTGTGGTATGGTGTGGTATGGTGTAGTATGGTGTAGTATGGTGTGGTATGGTGTGGTATGGTATGGTGTAGTATGGTGTGGTATGGTGTAGTGAGCATGGTGTAGTATGGTGTAGTGAGCGTGGTGTGGAGTAGTGAGCATGGTGTGGTGTGGTGTAGTGAGCATGGTGTGGTGTGGTGTGGTGTAGTGTGGTGTAGTGAGCATGGTGTGGTGTGGTGTAGTGAGCATGGTGTGGTGTAGTGAGGATGGTGTGGTGTAGTGAGGATGGTGTGGTGTAGTGAGCATGGTGTGGTGTAGTGAGCATGGTGTAGTGTAGTGAGCATGGTGTGGTGTAGTGAGTATGGTGTGGTGTGGTGTAGTGAGCATGGTGTGGTGTAGTGAGCATGGTGTGGTGAGCATGGTGTAGTATGGGTTAGTGAGCATGGTGTGGTGAGCATGGTGTAGTATGGTGTAGTGAGCGTGGTGTGGTGTAGTGAGCATGGCGTGGTGTGGTGTAGTGAGCATGGTGTGGTGTGGTGTGGTGTAGTGTGGTGTAGTGAGCATGGTGTGGTGTGGTGTAGTGAGCATGGTGTGGTGTAGTGAGGATGGTGTGGTGTAGTGAGGATGGTGTGGTGTAGTGAGCATGGTGTGGTGTAGTGAGCATGGTGTGGTGTAGTGAGCATGGTGTGGTGTGGTGTAGTGAGCATGGTGTGGTGTAGTGAGCCTGGTGTGGTATGGTGTAGTGAGGGGTTTGTGGTGATGGGTGGTGTGGTGAGGGATGATGTGGGTTAATGTAATGTGGTGTGGGATGGTGTGGGATGGTGTGGGTTAATGTGGTGTGGGATGGTGTGGGTTAATGTGATGTGGGATGGTGTGGGTTAATGTGGTGTGGGATGGTGTGGGTTAATGTGGTGTGGTGTGGGATGGTGTGGGATAATGTGGTGTGGTGTGGGATGGTGTGGGTTAATGTGATGTGGTGTGGGATGGTGTGGGTTCATGTGATGTGGTGTGGGATGGTGTGGATTAATGTGGTGTGGGATGGTGTGGATTAATGTGATGTGGGATGGTGTGGGTTCATGTGATGTGGTGTGGGATGGTGTGGGTTAATGTGATGTGGGATGGTGTGGGTCAATGTGATGTGGTGTGGGATGGTGTGGGTTAATGTGGTGTGGGATGTGTGGGTTCATGTGATGTGGTGTGGGATGGTGTGGGTTAATGTGATGTGGGATGGTGTGGGTTAATGTGATGTGGTGTGGTATGGTGTAGTATGGTGTGGTATGGTGTGGTATGGTGTGGTATGGTGTGGTATGGTGTGGTGTAGTATGGTATGGTGTAGTATGGTGTGGTATGGTGTAGTATGGTGTAGTGAGCGTGGTGTGGTATGGTGTAGTATGGTGTAGTGAGCGTGGTGTGGTGTAGTGAGCATGGGGTGGTGTGGTGTCGTGAGCATGGTGTGGTGTGGTGTAGTGTGGTGTAGTGAGCATGGTGTGGTGTGGTGTGGTGTAGTGAGCATGGTGTGGTGTGGTGTGGTGTAGTGAGCGTGGTGTGGTGTAGTGAGCATGGTGTGGTGTAGTGAGCATGGTGTGGTGTGGGTTAGTCAGCAGTGTGGTGAGCATGGTGTAGTATGGGTTAGTGAGCATGGTGTGGTGAGCATGGTGTAGTATGGTGTAGTGAGCGTGGTGTGGTGTAGTGAGCATGGTGTGGTGTGGTGTAGTGAGCATGGTGTGGTGTAGTGAGCATGGTGTAGTGTAGTGAGCATGGTGTGGTGTAGTGAGCATGGTGTAGTGTAGTGAGCATGGTGTGGTGTAATGAGTATGGTGTGGTGTGGTGTAGTGAGCCTGGTGTGGTACGGTGTAGTGAGGGGTTTGTGGTGAGGGGTGGTGTGGTGAGGTGTGGTGAGGTGTGGTGAGGGATGATGTGGGTTAATGTGATGTGGTGTGGGATGGTGTGGGTTAATGTGGTGTGGGATGGTGTGGGTTAATGTGATGTGGGATGGTGTGGGTTAATGTGGTGTGGGATGGTGTGGGTTAATGTGGTGTGGTGTGGGATGGTGTGGGATAATGTGGTGTGGTGTGGGATGGTGTGGGTTAATGTGATGTGGTGTGGGATGGTGTTGGTTAATGTGGTGTGGGAGGGTGTGGGTTAATGTGGTGTGGGATGGTGTGGGTTAATGTGATGTGGGATGGTGTGGGTTAATGTGGTGTGGGATGGTGTGGGTTAATGTGGTGTGGTGTGGGATGGTGTGGGATAATGTGGTGTGGTGTGGGATGGTGTGGGTTCATGTGATGTGGTGTGGGATGGTATGGGTTAATGTGGTGTGGGATGGTGTGGGTCAATGTGATGTGGGATGGTGTGGGTTAATGTGGTGTGGAATGGTGTGGGTTAATGTGGTGTGGGATGGTGTGGGTTAATGTGGTGTGGTGAGCTGCCTACCTTCATTGGGTAAGGTGTAGCGGGCATATTCAGGGAAGTAGTTTTCGATTTTGGATTTTCCAGCTAATACCTTCTCAGCCAACATGTCCTGCTTGTTCAGAAATAATATGACCGATATAGTGCGTAACCATCTGGAGATTAACAACAAACAAACAAACATTTAAAAAGAAAATAGGATAAAGACTTGACTGTAGAACTGGGGCGGCAGGGTAGACTAGTGGTTAGAGCGTTGGACTAGTAACCGGAAGGTTGCAAGTTCAAACCCCCGAGCTGACAAGGTACAAATCTGTCGTTCTGCCCCTGAACAGGCAGTTAACCCACTGTTCCTAGGCCGTCATTGAAAATAAGAAGTTGTTCTTAACTGACTTGCCTGGTTAAATAAAGGTTAAATAAAATTAATTAATTAATTAAATTAAAATATAGAGCACCAGTCAAAAGTTTGGACACACCTACTCATTCAAGGGTTTTCTTTATTTCTACTATTTCTATCAAAACTATGAAATAACACATACGGAATCATGTAGTTACCAAAAAAAGTGTTAAACAAATCAAAATATATTTTATATTTGAGAGTGTTCAAAGTAGCCACCCTTTTCCTTCATGACAACTTTGCACACTCTTAGCATTCTCTCAACCAGCTTCATGAAGTAGTCACCTGGAATGCATTTCAATTAACAGGTGTGCCTTGTTAAAAGTCAATTTGTTGAATTTATTATGTTCCTATCCACCCAGTAAGGCCAGCAGGCTAATGTTCCTATCTACCCAGTTAGGCCAGCAGGCTAATGTTCCTATCCACTCAGTAAGGCCAGCAGGCTAATGTTCCTATCCACTCAGTAAGGCCAGCAGGCTAATGTTCCTATCCACCCAGTAGGGCCATCAGGCTAATGTTCCTATCCACTCAGTAAGGCCAGCAGGCTAATGTTCCTATCCACTCAGTAAGGCCAGCAGGCTAATGTTCCTATCCACTCAGTAAGGCCAGCAGGCTAATGTTCCTATCCACTCAGTAAGGCCAGCAGGCGAATGTTCCTATAGACTCAGTAAGGCCAGCAGGCTAATGTTCCTATCCACTCAGTAAGGCCAGCAGGCTAATGTTCCTATCCACTCAGTAAGGCCAGCAGGCTAATGTTCCTATCCACTCAGTAAGGCCAGCAGGCTAATGTTCCTATCCACTCAGTAAGGCCAGCAGGCGAATGTTCCTATAGACTCAGTAAGGCCAGCAGGCTAATGTTCCTATCCACTCAGTAAGGCCAGCAGGCTAATGTTCCTATCCACTCAGTAAGGCCAGCAGGCTAATGTTCCTATCCACTCAGTAAGGCCAGCAGGCTAATGTTCCTATCCACTCAGTAAGGCCAGCAGGCTAATGTTCCTATCCACTCAGTAAGGCCAGCAGGCTAATGTTCCTATCCACTCAGTAAGGCCAGCAGGCTAATGTTCCTATCCACTCAGTAAGGCCAGCAGGCGAATGTTCCTATAGACTCAGTAAGGCCAGCAGGCTAATGTTCCTATCCACTCAGTAAGGCCAGCAGGCTAATGTTCCTATCCACTCAGTAAGGCCAGCAGGCTAATGTTCCTATCCACTCAGTAAGGCCAGCAGGCTAATGTTCCTATCCACTCAGTAAGGCCAGCAGGCTAATGTTCCTATCCACTCAGGCTAATGTTCCTATCCACTCAGTAAGGCCAGCAGGCTAATGTTCCTATCCACTCAGTAAGGCCAGCAGGCTAATGTTCCTATCCACCCAGTAAGGCCAGCAGGCTAATGTTCCTATCCACCCAGTAAGGCCAGCAGGCTAATGTTCCTATCCACTCAGTAAGGCCAGCAGGCTAATGTTCCTATAGACTCAGTAAGGCCAGCAGGCTAATGTTCCTATCCACTCAGTAAGGCCAGCAGGCGAATGTTCCTATAGACTCAGTAAGGCCAGCAGGCTAATGTTCCTATAGACTCAGTAAGGTCAGCAGGCTAATGTTCCTATAGACTCAGTAAGGCCAGCAGGCTAATGTTCCTATCCACTCAGTAAGGCCAGCAGGCTAATGTTCCTATCCACTCAGTAAGGCCAGCAGGCTAATGTTCCTATCCACTCAGTAAGGCCAGCAGGCTAATGTTCCTATCCACTCAGTAAGGCCAGCAGGCTAATGTTCCTATCCACCCAGTAAGGCCAGCAGGCTAATGTTCCTATCCACTCAGTAAGGCCAGCAGGCTAATGTTCCTATCCACTCAGTAAGGCCAGCAGGCTAATGTTCCTATCCACTCAGTAAGGCCAGCAGGCTAATGTTCCTATCCACTCAGTAAGGCCAGCAGGCTAATGTTCCTATCCACCCAGTAAGGCCAGCAGGCTAATGTTCCTATCCACTCAGTAAGGCCAGCAGGCTAATGTTCCTATCCACCCAGTAAGGCCAGCAGGCTAATGTTCCTATCCACTCAGTAAGGCCAGCAGGCTAATGTTCCAATCCACCCAGTAAGACCAGAAGGCTAATGTTCCTATCCACCCAGTAAGACCAGAAGGCTAATGTTCCTATCCACTCAGTAAGGCCAGCAGTTCCTATCCACCCAGTCTCTTTTCAGTGGTATGTAACTGTTATGAACGTTGTATTGTCAATTCGTTTTTTATTTAAACGTCACTTTAAACGTGTCCATGACACTGCAACAAAATGTTCCCATGGAGACAATAAGTGCGGTAAAGTCAAGTAAACATTCCGTGAGGGGAGATTCTCCATATAATCAATAACAGGTTGCCAAATAATGTAAAAATGTCTCTAACAAGTGATTTTCTCCAGTGGGATAGAACTATTAACTTCTGATAGCCACATTGCTACTGGCAGGGGAGGAATCTGTTTTCCATTTCAAGGTAATACATTTCTTGGCCATCGCTAGCAATATTTATGTTATCTTTACAGTATGGCTTTGCCTAAGATTGGTGTTAGTAATGTTACCCAGTAGACAGACCTCCGGGTCTAAAGGGAATGCAACTCCGTGAATTGAGGATATGGTATCTCATACCCCCTGCCAGAAACCGTGTAGTTTTGAACACTGCCAAGTGGAATGGAGGAATGTTCCTTCATCTGAGCCACATCTAAAACATAGGGAGGAGATATCTGGGTTGAACTTGTGCAGTCTAGATGGGGTGATATAGAGCTGATGGAGGAAATTAAACTGGATCAGTCTGTATCTGGAGTTCAATGTCGATGTAACACCATCCCTGCATAGGTCACTCCATAGATCCTCATCAAGGATCTATACAGATCTTTTTCCCATCTAAGTCGGGGTTTATCTAGCCCAGGCACTGTTAGTCCTGACATAAGAGCATCGTATATACAGGAAATGGTCTTGAACAGTGGTTGGTCTGCGTGGCAGAGTTGTTCAATAGGTGACATCTTAGGTAGTTTCCATTGTCCCTTGAGAGTCACCCTAATAAAATGTCCTAGTAGTAGGTAACTAAAGAAGTCCCTGTTAGGCAAGTGGTATTTCTGTTTCAGCTGATCAAAAGACATAAGAAGTCCCTCCTCGTAACAATGTTCCAGAAGAGTGATCCCCTTCTCAGACCAGGGTCTAAAGTAACTATTCTGGAAAAACATAGGGATCAATCTATTGTTCCAAAAAGGGGTTTTAGGGGAAAGGAATCCCTCTCGTCCGAACAGCTCATGCAGTTTGCACCATGCCAGGACAGACTGTATGATTAAAGGGTTGTCTGTGATGTTTTTTTTATAGATTTCCTGTCCCATTTGTAAAACAAATCTGTCCCAGTGTCCTCATGTACCTCAAACTTTTCCATGTTCAACCATGAGGAAGAAGGACCATTGTCAAACCTCTGAGCCAGAAACCTAGACTGTGCAGCCCAGTAGTACATTCTGAAATGGGGGAGATTTAAGCCCCCTTGACTGTAATCAAGGGTCAGTTTATCCAGGCCAACCCTAGGGGTTTTGCCGTGCCAGATAAACCGTCTGGTCAGCTTGTCGAGAGAGGAAAAGATTGCTGCGGGAACAGGGATAGGGAGAGATTGAAACAAATATAGAAACCTGGGCAGGACATTCATTTTAATTACATTAAAGTCCATCCATTTACTAAGGTCACCCTCCATCTTTTTGCAACCAGCTGGCCAGATTGAGTTTATAGAGGTTGTTCAGGTTACCATCCACCATTATGCCCAAATATGTGAAGCCCATAAGGTTATGATGGTGAAGCCCATAGGGTTATGATGGGTTATGATGGTGAATCCCATAGGGTTATGATGGTGAAGCCCATAGGGTTATGATGGTGAAGGGTTATGATGGTGAAGGGTTATGATGGTGAAGGGTTATGATGGTGAAGCCCATGGGGTTATGATGGTGAAGCCCATGGGGTTATGATGGGTTATGATGGTGAAGCCCATAGGGTTATGATGGTGAAGCCCATAAGGTTATGATGGTGAAGCCCATAGGGTTATGATGGTGAAGCCCATAGGGTTATGATGGGTTATGATGGTGAAGCCCATAGGGTTATGATGATGAATCCCATAGGGTTATGATGGTGAAGCCCATAGGGTTATGATGGTGAAGCCCATAGGGTTATGATGGTGAAGCCCATAGGGTTATGATGGTGAAGCCCATAGGGTTATGATGGTGAAGCCCATAGGGTTATGATGGTGAAGCCCATAAGGTTATGATGGTGAAGCATATGGTTATGATGGTGAAGCCCATAGGGTTATGATGGGTTATGATGGTGAAGCCCATAAGGTTATGATGGGTTATGATGGTCAAGCCCATAGGGTTATGATGGTGAAGCCCATATGGATATGATGGTGAAGCCCATAGGGTTATGATGGTGAAGCCCATAAGGTTATGATGATGAAGCCCATAGGGTTATGATGGGTTATGATGGTGAAGCCCATAGGGTTATGATGGTGAAGCCCATAGGGTTATGATGGGTTATGATGGTGAAGCCCATATGGTTATGATGGGTTATGATGGTGAAGCCCATATGGTTATGATGGTGAAGCCCATAGGGTTATGATGGTGAAGCCCACAGGGTTATGATGGTGAAGCCCATAGGGTTATGATGGGTTATGATGGTGAAGCCCATAGGGTTATGATGGTGAAGCCCATAGGGTTATGATGGTGAAGCCCACAGGGTTATGATGGTGAAGCCCACAGGGTTATGATGGTGAAGCCCACAGGGTTATGATGGTGAAGCCCATAGGGTTATGATGGGTTATGATGGTGAAGCCCATAGGGTTATGATGGTGAAGCCCATAGGTGACCATCTAAAAGGAAACTTGTGCTTGATGTTATGATGGTTAAATACAGACAACGGTAAGATTTCACTTTATATTGACCTAATATCCAGAGAAATAACTATTATACTGTAATAGGTTTTGTAAGTGAGAGAGGGAGGGAGTATTCTGGGTTTGTTAGAAATAAGATAAGGTCGTCCGCAAAGACTTATGGGTATGGGGGGCCCGCCTCAAAGCCATGTATGTCAGGGAACGTTCTAATGGCCTCAGCCAACGGTTTGATGGTGAGGGGCGAAGAGGTGGGGGATGGACTTGGTCTTTCACCAAATAGGGCTATCTTCTGTATACCCCCCTTACCTTGTCACAATACAAGTGATTGGCTCAAACGCATTAAGAAGGAAATAAATTCCACAGATGAACTTTTAAGAAGGCAGACCTGCTAATCGAAATGTATTACAGGTGACTACCTCATGAAGCTGGTTGTGAGAATGCCAAGAGTGTGCAAAGCTGTCATCAAGGCAAAAGGTGGCTATTTGAAGAATTTTGATTTGTTTAACGCTTTTTTGGTTACTACATGATTCCATATGTGTTATTAAATTACATTTTCACTTCACTGGAACTAAGGGGCCTATCCCAACCATGAAAAACAGCCCCAGACCATTAATCCTCCTCCACCAAACTTCACAGTTAGCACTATGCATTGGGGCAGGTAGCGTTCTCCTGGCATCCCCAGATTCGTCTGTCGGACTGCCAGATGGTGAACCGTGATTCATCACTATTGCGCATGGTGATCTTAGGCTTGTGTGCATTTCATGAAGCTGCCGACAAACAGCGCTGACGTTGCTTCCAGAGGCAGTTTGGAACTCGGTAGTGATGCAACCGAGGACAGACGATTTCTACAAGCTACGCGCTTCAGCACTCGGCGGTCCCGTTCTGTGAGCTTGTGTGGTCTACCACTTTGCAGGCTGAGCCGTTGTTGCTCCTAAACGTTTACACTTCACAACAACAGCACTTACAGTTGACCGGGGGAAGCTCTAGCAGGGCAGAAATTTGACAAAACTGAGTTGTTGGAAAGCATGGCATCCTATAACAAGTGCCACGTTGAAAGTCACTGAGCTCTTCATTAAGGCCATTCTACTGCCAATGCTTGTCTATGGAGATTTCATGGATGTGTGCTCGATTTTTATACACCTTGTCACCAATGGGTGTGGCTGAAATAGCCAAATCTCCTAATTTGAATGGGTGTCCACATACTTTCGTATATATGGTTCTACACAGACCTGTTATTCCAGACACTGCGGAAGAGATCCAGGGCTTCCCGTAGCCTGTTGGTGTTGTTGTCCTCTCTTATGACCATGTTGTAGCTGCTGCTGGCAACCACAAAGATGATAGCAGTCACATCTACAGGAGAGGAGAGGAGGAGATAAGATGATAGCAGTCACATCTACAGGAGAGGAGAGCAGAGGAGATAAGATGATAGCAGTCACATCTATAGGAGATGAGAGGAGGAGATAAGATGATAGCAGTCACATCTACAGGACAGGAGAGGAGAGGAGGAGATAAGATGATAGCAGTCACATCTACAGGAGAGGAGAGGAGGAGATAAGATGATAGCAGTCACATCTACAGGAGAAGAGAGCAGAGGAGATAAGATGATAGCAGTCACATCTACAGGAGAGGAGAGGAGGAGATAAGATGATAGCAGTCACATCTACAGGAGAAGAGAGCAGAGGAGATAAGATGATAGCAGTCACATCTACAGGACAGGAGAGGAGAGGAGGAGATAATATGATAGCAGTCACATCTACAGGAGAGGAGGAGATAAGATGATAGCAGTCACATCTACAGGAGAGGAGAGGAGGAGATAATATGATAGCAGTCACATCTACAGGAGAAGAGATGTGACTGCACATTTTGCCACTGGGAATACAGAAAATGTTGCAATTTTAAAGCAACTTTGCTACACTTCTACACATTTTGCCACTGGGAATACAGAAAATGTTGCAATTTTAAAGCAACTTTGCTACAATTCTACACATTTTGCCACTGGGAATACAGAAAATGTTGCAATTTTAAAGCAACTTTGCTACAATTCTACACATTTTGCCACTGGGAATACAGAAAATGTTGCAATTTTAAAGCAACTTTGCTACAATTCTACATATTTTGCCACGTGGCAGAAAGAAGATTTAGCAATTTTATAAGTAACTTATGACTAATAACTTGTTTTTTTCCCTCACACAATACCCCATAATGACAAAGCAAAAACAGGTTTTTAAACAAAATGTTTATAATTATATCACATCAGACCCTTTACTCAGTACTTTGTTGAAGCACCTTTGGCAGCGATTACAGCCTCAAGTCTCCTTGGGTATGATGCTACAAGCTTGGCACACCTGTATTTGGGGAGTTTCTCCCATCCTTCTCTGCAGATCCTCTCAAGCTCTGATCCTCTCAAGCTCTGCCAGGTAGGATGGTGAGAGTCACTGCACAGCTATTTTAAGGTCTCTCCAGATGTTTGGGTTATAAATGGCATCCTGTTCCATTGTTCAGTGGAGTAAAGCTGAGGACAGGGGAGGTTGAACATCTGAACATCTACATCCCAGCATAACATCTTGATTTGTCCTCTCTGAATAAACCTAATTTTCTCCCCCTGATTTGCTTTGGAGTTTGTGTTATTGAAGAATAAAAATAAATAGCTAACACTACCGACCCGTAGCACTCACATCTGTAGCCATGAAGTGCTTTGAAAGGTTGGTAATGGCTCACATCAACACCATTATCCCAGAAACCCTAGACCCACTCCAATTTGCATAAATCCCTGACAGATCCACAGATGATGCAATCTCTATTGCACTCCACACTGCCCTTTCCCACCTGGACAAAAGGAACACCTACGTGAGAATGCTATTAATTGACTACAGCTCAGCGTTCAACACCATAGTGCCCTCAAAGCTCATCACTAAGCTCAGGACCCTGGGATTCAACACCTCCCTCTGCAACTGGATCCTGGACTTCCTGACGGGCCGTCCCCAGGTGGTAAAGGTAGGTAACAACACATCTGCTGTGCTGATCCTCAACACAGGGGCCCCTCAGGGATGCATGCTCAGTCCCCTCCTGTACTCCCTGTTCACTCATGACTGCACGGCCAGGCACGACTCCAACACCATCATTCAGTTTGCTGATGACACAACAGTGGTAGGCCTGATCAACGACAACGACGAGACAGCCTATAGGGAGGAGGTCAGAGACCTGACCGTGTGGTGCCAGGACAACAACCTCTCCCTCAATGTGATCAAAACAAAGGAGATGATTGTGGACTACAGGAAAAGAGGACCGAGCACACCCCCATTCTCATCGACGGGGCTGCAGTGGAGCAGGTTGAGAGCTTCAAGTTCCTTGGTGTCCACAGCATCAACAAACTATCACGGTCCAAACACACCAAGACAGTCGTGAAGAGGGCACGACAAAACCTATTCCCCCTCAGGAGACTGAAAAGATTTGGCATGGGTCCTCAGATCCTCAGATCCTTCTACAGCTGCACCATTGAGAACATCCTGACTGGTTGCATCACTGTCTGGTATGGCAACTGCTCGGCCTCCAACCTCAAGGCACTACAGAGGGTAGTGCGAACGGCCCAGTACTTCCTGCCATCCAGGACATCTATACCAGGCTGTGTCAGAGCAAGGCCCTAAAAATTGTCAAAGACTCCAGCCACCCTAGTCATAGACTGTTCTCTCTGCTTCTGCATGGCAAGCGGTACCGGAGCACCAAGTCTAGGTCATAAAGGCTTCTTAAGAGCTTCTACCCTCAAGCCATAAGACTCCTGAACAGCTAATCAAAGGGCTACACAGACCCCCCTTTTACGCTGCTGCTACTCTGTTTATCATCTATGCATAGTCACTTTAATAACTCTACCTACATCTACACCTCAATTACTGCTCTTTAACTATTTGTTATTTTTATTTTTTACTTAACACTTATGTTTTCTTAAAACGGCATTGTTGGTTAAAGAAAGGGCTTGTAAGTCAGCGTTTCCCTCTAAGGTCTACTACACCTGTTGTATTCAGCATTTCACTGTAAGGTCTACTACACCTGTTGTATTCAGCATTTCACTGTGAGGTCTACTACACCTGTTGTATTCAGCATTTCACTGTGAGGTCTACTACACCTGTTGTATTCAGCATTTCACTGTGAGGTCTACTACACCTGTTGTATTTAGCATTTCACTGTAAGGTCTACTACACCTGTTGTATTCAGCATTTCACTGTGAGGTCTACTACACCTGTTGTATTCAGCATTACACTGTGAGGTCTACTACACCTGTTGTATTCAGCATTTCACTGTGAGGTCTACTACACCTGTTGTATTCAGCATTTCACTGTGAGGTCTACTACACCTGTTGTATTCAGCATTTCACTGTGAGGTCTACTACACCTGTTGTATTCAGCATTTCACTGTGAGGTCTACTACACCTGTTGTATTCAGCATTTCACTGTGAGGTCTACTACACCTGTTGTATTCAGCATTTCACTGTGAGGTCTACTACACCTGTTGTATTCAGCATTTCACTGTGAGGTCTACTACACCTGTTGTATTCAGCATTTCACTGTGAGGTCTACCTACACCTGTTGTATTCAGCATTTCACTGTGAGGTCTACTACACCTGTTGTATTCAGCATTTCACTGTGAGGTCTACTACACCTGTTGTATTCAGTGTTTCACTGTGAGGTCTACTACACCTGTTGTATTCAGCGTTTCACTGTGAGGTCTACTACACCTGTTGTATTCAGCATTTCACTGTGAGGTCTACCTACACCTGTTGTATTCAGCATTTCACTGTGAGGTCTACCTACACCTGTTGTATTCAGCATTTCACTGTGAGGTCTACTACACCTGTTGTATTCAGCATTTCACTGTAAGGTCAACTACACCTGTTGTATTCATCATTTCACTGTGAGGTCTACTACACCTGTTGTATTCAGCATTTCACTGTAAGGTCTACTACACCTGTTGTATTCAGCATTTCACTGTGAGGTCTACTACACCTGTTGTATTCAGCGTTTCACTGTGAGGTCTACTACACCTGTTGTATTCAGCGTTTCACTGTGAGGTCTACTACACCTGTTATATTCAGCATTTCACTGTAAGGTCTACTACACCTGTTGTATTCAGCATTTCACTGTGAGGTCTACTACACCTGTTGTATTCAGCATTTCACTGTAAGGTCTACTACACCTGTTGTATTCAGCATTTCACTGTGAGGTCTACTACACCTGTTGTATTCAGCATTTCACTGTAAGGTCAACTACACCTGTTGTATTCATCATTTCACTGTGAGGTCTACTACACCTGTTGTATTCAGCGTTTCACTGTGAGGTCTACTACACCTGTTGTATTCAGCATTTCACTGTGAGGTCTACTACACCTGTTGTATTCAGCATTTCACTGTAAGGTCTACTACACCTGTTGTATTCAGCGTTTCACTGTGAGGTCTACTACACCTGTTGTATTCAGCGTTTCACTGTGAGGTCTACTACACCTGTTGTATTCAGCGTTTCACTGTGAGGTCTACTACACCTGTTGTATTCAGCGTTTCACTGTGAGGTCTACTACACCTGTTGTATTCAGCGTTTCACTGTGAGGTCTACTACACCTGTTGTATTCAGCGTTTCACTGTGAGGTCTACTACACCTGTTGTATTCAGCGTTTCACTGTGAGGTCTACTACACCTGTTGTATTCAGCGTTTCACTGTGAGGTCTACTACACCTGTTGTATTCAGCGTTTCACTGTGAGGTCTACTACACCTGTTGTATTCAGCATTTCACTGTAAGGTCTACTACACCTGTTGTATTCAGCATTTCACTGTGAGGTCTACTACACCTGTTGTATTCAGCATTTCACTGTGAGGTCTACTACACCTGTTGTATTCAGCATTTCACTGTAAGGTCAACTACACCTGTTGTATTCATCATTTCACTGTGAGGTCTACTACACCTGTTGTATTCAGCGTTTCACTGTGAGGTCTACTACACCTGTTGTATTCAGCATTTCACTGTGAGGTCTACTACACCTGTTGTATTCAGCATTTCACTGTAAGGTCAACTACACCTGTTGTATTCAGCACTTCACTGTAAGGTCTACTACACCTGTTGTATTCAGCGTTTCACTGTGAGGTCTACTACACCTGTTGTATTCAGCGTTTCACTGTGAGGTCTACTACACCTGTTGTATTCAGCGTTTCACTGTGAGGTCTACTACACCTGTTGTATTCAGCGTTTCACTGTGAGGTCTACTACACCTGTTGTATTCAGCGTTTCACTGTGAGGTCTACTACACCTGTTGTATTCAGCGTTTCACTGTGAGGTCTACTACACCTGTTGTATTCAGCGTTTCACTGTGAGGTCTACTACACCTGTTGTATTCAGCGTTTCACTGTGAGGTCTACTACACCTGTTGTATTCAGCGTTTCACTGTGAGGTCTACTACACCTGTTGTATTCAGCGTTTCACTGTGAGGTCTACTACACCTGTTGTATTCAGCGTTTCACTGTGAGGTCTACTACACCTGTTGTATTCAGCATTTCACTGTAAGGTCTACTACACCTGTTGTATTCAGCATTTCACTGTGAGGTCTACTACACCTGTTGTATTCAGCATTTCACTGTAAGGTCTACTACACCTGTTGTATTCAGCATTTCACTGTATGGTCTACTACACCTGTTGTATTCAGCATTTCACTGTGAGGTCTACTACACCTGTTGTATTCAGCATTTCACTGTAAGGTCTACTACACCTGTTGTATTCAGCATTTCACTGTAAGGTCTACTACACCTGTTGTATTCAGCATTTCACTGTATGGTCTACTACACCTGTTGTATTCAGCATTTCACTGTATGGTCTACTACACCTGTTGTATTCAGCATTTCACTGTGAGGTCTACTACACCTGTTGTATTCAGCATTTCACTGTATGGTCTACTACACCTGTTGTATTCAGCATTTCACTGTGAGGTCTACTACACCTGTTGTATTCAGCATTTCACTGTGAGGTCTACTACACCTGTTGTATTCAGCATTTCACTGTATGGTCTACTACACCTGTTGTATTCAGCATTTCACTGTATGGTCTACTACACCTGTTGTATTCAGCATTTCACTGTAAGGTCTACTACACCTGTTGTATTCAGCATTTCACTGTAAGGTCTACTACACCTGTTGTATTCAGCATTTCACTGTATGGTCTACTACACCTGTTGTATTCAGCATTTCACTGTGAGGTCTACTACACCTGTTGTATTCAGCATTTCACTGTGAGGTCTACTACACCTGTTGTATTCAGCATTTCACTGTATGGTCTACTACACCTGTTGTATTCAGCATTTCACTGTATGGTCTACTACACCTGTTGTATTCAGCATTTCACTGTAAGGTCAACTACACCTGTTGTATTCAGCATTTCACTGTAAGGTCTACTACACCTGTTGTATTCAGCATTTCACTGTAAGGTCTACTACACCTGTTGTATTCAGCATTTCACTGTAAGGTCTACTACACCTGTTGTATTCAGCATTTCACTGTAAGGTCTACTACACCTGTTGTATTCAGCATTTCACTGTAAGGTCTACTACACCTGTTGTATTCAGCATTTCACTGTGAGGTCTACTACACCTGTTGTATTCAGCATTTCACTGTAAGGTCTACTACACCTGTTGTATTCAGCGTTTCACTGTGAGGTCTACTACACCTGTTGTATTCAGCATTTCACTGTAAGGTCTACTACACCTGTTGTATTCGGCATTTCACTGTAAGGTCTACTACACCTGTTGTATTCAGCATTTCACTGTAAGGTCTACTACACCTGTTGTATTCAGCATTTCACTGTGAGGTCTACTACACCTGTTCTATTCAGCATTTCACTGTGAGGTCTACTACACCTGTTCTATTCAGCATTTCACTGTAAGGTCTACTACACCTGTTGTATTCAGCATTTCAATGTGAGGTCTACTACACCTGTTGTATTCAGCATTTCACTGTAAGGTATACTACACCTGTTGTATTCAGCATTTCACTGTAAGGTCTACTACACCTGTTGTATTCAGCATTTCACTGTGAGGTCTACTACACCTGTTGTATTCAGCATTTCACTGTGAGGTCTACTACACCTGTTGTATTCAGCATTTCACTGTAAGGTCAACTACACCTGTTGTATTCATCATTTCACTGTGAGGTCTACTACACCTGTTGTATTCAGCGTTTCACTGTGAGGTCTACTACACCTGTTGTATTCAGCATTTCACTGTGAGGTCTACTACACCTGTTGTATTCAGCATTTCACTGTAAGGTCAACTACACCTGTTGTATTCAGCACTTCACTGTAAGGTCTACTACACCTGTTGTATTCAGCGTTTCACTGTGAGGTCTACTACACCTGTTGTATTCAGCGTTTCACTGTGAGGTCTACTACACCTGTTGTATTCAGCGTTTCACTGTGAGGTCTACTACACCTGTTGTATTCAGCGTTTCACTGTGAGGTCTACTACACCTGTTGTATTCAGCGTTTCACTGTGAGGTCTACTACACCTGTTGTATTCAGCGTTTCACTGTGAGGTCTACTACACCTGTTGTATTCAGCGTTTCACTGTGAGGTCTACTACACCTGTTGTATTCAGCGTTTCACTGTGAGGTCTACTACACCTGTTGTATTCAGCGTTTCACTGTGAGGTCTACTACACCTGTTGTATTCAGCGTTTCACTGTGAGGTCTACTACACCTGTTGTATTCAGCGTTTCACTGTGAGGTCTACTACACCTGTTGTATTCAGCATTTCACTGTAAGGTCTACTACACCTGTTGTATTCAGCATTTCACTGTGAGGTCTACTACACCTGTTGTATTCAGCATTTCACTGTAAGGTCTACTACACCTGTTGTATTCAGCATTTCACTGTATGGTCTACTACACCTGTTGTATTCAGCATTTCACTGTGAGGTCTACTACACCTGTTGTATTCAGCATTTCACTGTAAGGTCTACTACACCTGTTGTATTCAGCATTTCACTGTAAGGTCTACTACACCTGTTGTATTCAGCATTTCACTGTATGGTCTACTACACCTGTTGTATTCAGCATTTCACTGTATGGTCTACTACACCTGTTGTATTCAGCATTTCACTGTGAGGTCTACTACACCTGTTGTATTCAGCATTTCACTGTATGGTCTACTACACCTGTTGTATTCAGCATTTCACTGTGAGGTCTACTACACCTGTTGTATTCAGCATTTCACTGTGAGGTCTACTACACCTGTTGTATTCAGCATTTCACTGTATGGTCTACTACACCTGTTGTATTCAGCATTTCACTGTATGGTCTACTACACCTGTTGTATTCAGCATTTCACTGTAAGGTCTACTACACCTGTTGTATTCAGCATTTCACTGTAAGGTCTACTACACCTGTTGTATTCAGCATTTCACTGTATGGTCTACTACACCTGTTGTATTCAGCATTTCACTGTGAGGTCTACTACACCTGTTGTATTCAGCATTTCACTGTGAGGTCTACTACACCTGTTGTATTCAGCATTTCACTGTATGGTCTACTACACCTGTTGTATTCAGCATTTCACTGTATGGTCTACTACACCTGTTGTATTCAGCATTTCACTGTAAGGTCAACTACACCTGTTGTATTCAGCATTTCACTGTAAGGTCTACTACACCTGTTGTATTCAGCATTTCACTGTAAGGTCTACTACACCTGTTGTATTTAGCATTTCACTGTAAGGTCTACTACACCTGTTGTATTCAGCATTTCACTGTAAGGTCTACTACACCTGTTGTATTCAGCATTTCACTGTAAGGTCTACTACACCTGTTGTATTCAGCATTTCACTGTGAGGTCTACTACACCTGTTGTATTCAGCATTTCACTGTAAGGTCTACTACACCTGTTGTATTCAGCGTTTCACTGTGAGGTCTACTACACCTGTTGTATTCAGCATTTCACTGTAAGGTCTACTACACCTGTTGTATTCGGCATTTCACTGTAAGGTCTACTACACCTGTTGTATTCAGCATTTCACTGTAAGGTCTACTACACCTGTTGTATTCAGCATTTCACTGTGAGGTCTACTACACCTGTTCTATTCAGCATTTCACTGTGAGGTCTACTACACCTGTTCTATTCAGCATTTCACTGTAAGGTCTACTACACCTGTTGTATTCAGCATTTCAATGTGAGGTCTACTACACCTGTTGTATTCAGCATTTCACTGTAAGGTATACTACACCTGTTGTATTCAGCATTTCACTGTAAGGTCTACTACACCTGTTGTATTCAGCATTTCACTGTAAGGTCTACTACACCTGTTGTATTCAGCATTTCACTGTGAGGTCTACTACACCTGTTGTATTCAGCATTTCACTGTAAGGTCTACTACACCTGTTGTATTCAGCATTTCACTGTAAGGTCTACTACACCTGTTGTATTCAGCGTTTAGCAAATCCAGGCTATTGGATGCCGTGAAATAGGAGCTCTTTGGTCACACCAGTGGTGGGTTTGGTGTCAGTCCAGTCCAGTCCAGTCTAGTCCAGTCCAGGGTTTGGTGTCGATATGAGAATGCATAAGCAGCAAATAACACCCAAAAAATTATTTGATAAAATATTGAACTTGGCCTTTACTCATTGTTCGTACAGATATTGGCAAGACTAATTCAAGGATTTTCAAAGTACATTTTCAAGCACTAATATTCATTTTCAAGGACCATCAATTTGTAATAGTTACTGTTATGCAATTGTTTCTGGTCGCCACCAGGTGGCAGTATATCACTCCAGTATATCACCCCAACCAACTTACTATTCATCACTACCTGACAAGTTCTACTCAATAACACGTTTCTTATTGACGTGAGTGATAAGTACTGATCGCTATAGCTACAAAAAAAAAACATATCGTTTCCGACTGGCAGTTTTAATATCGCCAGTCAGGAGAAGGACGGTTGGGCTGTGTGAGGAAAACGTCAGATGAACGGCTGCTGCTTGAAAAAGAAAGTTCTGGAGAGAAAAAAAGCCACAATGTCTAACTGGCGCCAATTCACCCATGTTGACACATTGTGTTGCGCTTTACACGGTGTGGGTTTGTGTGGTCCAGGGCTGCAGTGGTTTAAAAAAGGTAGGTCAACTTACACTCAACAAAAATATAAACGCAACATGTAAAGTGTTTTTCTAATATTTTTTATATTAACATATCTGATCATTTTGTGTTCTTCTCTCATTTCAATTCTAGCACTTTTCAAGTACCAACTGGAGAAAATGTCTGATTTTCAAGGTATTCCAGGATTTGATTTCCAGAGTGATAAATTCAAGCACTTTAATTAAGCATCTTAATCACCTTGTGTTACAGTAATGTTATCTGGTTTCAATAAAGATAAAAGCACCGCTGAAAGTAGAAGGTTTAAAAGCTCTACTAGGGTGTCTCCTAGGGTGTCTCCTAGGGTGTCTCCTAGGGTGTTTCCTAGGATGTCTCCTAGGGTGTCTCCTAGGGTGTCTCCTAGGATGTCTCCTAGGATGTCTCCTAGGGTGTTTCCTAGGATGTCTCCTAGGGTGTTTCCTAGGGTGTTTCCTAGGATGTCTCCTAGGATGTTTCCTAGGATGTCTCCTAGGGTGTTTCCTAGGGTGTTTCCTAGGATGTCTCCTAGGGTGTTTCCTAGGGTGTCTCCTAGGGTGTCTCCTAGGGTGTCTCCTAGGGTGTTTCCTAGGATGTCTCCTAGGGTGTCTCCTAGGGTGTCTCCTAGGGTGTCTCCTAGGGTGTCTCCTAGGGTGTCTCCTAGGGTGTCTCCTAGGGTGTTTCCTAGGATGTCTCCTAGGGTGTCTCCTAGGGTGTCTCCTAGGATGTCTCCTAGGGTGTTTCCTAGGGTGTCTCCTAGGATGTCTCCTAGGGTGTTTCCTAGGGTGTCTCCTAGGATGTCTCCTAGGATGTCTCCTAGGATGTCTCCTAGGATGTCTCCTAGGATGTCTCCTAGGGTGTTTCCTAGGGTGTCTCCTATGATGTTTCCTAGGGTGTCTCCTAGGGTGTCTCCTATGATGTTTCCTAGGGTGTCTCCTAGGGTGTCTCCTATGATGTTTGCTAGGGTATCTCCTAGGGTGTCTCCTAGGGTGTCTCCTAGGGTGTCTCCTATGATGTTTCCTAGGGTGTCTCCTAATATTTTCTGTTGCAGCTAATGGATTTAGGGATGTTTTCCCGGACCCAGAATGAGCCTAGTTTTAGTCTTAAAAACAACTGTAAGACCCCTTTGAGGTATAAATGTTTCAGTTATTGAATTTGGCCCATAGAAACACACTGAATGGCAAAAGGGCAGTCAAAAAAATAAATGATAAGAAACAAGGTTTTGAAGAGTCTGTTGTCCTATATATAGGAGATATAAGAAAGATCAGGAAATATTTGACACATATTTAACATAACGCAACCATACATTTTTTTAAAACCGGGACCAGTTATCTTCAAACGAGTCCCGTAACACTGGTGGTGGTCGTAGAGCAGAACGGAGACCCCCACCGTGTTCGTGAGAGTCTTCCCCTTTTCACAGAGTGCTCAATAGGTAGGTAGGTCGTAGGTCAAACCCTTCGGACGCTACACACGTTTTCGTGAGAAGACCGATTTTTGGGATGTCTCCTGGTCTGACAAACACCATTCTGTCACCTTTGACCTCAGATGGGATGTCTCCTGGTCTGACAAACACCTCTCTAGTTCTGTCACCTTTGACCTCAGATGTGGAAGAACGATATCAGCAGATGAGTTGGATTGAGACGCATTCAATGGAAAACACCAGATATCAGATATACTTAAACTGATGGATTTTAAACAAAATCTCTCTCCGAGCAATTGCATTAGTATAAAATAATATACTTTTGTTTTGAGCATACAATATAGCTCAGTATTTAAATGATTTCTTTTATACACTCATTTTTGCTCATCTTCATCAAGGGTGTCAATTATTTCGGACCACACACACACACACCACATACAACGCACCATTAAAGCACTGGATCCATTTTCTCCTTTCGTCTCTCTGGCCGCCAACATCAAACATACTGAGAGAGAAGAGGGAGGTGAGAGGAGAGAGGGAGGAGGGAGGAGCAGGGAGGAGAGGGGGAGGAGGGAGGAGCAGGGAGGAGAGGGGGAGGAGGGAGGAGCAGGGAGGAGAGGGGGAGGAGGGAGGAGCAGGGGAGGAGGGAGGAGAGGGGGAGGAGGGAGGAGCAGGGAGGAGAGGGGGAGGAGGGAGGAGAGGGGGAGGAGGGAGGAGCAGGGAGGAGAGGGGGAGGAGGGAGGAGCAGGGAGGAGAGGGGGAGCAGGGAGGAGAGGGGGAGGAGGGAGGAGAGGGGGAGGAGGGAGGAGCAGGGAGGAGAGGGGGAGGAGGGAGGAGAGGGGGAGGAGGGAGGAGCAGGGAGGAGAGAAACAGAAGGAGAGAAGTTATAATATTAGGTCACATAACCACATGTAACACTGGACTGGCTGACTGACTACTGACTGGACTAACTGACTGACTGACTGACTGGACTGGCTGGCTGACTGACTGACTGGACTGGCTGACTGACTGACTGGACCTGCTGACTGGACTGACTGACTGGACCGGCTGACTGGACTGGACTGGCTGGACTGACTGACTGGACTGGCTGGACTGGCTGGACTGACTGACTGGACTGGCTGACTGGACTGGACTGGCTGGACTGGCTGGAACAACTGACTGGACTGGACTGGCTGACTGACTGGACTGGCTGGACTAGACTAGACTAGACTGGACTGGACTGGACTGGACTGGACTGTCTGTCTGGCTGACTGGACTGACTGACTGACTGGACTGGCTGACTGGACTGGCTGGCTGGACTGACTGGACTGGCTGGCTGACTGGACTGGCTGACTGGATTGGCTGGACTGGTCTGGACTGGACTGGCTGACTGGACTGGCTGACTGGACTGGCTGGCTGGACTGGCTGACTGGACTGGACTGGCTGGCTGGCTGGCTGGCCTGGCCTGACTTGACTGAACTGGCTGACTGACTGGACCTGCTGACTGGACTGGCTGGACTGACTGACTGGACTGACTGGACTGGACTGACTGGACTGGCTGGACTAGACTGGACTGGACTGGACTGGCTGGCTGACTGGACTGACTGGCTGGACTGGCTGACTAATGGACTGACTGACTGGCTGGACTGACTGGACTGGCTGGACTGACTGGCTGACTGGACTGGCTGACTGATGGACTGACTGACTGGACTGGCTGACTGATGGACAGACTGGACTGGCTGACTGACTGGACTGGCTGGACTGACTGGACTGGCTGACTGGACTGGACTGGCTGGACTGACTGGACTGGCTGGACTGACTGGACTGGCTGGACTGGACTGACTTGACTGGACTGGCTGGATTGACTAGACTGGCTGGACTGGCTGGACTGACTGGACTGGCTGGACTGACTGGACTGACTGGACTGGTTGACTGGACTGGCTGGACTGACTGGACTGGACTGACTGGACTAGCTGGACTGGACTGGCTGGACAGACTGGACTGACTGGACTGGACTGGACTGGCTGGACTGGACTGACTGGACTGGACTGACTGGACTGACTTGACTGGACTGACTGGACTGGCCTGGACTGACTTGACTGGACTGGACTGGTTGGATTGACTGGACTGGACTGACTGGACTGGACTGACTGGACTGACTTGACTGGCTGGACTGACTGGACTGGGCTGGCTGGACTGACTTGACTGGACTGGTTGGATTGACTGGACTGGACTGGACTGACTGGACTGACTGGACTGACTGGACTGACTTGACTGGCTGGACTGACTGGACTGGACTGGCTGGACTGACTGGACTGACTTGACTGGACTGGCTGGATTGACTGGCTGGACTGACTGGATTGACTGGACTGGACTGGATTGACTGGACTGGACTGGCTGGACTGGACTGGCTGGACTGGACTGGCTGACTGGACTGGACTGGCTGGACTGGACTGGCTGACTGGACTGGACTGGATTGACTGGACTGGACTGGCTGGGCTGGACTGGACTGGCTGGACTGACTGGACTGACTGGACTGGCTGACTGGACTGACTGGACTGCCTGGACTGGACTAACTGGACTAACTGGACTGGACTGGCTGGACTGGACTGGACTGGCTGGACTGACTGGACTAGCTGGACTAGCTGGACTGGACTGACTGGACTAGCTGGACTGGACTGGCTGGACTGACTGGCTTTCTGGCTGGCTGGCTGACAGAGTAGTGATGCTGATCTAGGATCTGGTGCTCCCTGTCCTGTCTAATCATATTCATTATGATCTGACAGGGGAACTGATCCAGGTTCAGCCCTCTTACCCTGTCTGAGATGCTTTATGAGTCTCAAAGCTGCTTCAGTTAATATTTTCACTAGAGCAGAGAGACAGACAGACGGACAGACAGACAGAGAGACGGACAGACAGACAGACAGACGGACAGACAGACAGAGAGACGGACAGACAGACAGACAGAGTGAGAGACAGACAGACAGAGTGAGAGACAGACAGACAGACAGAGTGAGAGACAGACAGACAGAGTGAGAGACAGACAGACAGATAGATAGAAAGAGAGAGAGAGAGACAGACAGACAGGTAGAGAGCCAGATAGATAGAGACAGATAGAGAGAGAGACAGATAGAGAGAGAGACAGATAGGTAGAGAGACAGACCGAGAGAGAGAGAGACGGACAGACAGACAGAGTGAGAGACAGACAGACAGATAGATAGAAAGAGAGAGAGAGAGACAGACAGGTAGAGAGCCAGATAGATAGAGAGACGAACAGACCGAGAGAGAGAGACAGACAGACAGATAGAGAGACAGACAGACAGGTAGAGAGCCAGATAGAGAGAGCCAGATAGAGAGAGACAGATAGGTAGAGAGACAGACCGAGAGAGAGACAGACAGAGAGAGAGACAGACAGGTAGAGAGACAGATAGAGAGAGAGAGACGGACAGACAGACAGACAGATGGAGAGACGGACAGACAGACAGAGACAGACAGACAGATAGAGAGACAGATAGAGAGAGAGAGAGACAGACAGGTAGAGAGACAGACAGGTAGAGAGACAGACAGGTAGAGAGACAGATAGAGAGAGAGACAGACAGGTAGAGAGACAGAGAGGTAGAGAGACAGACAGGTAGAGAAAGATACTTACTGAAAGGTGATTTTGTCTACTTGGAATCGGGTCTCGAATATCCCTGAAGTTAACACTCTGCATCGTAGCAGGTCCTGGTCTGTGGGACTGTAGTCTCCTTGTCTTACTGAGTCAATTCTGTCCAGGAAACTGCAGACACACACACACACACACAGTTATCACTCATGTCATTCTGTGTCACTAGGGTTGACTGTGGGCTCTCGTTCTCCGTGGCTGGCGTGATTAAGACATTTAAACGTGTTAACCCAGGCGGCATCCCCAGCCGCGTCCTCAGAGCATGCTGGAGCTGGCTGGAGTGTTAATTAACGGACATATTCAATCTCTCTCTATCCCAGTCTGTTGTCCCCCCACATGCTTCAAGGTGTCCACCATTGTTCCTGTACCCAAGAAGGCAAAGATAACTGAACTAAATGACTATTGCCCCATAGCACTCACTTCTGTCATCATGAAGTGCTTTGAGAGACTAGTCAAGGACCATATCACCTCCACCTTACCTGACACCCTAGACCCACTTCAATTTGCTTACCACCCCAATAGATCCACAGACGATGCAATCGCCATCACACTGCACACTGCCCTATCCCATCTGGACAAGAAGAATACCTATGTAAGAATGCTGTTCATCGACTACAGCTCAGCATTCAACACCATAGTACTCATCATTAAGCTTGAGGCCATGGGTCTGAACCCCACCCTGTGCAACTGCTGTCTGCCCCACGCATCACCGGGGACAAACTACCAACAATTCAGGACACCTTCACAGGAAGGCTGAAAAGATCATCAAGGACATCAATCACCCGAGCCACTGCCTGTTCACCCCGAGCTGGGACCGAGAGACTGAAAACAGATTCTATCTCAAGGCCATCAGACTGTCAAAAAGCCATCACTAACCGGCTACCACCCAGTACCCTGCCCTGAACTTAATCACTGTCAGCAGCAGGCTACCACCCAGTACCCTGCCCTGAACTTAATCCCTGTCACCAGCCGGCTACCACCCAGTACCCTGCCCTGAACCTAATCACTGTCAGCAGCAGGCTACCACCCAGTACCCTGCCCTGAACTTAATCCCTGTCACTAACCGGCTACCAACCAGTACCCTGCCCTGAACTTAATCCCGGTCACTAACCGGCTACCACCCAGTACCCTGCCCTGAACTTAATCCCTGTCACTGACCGGCTACCAACCAGTACCCTGCCCTGAACTTAATCCCTGTCATCAGCCAGCTACCACCCAGTACCCTGCCCTGAGCTTAATCACTGTCATCAGTTGGCTACCACCCAGCACCCTGCCCTGAACCTAATCACTGTCACTAACCGGCTACCACCCAGTACCCTGCCCTGAACTTAATCCCTGTCACTAACCGGCTACCACCCAGTACCCTGCCCTGAACTTAATCCCTGTCATCAGCCGGCTACCACCCAGTACCCTGCCCTGAACTTAATCCCTGTCACTAACCGGCTACCAACCAGTACCCTGCCCTGAACTTTTTGGGGGGGGGATTTGAATGTGTCGTGTGAGGATCTGTGAAGCAGGGTGCCTGTCACGGGGGTTCTCTCTGGAATGGAGCCAGAAGTCTGTAACTGAAGAAGTAGATGTAGGTGTTGATAAATGCCGACTGACCCATATGGTGGACGGAGTGGTTGGTTAACGCTGACTGACCCGTATGGTGGACGGAGTGGTTGGTTAACGCCGACTGACCCGTATGGTGGACGGAGTGGTTGGTTAACGCCGACTGACCCGTATGGTGGATGGAGTGGTTGGTTAACGCTGACTGACCCGTATGGTGGACAGAGTGGTTGGTTAACGCTGACTGACCCGTATGGTGGATGGAGTGGTTGGTTAACGCCGACTGACCCGTATGGTGGATGGAGTGGTTGGTTAACGCCGACTGACCCGTATGGTGGATGGAGTGGTTGGTTAACGCCGACTGACCCGTATGGTGGATGGAGTGGTTGGTTAACGCCGACTGACCCGTATGGTGGATGGAGTGGTTGGTTAACGCCGACTGACCCGTATGGTGGATGGAGTGGTTGGTTAACGCTGACTGACCCGTATGGTGGACGGAGTGGTTGATAACGCTGACTGACCCGTATGGTGGATGGAGTGGTTGGTTAACGCTGACTGACCCGTATGGTGGACGGAGTGGTTGGTTAACGCTGACTGACCCGTATGGTGGATGGAGTGGTTGGTTAATGCCGACTGACCCGTATGGTGGATGGAGTGGTTGGTTAACGCTGACTGACCCGTATGGTGGACGGAGTGGTTGGTTAACGCTGACTGACCCGTATGGTGGATGGAGTGGTTGGTTAACGCCGACTGACCCGTATGGTGGATGGAGTGGTTGGTTAACGCCGACTGACCCGTATGGTGGATGGAGTGGTTGGTTAACGCCGACTGACCCGTATGGTGGACGGAGTGGTTGGTTAACGCTGACTGACCCGTATGGTGGATGGAGTGGTTGGTTAACGCTGACTGACCCGTAT
The DNA here is from genome assembly GCF_002021735.2 of Oncorhynchus kisutch. Lineage (NCBI taxonomy): Eukaryota > Metazoa > Chordata > Actinopteri > Salmoniformes > Salmonidae > Oncorhynchus > Oncorhynchus kisutch. The sequence continues at coordinate 45,889,663 of NC_034203.2, read as the reverse complement.
GGTGGATGGAGTGGTTGGTTAACGCTGACTGACCCTTATGGTGGATGGAGTGGTTGGTTAACGCTGACTGACCCGTATGGTGGATGGAGTGAGGAAGGCCAGTGGCACAGTAGATGGACCAGTATGGAGTGAGGAAGGCCAGTGGTACAGTAGATGGACCCGTATGGTGGATGGAGTGAGGAAGGCCAGTGGTACAGTAGATGGACCCGTATGGTGGATGGAGTGAGGAAGGCCAGTGGTACAGTAGATGGACCAGTATGGTGGATGGAGTGAGGAAGGCCAGTGGTACAGTAGATGGACCCGTATGGTGGATGGAGTGAGGAAGGCCAGTGGTACAGTAGATGGACCCGTATGGTGGATGGAGTGAGGAAGGCCAGTGGTACAGTAGATGGACCCGTATGGTGGATGGAGTGAGGAAGGCCAGTGGTACAGTAGATGGACCAGTATGGTGGATGGAGTGAGGAAGGCCAGTGGTACAGTAGATGGACCCGTATGGTGGATGGAGTGAGGAAGGCCAGTGGTACAGTAGATGGACCCGTATGGAGTGAGGAAGGCCAGTGGTACAGTAGATGGACCAGTATGGTGGATGGAGTGAGGAAGGCCAGTGGTACAGTAGATGGACCCGTATGGTGGATGGAGTGAGGAAGGCCAGTGGTACAGTAGATGGACCCGTATGGTGGATGGAGTGAGGAAGGCCAGTGGTACAGTAGATGGACCAGTATGGTGGATGGAGTGAGGAAGGCCAGTGGTACAGTAGATGGACCCGTATGGTGGATGGAGTGAAGAAGGCCAGTGGTACAGTAGATGGACCAGTATGGTGGATGGAGTGAGGAAGGCCAGTGGTACAGTAGATGGACCTGTATGGAGTGAGGAAGGCCAGTGGTACAGTAGATGGACCCGTATGGTGGATGGAGTGAGGAAGGCCAGTGGTACAGTAGATGGACCCGTATGGAGTGAGGAAGGCCAGTGGTACAGTAGATGGACCCGTATGGAGTGAGGAAGGCCAGTGGTACAGTAGATGGACCCGTATGGAGTGAGGAAGGCCAGTGGTACAGTAGATGGACCCGTATGGTGGATGGAGTGAAGAAGGCCAGTGGTACAGTAGATGGACCAGTATGGTGGATGGAGTGAGGAAGGCCAGTGGTACAGTAGATGGACCTGTATGGAGTGAGGAAGGCCAGTGGTACAGTAGATGGACCCGTATGGTGGATGGAGTGAGGAAGGCCAGTGGTACAGTAGATGGACCCGTATGGAGTGAGGAAGGCCAGTGGTACAGTAGATGGACCCGTATGGTGGATGGAGTGAGGAAGGCCAGTGGTACAGTAGATGGACCAGTATGGTGGATGGAGTGAGGAAGGCCAGTGGTACAGTAGATGGACCCGTATGGTGGATGGAGTGAAGAAGGCCAGTGGTACAGTAGATGGACCAGTATGGTGGATGGAGTGAGGAAGGCCAGTGGTACAGTAGATGGACCTGTATGGAGTGAGGAAGGCCAGTGGTACAGTAGATGGACCCGTATGGTGGATGGAGTGAGGAAGGCCAGTGGTACAGTAGATGGAGCCGTATGGAGTGAGGAAGGCCAGTGGTACAGTAGATGGACCCGTATGGTGGATGGAGTGAGGAAGGCCAGTGGTACAGTAGATGGACCCGTATGGAGTGAGGAAGGCCAGTGGTACAGTAGATGGACCCGTATGGTGGATGGAGTGAGGAAGGCCAGTGGTACAGTAGATGGACCCATATGGAGTGAGGAAGGCCAGTGGTACAGTAGATGGACCCGTATGGTGGATGGAGTGAGGAAGGCCAGTAGTACAGTAGATGGACCCGTATGGTGGATGGAGTGAAGAAGGCCAGTGGTACAGTAGATGGACCCGTATGGAGTGAGGAAGGCCAGTGGTACAGTAGATGGACCCGTATGGTGGATGGAGTGAGGAAGGCCAGTAGTACAGTAGATGGACCCGTATGGAGTGAGGAAGGCCAGTGGTACAGTAGATGGCAGGATAGTGTTGTTGATACTTCTACTATTGTTACAACCTCTCCTCTCAGACACAGACCAGGTATGTGTTCATTAGACACTGTTTTTAAGACACACACCACACCCCACCACTACCCTCAACACACCCCACCACTACCCCCAACACACCCCACCACTACCCCCAACACTACCCCCAACGCTACCCCAACACACCCCACCGCTACCCCCAACACACACCCCACCACTACCCCCAACACACACCCCACCACTCCCCCCACCACACCCCAACACTACCCCCAACACACCCCAACATAACCCCCACCCCACCACACCCCAACACTACCCCCAACACACCCCAACACTACCCCCACCACTACCCCAACACACCCCACCATAACCCCCACCCCACCACTACCCCCAACACACTGCTGGTCATTTCTGAACATTTGAACATCTTGGCCATGTTCTGTTATAATCTCCACCCGGCACCCGACTGGCCACCCCTCATATCCTGGTTCCTCTCCACCCGGCACAGCCAGAAGAGGACTGGCCACCCCTCATATCCTGGTTCCTCTCTAGGTTTCTTCCTAGGTTTTGGCCTTTCTAGGGAGTTTTTCCTAGCCACCGTGCTTCTACACCTGCATTGTTTGCTGTTTGGGGTTTTAGGCTGGGTTTCTGTACAGCACTTTGAGATATCAGCTGATGTAAAAAGGGCTATATAAATACATTTGATTTGATTTTGTGACTGTGGTTCTGTGAGTGCCTTGTGACTGTGCTATTGCTGGAGTGGTGGTGAGCCAAATATAACCCTGCTGCTCTGAGCTTAGCCACAACAGCACCCCCCACCACCCCACCCCACCCCACACACACAGATCACATTGCTTATTCAGTGGCCTTAAGAGACATCAGCTTACAAAAAAGGCTTTGGAACAATGTGACCGATACTGTCTGTCTGTCTGTCTCTGTGTCTGTCTGTCTGTCTGTCTGTCTCTCTGTCTGTCTCTGTGTCTGTCTGTCTCTGACTGTCTGTGTCTGTCTGTCTGGTTACGGACCGGTTTCTCCATGTCTGTGCTTGAAGGCCAGTCTCTGTGGTTCTGCTTGTGGGCCAGTCTCTGTGGCTGTGCTTGTGGGCCAGTCTCTGTGGCTGTGCTTGTGGGCCAGTCTCTGTGGCTGTGCTTGTGGGCCAGTCTCTGTGGCTGTGCTTGTGGGCCAGTCTCTGTGGTTCTGCTTGTGGGCCAGTCTCTGTGGCTGTGCTTCTGGGCCAGTCTCTCTGTCTATGTCTGATGCAGGATCCTCTCCCTCCATCTCTCTGTTTCTCTCTCCCTCCATCTCTCTGTTTCTCTTTCCCTCCATCTCTCTGTTTCTCTCTCCCTCCATCTCTGTTTCTCTCTCCCTCCATCTCTGTTTCTCTCTCCCTCCATCTCTCTGTTTTTCTCTCTGTGTTTCTCTCTCTCTCTCTGTTTCTCTCTCCCTCCATCTCTCTGTTTCTCTCTCCCTCCATCTCTCTGTTTCTCTCTCTGTGTTTCTCTGTGTTTCTCTCTCTCTTCTCTCTCTCTGTGTCTCTCTCTGTTTCTCTCTCTCTTCTCTCTGTGTTTCTCTCTCCCTCCATCTCTCTTTCCGTTTCTCTCTCCCTCCATCTCTCTGTTTCTCTCTCTGTGTTTCTCTCTCTGTTTCTCTCTCTCTCTGTTTCTCTCTCTCTCTGTTTCTCTCTCTCTCTTCTCTCTGCATTTCTCTCTCCCTCCATCTCTCTCTGCGTTTCTCTCTCTCTCCCTCCATCTCTCTCTTCTCTCTCTCTGTTTCTCTCTCCGTGTTAACAACTGTCTTTTGTTAGAGCTTTAGATTGGGTATTGAAACTGGAGCTGGGAGATATACCATATTTAACTATATACCTGTATTGATGCACCGGTTTGGGTTTTTACTTTACCTTCTATACCGGTATTTCAATGTTTGGTTTGTTAAATATGGTAAGCAATTCCGGCGGCGTGTAATGTCAATTTTTATAGTTTACTCCGTTTACTACTTGAGTCGTCTCTCTCCCTTTTCTCCTGCTGCATGCCGCGTCCCACACCAAGCCCCGCCCCCTGCCACATCAAGCCCCACCATCCACCACACCAAGCCCCGCCCCCTGCCACACCAAGCCCCGCCCCCTGCCACACCAAGCCCCCTCCCACACCAAGCACCACACCAAGCCCTGCCCCCTCCCACACCAAACCCTCCCCCTCCCACACCAATCCCCGCCCTCCCACAGCAAGCCCCGCCCCCTCCCTCCTTTCATTAACAGGACACACAGCACAGATCCATATTGTCAGCAGTTGGTCTGTCTCAACTCAGAGTCCTGTTGTATTGGTCCAGTGCTAGGCTGGACAGAGCAGGACAGAGACTCACTTTAACTAGGCCTAACTTACTACAGCACACAGGCTGCACTCAAACTAGACTTATCCATCACCATGTGTGAGAGTCTTAAACAGAGCAGTTGAGAACACCTTGCTAAAGATAGCATCCAAACACAGTGTAAAACACAGGTACAATGTTCTATATCAACTAACAAAACACTTTCCTGAACAGTTACTATACTGGCAGGCTCCGTTTGGAACAAGGTGCAGCGGAGAAACATCAAATGAGCAACGAGAGAACTCTGGTTAATGTCTATGAGTATTACGCCAGCTATTATTCCCAGAATAATGGTGCATCAGCTCTGAATAAAACTAACAGGTCCCAAATCAAGCTCTGTCTGAGCATGGGGAAATATCTTCAGTGTGTCTTATTACACGATAGAATGATACTGTAGTCCGACTATTCACAAACTGGGGAACGCGTAATGCCGTCGGAGGGGCATTGTCAAACAAAAAGCTGATTCACATTTTCCAACAGTCCAACAGGGCTATATATTTGGGTGAGTTTTTTTTCCTCTCGCACGAGTAGCCTTGTTTTACTACCAAAAATAAAATGAAACCATCTCAGCGAAATAACAACACAATGTCAAATACAGGAAGCCTAGTTTGGACCATCGAAGAGGCGCAAATGTGATGAGAACTACATTGATTTGGGGTTCACTTATATTGGGAGCAGTGCCTTCCCTCAGCCCCAGTTTGTTATATGTGCTAAAGTACTATCTCACAACTCAATGAAACCTTCACCGTGCGCAATTAGAAACAAAACATGCCAATTTGAAAAATAAGCCACGGGAGTTTTTGGAGCGAGAATAAAGATGACTTTCGAGTAGTAAGACATGTATAAAAGCAACAGATCCCATGAATAAGAAGGGGCTAGAAACATCTTATATGGTGAACTACCGGGGGGCTAGGACAGGCAAGCCCCATACTATTGTAGAGGAGTGGCTAGGACAGGGAAGCCCCATACTATTGTGGAGGAGTGGCTAGGACAGGCAAGCCCCATACTATTGTGGAGGAGTGGCTAGGACAGGGAAGCCCCATACTATTGTGGAGGAGTGGCTAGGACAGGCAAGCCCCATACTATTGTGGAGGAGTGGCTAGGACAGGGAAGCCCCATACTATTGTGGAGGAGTGGCTAGGACAGGCAAGCCCCATACTATTGTGGAGGAGTGGCTAGGACAGGGAAGCCCCATACTATTGTGGAGGAGTGGCTAGGACAGGCAAGCCCCATACTATTGTGGAGGAGTGGCTAGGACAGGCAGGCCCCATACTATTGTGGAGGAGTGGCTAGGACAGGGAAGCCCCATACTATTGTGGAGGAGTGGCTAGGACAGGCAAGCCCCATACTATTGTGGAGGAGTGGCTAGGACAGGCAAGCCCCATACTATTGTGGAGGAGTGGCTAGGACAGGGAAGCCCCATACTATTGTGGAGGAGTGGCTAGGACAGGCAAGCCCCATACTATTGTGGAGGAGTGGCTAGGACAGGGAAGCCCCATACTATTGTGGAGGAGTGGCTAGGACAGGCAAGCCCCATACTATTGTGGAGGAGTGGCTAGGACAGACAAGCCCCATACTATTGTAGAGGAGTGGCTAGGACAGGGAAGCCCCATACTATTGTGGAGGAGTGGCAAGGACAGGCAAGCCCCATACTATGGTGGAGGACTTCATTCTTCCTGCTGACGTGGAAATGGCTGAGACAATGCTGGGGGGAAAGACCCCCAAAAAACTATACAGACAATCCCTTCATAAATCAACACTGTTTCACGACGCATCAGTGACATGGCAGGAGATGTTTTGAAACAATTACTGCTTCGCATACAAGCCAGTGAATTATATGTGTTACAGCTGGATGAGTCAACAGACCTGGCACAGCTCCTGGTATATGTCTGTTACAGCTGGATGAGTCAACAGGCCTGGCACAGCTCCTGGTATATGTCTGTTACAGCTGGATGAGTCAACAGACGTGGTGGGTCTGGCACAGCTCCTGGTATATGTCTGTTACAGCTGGATGAGTCAACAGGCCTGGCACAGCTCCTGGTATATGTCTGTTACAGCTGGATGAGTCAACAGGCCTGGCACAGCTCCTGGTATATGTCTGTTACAGCTGGATGAGTCAACAGACGTGGTGGGCCTGGCACAGCTCCTGGTATATGTCTGTTACAGATGGATGAGTCAACAGGCCTGGCACAGCTCCTGGTATATGTCTGTTACAGCTGGATGAGTCAACAGGCCTGGCACAGCTCCTGGTATATGTCTGTTACAGCTGGATGAGTCAACAGACGTGGTGGGTCTGGCACAGCTCCTGGTATATGTCTGTTACAGCTGGATGAGTCAACAGGCCTGGCACAGCTCCTGGTATATGTCTGTTACAGCTGGATGAGTCAACAGGCCTGGCTAGGATAAGAGGCGAGCTAGGAGAACATGATACCTAGGAGAATAGGCTAGGAGAACATGATACCTAGGAGAATAGGCTAGGAGAACATGATACCTAGGAGAATGGGCTAGCAGAACATGCAAGCTAGGATAATCATGATACCTAGGAGAATAGGCTAGGAGAACAAGGAACAGGCTAGCTTGGAGAACAGGCTAGAGAACAGAGAACAGGCTAGAGAACAGAGAACAGGCTAGAGAACAGAGAACAGGCTAGAAGAGAACAGTATGCAAGCTTCCAGCCATTTAGGACATTCATACCAGCCGTGTCTATTTCTCGTTCTTCTTGTGTGATACTAATTACTGCACTGTTGGAAGCATTTCACTGTAGTTTAAACCTGCTGTATCCTGCGCATGTGACAAACTTTAAAACTTGAAACTAGAGAACAGGGAACAGGTAACCAGCTATAGATGGAAACAGTGAGCGGGCCTGACTGAATGTCAGACAATAGGCACCAGTCTTCAGCCTCTCTGCCCCAGGTGACTGTGTCACTGGCTCCCAGGGCGGCTGACAGTCCTGTGACCACCACACCCTCTCACCATCAGCCCCATCTATATACTGGCAGTGGCAGCCCTAGCAATATCACCAGACCTAGTCCCAAGCATCAGGCCTAAAACTCTGCACCGGACACAGCCCTGGACACGGACACCTTTTTGATTCTGTATTATGATCAATTATTTACATTTTATTAACTAGGCAAGTCAGTTAAGAACAAATTCTTATTTTCAATGACATAACTGAGGAAGTGGGTTAACTACCTTGTTCAGGGGCAGAATGACAGATTTGTACCTTGTCATCGGGAATTTGAACTTGCAACCTTCCGGTTACTAGTCCAACGCTCTAACCACTAGGCTACCTGCCGCCCCATATATACAGTGGGGCAAAAAAGTATTTAGTCAGCTACCAATTGTGCAAGTTCTCCCACTTAAAAAGATGAGGCCTGTAATTTTCATCATAGGTACACTTCAACTATGACAGACAAAATGAGAGAAAAAAATCCAGAAAATCACATTGTAGGATTTTTTATGAATTTATTTGCAAATTATGGTGGAAAATAAGTATTTGGTCACCTACACACAAGCAAGATTTCTGGCTCTCACAGACCTGTAACAACTTCTTTAAGAGGCTCCTCTGTCCTCCACTCGTTACCTGTATTAATGGCACCTGTTTGAACTTGTTATCAGTATAAAATACACCTGTCCACAACCTCAAACAGTCACACTCCAAACTCCACTATGGCCAAGACCAAAGAGCTGTCAAAGGACACCAGAAACAAAATTGTAGACCTGCACCAGGCTGGGAAGACTGAATCTGCAATAGGTAAGCAGCTTGGTTTGAAGAAATCAACTGTGGGAGCAATTATTAGGAAATGGAAGACATACAAGACCACTGATAATCTCCCTCGATCTGGGGCTCCACGCAAGATCTCACCCCGTGGGGTCAAAATGATCACAAGAACGGTGAGCAAAAAATCCCAGAACCACACGGGGGGACCTAGTGAAAGACCTGCAGAGAGCTGGGACCAAAGTAACAAAGCCTACCATCAGCAAGGGCATTGAAGATGAAACGTGGCTGGGTCTTTCAGCATGACAATGATCCCAAACACAACGCCCGGGCAACAAAGGAGTGGCTTCGTAAGAAGCATTTCAAGGTCCTGGAGTGGCCTAGCCAGTCTCCAGATCTCAACCCCATAGAAAATCTTTTGAGGGAGTTGAAAGTCTGTGTTGCCCAGCAACAGCCCCAAAACATCACTGCTCTAGAGGAGATCTGCATGGAGGAATGGGCCAAAATACCAGAAACAGTGTGTGAAAACCTTGTGAAGACTTACAGAAAACGTTTGACCTCTGTCATTGCCAATAAGTGGTATATAACAAAGTATTGAGATAAACTTTTGTTATTGACCAAATACTTATTTTCCACCATAATTTGCAATAAATTAATAAAAAATCCTACAATGTGATTTTATGGATTTTTTTTCTTCTTATTTTGTCGGTCATGGTTGAAGTGTACCTATGATGAAAATTACAGGCCTCTCATCTTTTTAAGTGGGAGAACTTGCACAATTGGTGGCTGACTAAATACTTTGTTGCCCCACTGTATATATATATAAAGGAGGATCAATGGAAACAGGATGCACCTGAGCACACGCAAAGGGTCTAAATACTTGTGTAAATAAGGCATCAGTTTGTGAAGTTTAATACATTTGCAAAAATGTCTAAAAACCTGTTTTCGCTTTGTCATTATGGGGTATTGTGTGTAGATTTATGAGGAATTGTTTTTATTTAATCCATTTTAGAATAAGGCTGCAACTTAACAAAATGTGGAAAAAGTTAGTTAGACTGCAGAGTGAAGAAAAAGCAGCCAACAAGTGCTCAGCATATGTGGGAACTCCTTCAAGACTGTTGGAAAAGCATTCCAGGTGATGCTGGTTGAGAGAATGCCAAGAGGGTGCAAATATACTGTACCAATCAAACGTATGGACACACCTACTCATTTAAGGGTTTTTCTTTATTTGTACTATTTTCTACATTGTAGAATAATAGTGAAGACATCAAAACTATGAGATAACACATATGGAATCATGTAGTAACCAAAAAAGTGTTAAACAAATCAAAATATATTTTATATTTGAGATTGTTCAAAGTAACCACCCTTTGACTTGACAGCTTTGTACACTGTCAGTGAACCAATGTACACAATGTGAAGAAATAACAGCTTTGTACACTCGGTCAGTGAACCAATGTGAAGAAATAACAGCTGAATAACATTTTAAGCTAAACATTCTCTTCCATCAGCTTTATTGATGCGGTGTATACCTCCTCTACACTACTACTGATACGTAGCCTGAGGATGAAGGAGTATACCTCCTCTACACTACTACTGATACGTAGCCTGAGGATGAAGGAGTATACCTCCTCTACACTACTACTGATACGTAGCCTGAGGATGAAGGAGTATACCTCCTCTACACTACTACTGATACGTTGCCTGAGGATGAAGGAGTATACCTCCTCTACACTACTACTGATACGTAGCCTGAGGATGAAGGAGTATACCTCCTCTACACTACTACTGATACGTAGCCTGAGGATGAAGGAGTATACCTCCTCTACACTACTACTGATACGTTGCCTGAGGATGAAGGAGTATACCTCCTCTACACTACTACTGATACGTAGCCTGAGGATGAAGGAGTATACCTCCTCTACACTACTACTGATACGTAGCCTGAGGATGAAGGAGTATACCTCCTCTACACTACTACTGATACGTAGCCTGAGGATGAAGGAGTATACCTCCTCTACACTACTACTGATACGTAGCCTGAGGATGAAGGAGTATACCTCCTCTACACTACTACTGATACGTAGCCTGAGGATGAAGGAGTATACCTCCACTACACTGAGGATGAAGGAGTATACCTCCACTACACTACTACTGATACGTAGCCTGAGGATGAAGGAGTATACCTCCACTACACTGAGGATGAAGGAGTATACCTCCACTACACTACTACTGATACGTAGCCTGAGGATGAAGGAGTATACCTCCACTACACTACTACTGATACGTAGCCTGAGGATAAAGGAGTATACCTCCACTACACTGAGGATGAAGGAGTATACCTACACTACTACTGATACGTAGCCTGAGGATGAAGGAGTATACCTACACTACACTACTACTGATACGTAGCCTGAGGATGAAGGAGTATACCTCCACTACACTGAGGATGAAGGAGTATACCTACACTACTACTGATACGTAGCCTGAGGATGAAGGAGTATACCTACACTACACTACTACTGATACGTAGCCTGAGGATGAAGGAGTATACCTCCACTACACTGAGGATGAAGGAGTATACCTACACTACTACTGATACGTAGCCTGAGGATGAAGGAGTATACCTACACTACACTACTACTGATACATAGCCTGACGATGAAGGAGTATACCTCCACTACACTGAGGATGAAGGTGTATACCTACACTACTACTGATACGTAGCCTGAGGATGAAGGAGTATACCTACACTACACTACTACTGATACGTAGCCTGAGGATGAAGGAGTATACCTCCACTACACTGAGGATGAAGGAGTATACCTACACTACACTACTACTGATACGTAGCCTGAGGATGAAGGAGTATACCTACACTACACTACTACTGATACGTAGCCTGAGGATGAAGGAGTATACCTCCACTACACTGAGGATGAAGGAGTATACCTACACTACACTACTACTGATACGTAGCCTGAGGATGAAGGAGTATACCTACACTACACTACTACTGATAAGTAGCCTGAGGATGAAGGAGTATACCTCCTCTACACTACTACTGATACGTAGCCTGAGGATGAAGGAGTATACCTCCTCTACACTACTACTGATACGTAGCCTGACGATGAAGGAGTATACCTACACTACACTACTACTGATACGTAGCCTGACGATGAAGGAGTATACGTAATGACCACTGACGAATAAGTAGGTAATACAGCTCATACCTGCGTTTACCCTCCACGACAGGTAGTGTCTGTCTTGACTCCATCAAATTCCTAGCGAGGCTAACTGAGGCTACTTTGCTGCGCTCCCCATCCTTTTCTTCATATTAGTGTTTACTAGTAATGTTAGTGTTTACAAGTAATGTTAGTGTTTACTAGTAATGTCAGTGTTTACTAGTAATGTCAGTGTTTACTAGTGTTTACTAGTAATGTCAGTGTTTACTAGAAATGTCAGTGTTTACTAGTAATGTTACTGTTTACTAGTAATGGCAGTGTTTACTAGTGTTTACTAGTAATGTTAGTGTTTACTAGTAATGTCAGTGTTTACTAGTAATGTTAGTGTTTACCAGTAATGTTAGTGTTTACTAGTAATGGCAGTGTTCACTAGTAATGTTAGTGCTTACAAGTGTTTACTAGTAATGTTAGTGTTTACTAGTAATGTTAGTGTTTACAAGTGTTTACTAGTAATGTTAGTGTTTACTAGTAATGTTAGTGTTTACTAGTAATGTCAGTGTTTACTAGTAATGTTAGTGTTTACTAGTAATGTCAGCGTTTACTAGTAATGTCAGTGTTCACTGGTAATGTCAGTGTTTACTAGTAATGTTAGTGTTTACTCGTGTTTACTAGTAATGTTAGTGTTTACTAGTGTTTACTAGTAATGTTAGTGTTTACTCGTAATGTTAGTGTTTACTCGTGTTTACTAGTAATGTCAGTGTTTACTATTAATGTTAGTGTTTACTAGTGTTTACTAGTAATGTTAGTGTTTACTAGTAATGTTAGTGTTTATTAGTTATGTTAGTGTTTATTAGTTATGTTAGTGTTTACTAGTGTTTACTAGTAATGTTAATGTTTACTAGTAATGTTAGTGTTTACTAGCGTTTACTAGTAATGTCAGTGTTTACTAGTAATGTTAGTGTTTACTAGTAATGTTAGTGTTTACTAGTAATGTTAGTGTTTACTAGTGTTTACTGGTAATGTCAGTGTTTACTAGTAATGTTAGTGTTTACTAGTAATGTTAGAGTTTACTAGTGTTTACTAGTAATGTTAGTGTTTACTAGTAATGTCAGTGTTTACTAGTAATGTCAGTGTTTACTAGTAATGTTAGTGTTTACTAGTGTTTACTAGTAATGTTAGTGTTTACTAGTCATGTTAGTGTTTTAGTAATGTCAGGGTTAACTAGTAATGTTAGTGTTTATTAGTGTTTACTAGTAATGTTAGTGTTTACTAGTGTTTACTAGTAATGTTAGTGTTTACTAGTGTTTACTAGTAATGTTAGTGTTTTAGTATTGTCAGGGTTTACCAGTAATGTTAGTGTTTACTAGTAATGTTAGAGTTTACTAGTGTTTACTAGTAATGTTAGTGTTTACTAGTGTTTACTAGTAATGTTAGTGTTTACTAGTAATGTCAGTGTTTACTAGTAATGTCAGTGTTTACTAGTAATGTTAGTGTTTACTAGTGTTTACTAGTAATGTTAGTGTTTACTAGTCATGTTAGTGTTTTAGTAATGTCAGGGTTAACTAGTAATGTTAGTGTTTATTAGTGTTTACTAGTAATGTTAGTGTTTACTAGTGTTTACTAGTAATGTTAGTGTTTTAGTATTGTCAGGGTTTACTAGTAATGTTAGTGTTTACTAGTAATGTTAGTGTTTACTAGTAATGCTCGTGTTTGTTAGTGTTTCCTGGTAATGTTAGTGTTTACTAGTATTGTTGGTGTTTATTAGTGTTTACTAGTAATGTTAGCGTTTTAGTGTTTACTAGTAATGTTAGTGTTTACTAGTAATGTCAGTGTTTACTAGTAATGTTTGTGTTTACCAGTAATGTTAATGTTTATTAGTGTTTACTAGTAATGTCAGTGTTTACTAGTAATGTTAGTGTTTACTAGTAATGTCAGTGTTTACTAGTAATGTTAGTGTTTATTAGTGTTTACTAGTAATGTTAGTGTTTACTAGTAATGTTAGTGTTTATTAGTGTTTACTAGTAATGTTAGTGTTTACTAGTAATGTTAGTGTTTACTAGTAATGTTAGTGTTTACCAGTAATGTTAGTGTTTAGTGTTTACTAGTAATGTTAGTGTTTACTAGTAATGTTAGTGTTTACTAGTAACGTTAGTGTTTACTAGTAATGTTTGTTTATTAGTGTTTACTAGTAATGTTAGTGTTTACTAGTAACGTTAGTGTTTACTAGTAACGTTAGTGTTTACTAGTAATGTTTGTGTTTAGTGTTTACTAGTAATGTCTGTGTTTACTAGTAATGTCTGTGTTTACTAGTAATGTTAGTGTTTTAGTGTTTACTGGTAATGTTAGTTTTTACTAGTAATGTTAGTGTTTATTAGTGTGTATTAGTGTTTACTAATAATGTCAGTGTTTATTAGTGTTTACTACTAATGTCAGTGTTTATTAGTGTTTACTAGTAATGTTAGTGTTTACTAGTAATGTTAGTGTTTACTAGTAATGTTAGTGTTTACTAGTAATGTTAGTGTTTACTAGTAATGTTAGTGTTTACTAGTAATGTTAGTGTTTAGTGTTTACTAGTAATGTTCGTGTTTACTAGTAATGTTAGTGTTTACTAGTAACGTTAGTGTTTACTAGTAATGTTTGTGTTTATTAGTGTTTACTAGTAATGTTAGTGTTTACTAGTAACGTTAGTGTTTACTAGTAACGTTAGTGTTTACTAGTAATGTTTGTGTTTATTAGTGTTTACTAGTAATGTTAGTGTTTATTAGTAATGTTAGTGTTTATTAGTAATGTTAGTGTTTACTAGTAATGTCTGTGTTTACTAGTAATGTCTGTGTTTACTAGTAATGTCTGTGTTTACTAGTAATGTTAGTGATTATTAGTGTTTACTAGTAATGTTAGTGTTTATTAGTGTGTATTAGTGTTTACTAATAATGTCAGTGTTTATTAGTGTTTACTACTAATGTCAGTGTTTATTAGTGTTTACTAGTAATGTTAGTGTTTACTAGTAATGTTAGTGTTTAGTGTTTACTAGTAATGTTCGTGTTTACTAGTAATGTTAGTGTTTACTAGTAACGTTAGTGTTTACTAGTAATGTTTGTGTTCATTAGTGTTTACTAGTAATGTTAGTGTTTACTAGTAACGTTAGTGTTTACTAGTAACGTTAGTGTTTACTAGTAACGTTAGTGTTTACTAGTAATGTTTGTGTTTATTAGTGTTTACTAGTAATGTTAGTGTTTATTAGTGTGTATTAGTGTTTACTAATAATGTCAGTGTTTATTAGTGTTTACTACTAATGTCAGTGTTTATTAGTGTTTACTAGTAATGTCGGTGTTTACTAGTAATGTCAGTGTTTATTAGTGTTTACTACTAATGTCAGTGTTTAGTGTTTACTAGTAATGTCGGTGTTTACTAGTAATGTCAGTGTTTACTAGTAATGTCAGTGTTTACTAGTAATGTCAGTGTTTACTACTAATGTCAGTGTTTACTACTAATGTCAGTGTTTACTACTAATGTCAGTGTTTATTAGTGTTTACTAGTAATGTCAGTGTTTACTAGTAATGTTAGTGTTTACTAGTAATGTCAGTGTTTACCAGTAATGTCAGTGTTTACTAGTAATGTTAGTGTTTACTAGTAATGTCAGTGTTTATTAGTGTTTACTAGTAATATCAGTGTTTACTAGTAATGTTAGTGTTTACTACTAATGTTAGTGTTTACTAGTAATGTCAGTGTTTAGTGTTTACTAGTAACGTCAGTGTTTACTAGTAACGTTAGTGTTTACTAGTAATGTTAGTGTTTACTAGTAATGTCAGTGTTTACTAGTAATGTCAGTGTTTGTGTTTACTAGTAATGTCAGTGTTTGTGTTTATTAGTAATGTGTGTTTGTGTTTACTAGTAATGTTAATATTTGTGTTTACTAGTAATGTTAGTGTTTATTAGTAATGTTAGTGTTTACTGGTGTTAACTAGTAATGTTAGTGTTTACTGGTGTTAACCAGTAATGTTAGTGTTTACTGGTGTTAACTAGTAATGTTAGTGTTTATTAGTGTTTACTAGTAATGTTAGTGTTTATTAATGTTTACTAGTAATGGTAGTGTTTAGTGTTAACTAGTAATGTTAGTGTTTAGTGTTAACTAGTAATGTTAGTGTTAACTAGTAATTATTTATTATGAGTAGCTGAAAACAAGTTGTTTTTGACGACGGGGGAAGTGTGAACCTGAAGGTCCCAAGCCTCAGCCAGAACTAAAATCTCTTGAACAACCACCATAGTCTCCCAAAAGGAAGTTCGTGTTCACATTGGTGAAGGTGTCCTGAGTTAACATATTGAATGTGGTACAGTAATATACTTCTATTCTGATGAGGGTTTTACCTTATTACCTTCCTCATGCAATTATTATCTGGAATCAGTTATTGTTTCTTGTGGACTGCATATTACCTGATAATATACATACATAACATTCTGTATATGACAAATGACCAACTATTTTAGCTGGCTCTGTATGTAAATAAATAAGCTAAATAAATAAAATGTTTAACTACAAATAAAAGTCAAAGAATTATGAAATATAGAAACATATTTATTAATGACAAATGTGAAACACACACACACACACACACACACAGCCACTAGGGGCCAAAGGTAATAAACCCATACAGCCACTAGGGGCCCAAGGTAATAAACCCATACAGCCACTAGGGGCCCAAGGTAATAAACACACACAGCCACTAGGGGCCCAAGGTAATAAACACATACAGAGCTACTAGGGGCCCAAGGTAATGAGTGGGCATTGCAAGTGAGTGATTGAGTGAATGACAAAACCGTATCCAAACATAGGACAGCCTTCATCAAAACAGAGGGAAAAAACTCCTAATTGTTCTTGTTTCAGGAAGAATATAAAAAGGGGTGGAGTACGGCTCTGTGGAAACTAGTGACGAGTTGCCACTTAGCAAACCAATCAAGTGTTCTGCATGGGTGGGTTGGCTGGCAGGTAGTGGTGGCACTGAACGTGGTCTGGCCCTCCGTCCTCTTCATCAGAGGAATCTGGAGAGCTCCACGATTCATCAGTATCTCCCTCACACCTTCATGATGTTTCTGAGACAGACAGACAGGACAGAAAGTGTGAGAGAGATGACTGCCCTGTAGCTACTCGAGAGAGACAGAGACAGAGACAGACAGACAGAGAGAGAGAGAGAGAGAAAGAGATATGACTGCCCTGTAGCTACTGGAGAGAGAGAGAGAGAGAGAGAGATGACTGCCCTGTAGCTACTGGAGAGAGAGAGAGAGATGACTGCCCTGTAGCTACTGGAGAGAGATGACTGCCCTGTAGCTACTGGAGAGAGAGAGAGAGAGAGATGACTGCCCTGTAGCTACTGGAGAGAGAGAGAGAGAGAGATGACTGCCCTGTAGCTACTGGAGAGAGAGAGAGAGATGACTGCCCTGTAGCTACTGGACCAATTCACCATCTAAATGGCACACAAACACAATCCGTGTCTCTATCGTCTCAAGGCTTAAAAACCGTACCTCTTTCAGGCCCTTGAGCCCTGCAGGGGTTCTCGGCAGCCCTGCAGGGGTTCCCGGCAGTGGGGGCCCACAGTTAAACGGCATGATCCGGACCTGGGAGGTGAGGGTGGGGCTCCGGGCAGTTGCCCTGGCAACAGAGGATGAGAAACAGACTGAAGTCACAGATCAGATTAGTGAGAGAATAAAACTGGGAAACTGATACAGCCTTGTTTACTTGCGTCTGTCCAGTTCCTCAAGCAGCCCCTTTATCATCATACACATTCCTCTACCTCCTCCTCCTCCGTCTCCCTCCCCGACCTCCCTCCCCACTCCTCCTCCGTCTCCCTCCCCACTCCTCCTCCGTCTCCCTCCCCACTCCTCCTCCGTCTCCCTCCCCACTCCTCCTCCGTCTCCCTCCCCACCTCCTCCTCCGTCTCCCTCCCCACCTCCTCAGTCTCCCTCCCCACCTCCTCAGTCTCCCTCCCCACCTCCTCAGTCTCCCTCCCCACCTCCTCCGTCTCCCTCCCCACCTCCTCCGTCTCCCTCCCCCACTCCTCCGTCTCCCTCCCCACTCCTCCTCCGTCTCCCTCCCCACCTCCTCCTCCGTCTCCCTCCCCACCTCCTCCGTCTCCCTCCCCACCTCCTCAGTCTCCCTCCCCACCTCCTCAGTCTCCCTCCCCACCTCCTCCTCCGTCTCCCTCCCCACCTCCTCCTCCGTCTCCCTCTCCTCCTCCTCCGTCTCCCTCCCCACCTCCTCCTCCGTCTCCCTCCCCCACTCCTCCTCCCTCCCCCACTCCTCCTCCGTCTCCCTCCCCCACTCCTCCTCCCTCCCCCACTCCTCCTCCTTCTCCCTCCCCCACTCCTCCTCCTCCGTCTCCCTCCCCCACTCCTCCTCCTCCGTCTCCCTCCCCCACTCCTCCTACTCCGTCTCCCTCCCCACTCCGTCTCCCTCCCCACCTCCTCCTCCTCCTCCTCCTCCTCCTCCTCCTCCTCCATCTCCCTCCCCACCTCAGTCTCCCTCCCCACCTCCTCAGTCTCCCTCCCACTCCTCCTCCGTCTCCCTCCCCACTCCTCCTACTCAGTCTCCCTCCCCACTCCTCCTCCCTCCCCACCTCCTCCCTCCCTCCCCACCTCCTCCTCCTCCTCCTCCCCCGCCGTCATCCCTCCCTTCCCTCCCCACCTCCTCCCTCCCCACCTCCTCCTCCTCCTCCTCCTCCTCCTCCTCCTCCTCCTACTCCCCCGCCGTCTCCCTCCCCACTCCTCCGTCTCCCTCCCCACTAGATGTATCCACAGTTGCTGTCACTGACCACATACTCACTGAAAGGACCAAGGGAGTGAAATAGAGAGGAGGAAGGGGAAATAGAGAAGGGGAGAGAAATAGAGAAGGGGAAATAGAGAGGGGGAAATAGAGAGGGGGAGAGAAATAGAGAGGGGGAAGGGGAAATAGAGAAGGGGAGAGAAATAGAGAAGGGGAAATAGAGAGGGGGAGAGAAATAGAGAGGGGGAAGGGGAAATAGAGAAGGGGAGAGAAATAGAGAGGGGGAAATAGAGAGGGGGAAATAGAGAGGGGGAAATAGAGAGGGGGAAATAGAGAAGGGGAAATAGAGAGAGAGAGAGAAATAGAGGGAAATATAATTCCAAAGTTCTAACATGTTACACACTAGTGGTCATGTTTCTTATAATTGATTAGTTGAAAATCCCCCCTTCCTCGTTTTGTCCCAGTACCTGTACCGCTGTTGCCATGGCAATGAGCTTCTGACTGTCTGAAAGTGTGTGTGTGTGTGTGGGGAAACTATAATTATGAACAATTTTTTTTTTCTTTGCAACAATAAATTACTGAAAAACTGTTCGACATGACTAATCTACTCCTTTCCCTGAAAACAATGAATTGACAGGTCTGAACCCCTACTAACCCTGTGACTCAAACAAAAAATACTGCATTTACAGTACCAGGCAAAAGTTTGGACACATCTACTCATTCTCTCAACCAGTTTCACCTGGAATGCTTTTCCAACAGTGCTGAAGGAGTTTCCATGTATGCTGAGCACTTGTTAGCTGCTTTTCCTTCACTCTACGGTCCAACCATCTCCGTTGGGTTGAGGTCAGGTGATTGTGGAGGCCAGGCCATCTGATGCAGCACTCCATCATTCTCCTTCAAATTGATTAGGACATGTAAACACCTTAAAATGGGCGATCCAGAAGTGTGTTTGATCAGAGCATGTGACAGCACCAGCGGAGAGAGACACCGTGTGTGTGTGTGTGTGTGTTGGGAAAACAACTGAACGTAGTACGCTTTTTTTACAAGTCATTTTCAGAATTAAAATATGCTTCTCAAAAATAACCCGTTGGCTGCATTTCCGAGTGCCATCAGGTAGCCGGATTACAGCCATCAGGTAGCCGGATTACAGCCATCAGGTAGCCGGATTACAGCCATCAGGTAGCCGGATTACAGCCATCAGGTAGCCGGATTACAGCCATCAGGTAGCCGGATTACAGCCATCAGGTAGCCGGATTACAGCCATCAGGTAGCCGGATTACAGCCATCAGGTAGCCAGATTACAGCCATCAGGTAGCCGGATTACAGCCATCAGGTAGCCGGATTACAGCCATCAGGTAGCCGGATTACAGCCATCAGGTAGCCGGATTACAGCCATCAGGTAGCCGGATTACAGCCATCAGGTAGCCGGATTACAGCCATCAGGTAGCCGGATTACAGCCATCAGGGAGCCGGATTACAGCCATCAGGGAGCCGGATTACAGCCATCAGGGAGCCGGATTACAGCCATCAGGGAGCCAGATTACAGCCATCAAGGTAGCCGGATTACAGCCATCAGGGAGCCAGATTACAGCCACCAGGTAGCCGGATTACAGCCATCAGGTAGCCATTTCAACTATTATCTCTATTGTTTTTAAAACAAACTAGCTCAAAACATTACTAATCATTCAATCGATCAGGATCATTTTAAAGTCATTTAAAGAAAGTAAGAAACACTATTTCTAGCTTCGACTTGTGTCATGACAAATCGACTAGCTAGCTAGCAAAGCTAACTAGAGTGCTACTGTCTTAACTAGCGAACTCATTAGCTAGATATAGCACCTTGATAGAAGTGAAAAAACAACCTTAACTAGCTGGCTTAATATTTTATCTTGTAGTGAAATCGAAATGCAGATGTCAATTGGAATGGTACCTAACATTGGCTAGCTAGCCATCTTGCTGGTAAATTGTCGATGACAATGGCTATCGGTTAGTTAAATCAGCAATTATTAGCATGCAACATAATTAATTACAGGTGTAATTCATAAGCTATTATTCTCGGATCTTACCTTGTAATTTGAAAAGTGAAATTCGCCCCGACTTTCTCGATCAGGATTGTTGTTGACCAGCTTTCTTTTTTTTCTTATTTTCACGTCATCCATAATTCAAAGACGGAGGGGTTGAGACGCAATTGGCTGTGTCTTCCTGCCAAACAACGAGAAGCTATACATGATTGGCTTATGAAACATGGACAACTGGATGGTGATTGGACATGTTTGACAGCCTTAGGTGAGTTAAGTGGCACCATGCTTTACCAACTGAGCTACAGAGAAGAAGAGACTCTTCTCTTCAAGTACAAAGTGATACACGGAGCTGGAATAGAAAACTTCCTGAATTGAAAAAAAGCTGTGATTGTGCTTGGTCATAACATACACCAGGGCTGTTTCCCAATGCCAGTACCCCCACCAGTCCAACTCTGGTCCTCCAGTACCCCCACCAGTCCAACTCTGGTCCTAAGGTACCCCCACCAGTCCAACTCTGGTCCTCCGGTACCCCCCACCAGCCCAACTCTGGTCCTCCGGTACCCCCACCAGTCCAACTCTGGTCCTAAGGTACCCCCACCAGTCCAACTCTGGTCCTAAGGTACCCCCACCAGTCCAACTCTGGTCCTCCGGTACCCCTACCAGCCCAACTCTGGTCCTCCAGTACCCCCACCAGTCCAACTCTGGTCCTAAGGTACCCCCACCAGTCCAACTCTGGTCCTCCGGTACCCCCACCAGCCCAACTCTGGTCCTCCGGTACCCCCACCAGTCCAACTCTGGTCCTAAGGTACCCCCACCAGTCCAACTCTGGTCCTAAGGTACCCCCACCAGTCCAACTCTGGTCCTCCGGTACCCCTACCAGCCCAACTCTGGTCCTCCGGTACCCCCACCAGCCCAACTCTGGTCCTCCGGTACCCCTACCAGCCCAACTCTGGTCCTCCGGTACCCCCACCAGTCCAACTCTGGTCCTCCGGTACCACCACCAGCCCAACTCTGGTCCTAAGGTACCCCCACCAGCCCAACTCTGGTCCTAAGGTACCCCCACCAGCCCAACTCTGGTCCTCCAGTACCCCCACCAGCACAACTCTGGTCCTCCAGTACCCCCACCAGCCCAACTCTGGTCCTCCAGTACCCCCAACAGCCCAACTCTAGTCCTCCTGTACCCCCAGCAGCCCAATTCTGGTCCTCCAGTACCCCCAGCAGCCCAACTCCGGTACCCCCAGCAGACCAACTCCAGTACCCCCAGCAGCCCAACTCCAGTCCCCCAGCAGCCCAACTCCAGTACCCCCAGCAGCCCAACTCCAGTACCCCCAGCAGCCCAACTCCAGTACCCCCAACAGCCCAACTCCAGTACCCCCAACAGCCCAACTCCAGTCCAACTCCAGTCCTCCAGTACCCCCAACAGCCCAACTCCGGTCCTCCGGTACCCCCAACAACCCAATGATGGGAGGAGGTGTGATGGTGTTTTGATGGTGACACTGTCAGAGATTTATTTAGAATTCAAGGCACACTTAACCCGAGTATTTAGAATTCAGGGCTCCCTAAACCCGAGTATTTAGAATTCAGGGCTCCCTAAACCCGAGTATTTAGAATTCAGGGCTCCCTAAACCCGAGTATTTAGAATTCAGGGCTCCCGAGTGGCGCAGCGGTTTAAGACACAGCATTTAAGTGCAAGAGGCGTCACTGCAGTACCTGGTTCGAATCCAGGTTGTATCACATCCGAGTCTCATAGGGCGACGCACAATTGGCCCAGCGTCGTCTGGGTTTGGCCGGGTTAGGCCGTTATTGTAAATAAAAATTTGTTCTTAACTGACTTACCTGGTTAAATAAAACATTTAAATACAAAAATAACCAGCATGGCTACCACAGCATTCTGCAGCGGTACGCCATCCCATCTAGTTTGGGCTTAGTGGGAACATCATTTGTTTTTCAACAGGACAATGACCCAACACACCTTGAGGCTGTGTAGGTGCTATTTGACCAAGATGGAGAGTGATGGAGTGCTGCATCAGATGACCTGGCTTCTACAAATCACCTGACCTCAACCCAATTGCGATAAATTATGCACATGAATCCGCTTTACAAGGGATGTAGAGCCTAATAAGCAGTGCATGAAGATAGAGAGGACACGGCCTACAAACGAAAAGGTAAAGAAGTGAAAGTAGGGCCTCCCGGGTGGCGCAGTGATCTAGTAGGGCCTCCCGGGTGGCGCAGTGCTAGCTGTGCCACCAGAGACTCTGGGTTCGAGTCCAGGTTCTGTCGCAGCCGGGAGGTCCATGGGGCGACGCACAATTGGCCTAGCGTCATCCGGGTTAGGGAGGGCTTAGCCGGTAGGGATATCCTTGTCTCATCACGCACTAGCGACTCCTGTGGCGAGCCGGGCGCAGTGTGAGCTAACCAAGGTCGCCAGGTGCAAGATGTTTCCTCCGACACATTGGTGCGGCTGGCTTCCGGGTTGGATGCGCGCTGTGTTAAAGAAGCAGTGCGGCTTGGTTGGGTTGTGTTTCAGAGGACGCACGGCTCTCGACCTTCGTCTCTCCCAAGCCCGTACGGGAGTTGTAACTACTAACAATTGGATACCACGAAATTGGGGAGTAAAGGGGGGTTAAAATAAAAAATAAAATAAAAAGAAGCGAAAGTCAGCTAATTGTTTTAGCCATATCACTCATTGTAGGCCGTGTCCTCTCCAAGCACCACACTGGTTGAAATGTTCCAACAACAACAAAGCTGCTTCCTTGAGCACCCCGTTAAAGGAAGAGGAGGCATAAAGCTCTTAACACTTAACTTTAGGAACAGCTCCCACAACAAGCTGATGGTGACACTGTCAGAGATTTATTTAGAATTCAAGGCACACTTAACCCGAGTATTTAGAAATCAAGGCACACTTAACCCGAGTATTTAGAATTCAAGGCACACTTAACCCGAGTATTTAGAATTCAAGGCACACTTAACCCGAGTATTTAGAATTGAATTGGCGACCTTGGTTAGCTCACACTTGGCTTAAGTTCAGGAACAGCTCCCACAACAAGATGATAAGCTAGGCTTAAGTTTAGGAACAGCTCCCACAACAAGATGATAAGCTAGGCTTAAGTTTAGGAACAGCTCCCACAACAAGATGATAAGCTTGGCTTAAGTTTAGGAACAGCTCCCACAACCAACAATGCTTTGTGTAGTAGGTGGAGGATGGGAGGTAGACTGCCATGGAGACAGAACTTACTATTGTGCACAGTCGATGAGCTGGTACTCGTTGGACCTTTCGAAGCACGCCTTCACTCCTTCGTCATCCCACAGCTTCTTCGCATGATCAAAGAACTCCTGGACAGAGGGTAGAGAGAGAGGACAGAAGGTTAGGAGCAGACCAGAATCGGGACGTAGTCTAGCAGTTAAGAGTGTTGGGTCAGTAACCGAAAAGGTGGCTGGTTGAAATCCCCAAGACGTCAAATAACCATCATTTCTCCTATAAGTCGCTCTGGATAAATGACTAAAATGTCAAATCAAGCACGTTGTATTAATGTAATATACAGGTTGTAGCCTAGTCGCTCTCCTAACGCACAAAAGAAGACCTTTAGAAAGTCAGTCAGTCTCACACAAACACCAGTGGAGGCTCCTCAGAGGAGGAAGGGCAGGACCATCCTCCCACGTGAATTTCATAAAAATAGAAGACACTTTTTTTTTGATAAAACTACACTCAATATTTTCACATCACTAAATAATTGATTAAAATACACTGTTTTGTAATGAAGGTCTACAGTAGCCTCAACAGCACTCTCTAGGGTAGAACCATGTTGTAGCTGGAGGACAGCTAGCTTCCATCCTCCTCTGGGTACATTGACTTCAATACGAAACCAAGGAGGTTCCTACAGTACCATGTCTCCAACCCCAGCCTCTCCTACAGTACCATGTCTCCAACCCCAGCCTCTCCTACAGTACAGTATCATGTCTCCAACCCCAGCCTCTCCTACAGTACAGTATCATGTCTCCAACCCCAGCCTCTCCTACAGTACAGTACCATGTCTCCAACCCCAGCCACTCCTACAGTACCATGTCTCCAACCCCAGCCTCTCCTACAGTACCATGTCTCCAACCCCAGCCTCTCCTACAGTAGAGTATCATGTCTCCAACCCCAGCCTCTCCTACAGTATCATGTCTCCAACCCCAGCCTCTCCTACAGTACCATGTCTCCAACCCCAGCCTCTACTACAGTACAGTATAATGTCTCCAAACCCAGCCTCTCCTACAGTATCATGTCTCCAACCCCAGCATCTCCTACAGTACCATGCCTCCAACCCCAGCCTCTCCTACAGTACAGTACCATGCCTCCAACCCCAGCCTCTCCTACAGTACCATCTCTCCTACAGTACAGTACCATGTCTCCAACCCCAGCCTCTCCTACAGTACAGTACCATGTCTCCAACCCCAGCCTCTCCTACAGTACAGTATCATGTCTCCAACCCCAGCCTCTCCTACAGTACAGTATCATGTCTCCAACCCCAGCCTCTCCTACAGTACAGTACCATGTCTCCAACCCCAGCCTCTCCTACAGTACAGTATCATGTCTCCAACCCCAGCCTCTCCTACAGTACAGTACCATGTCTCCAACCCCAGCCTCTCCTACAGTACAGTATCATGTCTCCAACCCCAGCCTCTCCTACAGTACAGTACCATGTCTCCAACCCCAGCCTCTCCTACAGTACCATGTCTCCAACCCCAGCCTCTCCTACAGTACCATGTCTCCAACCCCAGCCTCTCCTACAGTACAGTATCATGTCTCCAACCCCAGCCTCTCCTACAGTACAGTATCATGTCTCCAACCCCAGCCTCTCCTACAGTACAGTACCATGTCTCCAACCCCAGCCTCTCCTACAGTACAGTACCATGTCTCCAACCCCAGCCTCTCCTACAGTACAGTACCATGTCTCCAACCCCAGCCTCTCCTACAGTACAGTACCATGTCTCCAACCCCAGCCTCTCCTACAGTACAGTATCATGTCTCCAACCCCAGCCTCTCCTACAGTACAGTATCATGTCTCCAACCCCAGCCTCTCCTACAGTACAGTACCATGTCTCCAACCCCAGCCTCTCCTACAGTACAGTATCATGTCTCCAACCCCAGCCTCTCCTACAGTACAGTACCATGTCTCCAACCCCAGCCTCTCCTACAGTACAGTATCATGTCTCCAACCCCAGCCTCTCCTACAGTACAGTACCATGTCTCCAACCCCAGCCTCTCCTACAGTACAGTATCATGTCTCCAACCCCAGCCTCTCCTACAGTACAGTACCATGTCTCCAACCCCAGTCTCTCCTACAGTACAGTATCATGTCTCCAACCCCAGCCTCTCCTACAGTACAGTACCATGTCTCCAACCCCAGCCTCTCCTACAGTACAGTACCATGTCTCCAACCCCAGCCTCTCCTACAGTACAGTACCATGTCTCCAACCCCAGCCTCTCCTACAGTACCATGTCTCCAACCCCAGCCTCTCCTACAGTACCATGTCTCCAACCCCAGCCTCTCCTACAGTACAGTATCATGTCTCCAACCCCAGTCTCTCCTACAGTACAGTATCATGTCTCCAACCCCAGCCTCTCCTACAGTACAGTACCATGTCTCCAACCCCAGCCTCTCCTACAGTACAGTACCATGTCTCCAACCCCAGCCTCTCCTACAGTACAGTACCATGTCTCCAACCCCAGCCTCTCCTACAGTACAGTATCATGTCACCAACCCCAGCCTCTCCTACAGTACAGTACCATGTCTCCAACCCCAGCCTCTCCTACAGTACCATGTCTCCAACCCCAGCCTCTCCTACAGTACAGTACCATGTCTCCAACCCCAGCCTCTCCTACAGTACAGTATCATGTCTCCAACCCCAGCCTCTCCTACAGTACCATGTCTCCAACCCCAGCCTCTCCTACAGTACCATGTCTCCAACCCCAGCCTCTCCTACAGTACCATGTCTCCAACCCCAGCCTCTCCTACAGTACCATGTCTCCAACCCCAGCCTCTCCTACAGTACCATGTCTCCAACCCCAGCCTCTCCTACAGTACCATGTCTCCAACCCCAGCCTCTCCTACAGTACAGTACCATGTCTCCAACCCCAGCCTCTCCTACAGTACAGTACCATGTCTCCAACCCCAGCCTCTCCTACAGTACAGTACCATGTCTCCAACCCCAGCCTCTACTACAGTACCATGTCTCCAACTCCAGCCTCTCCTACAGTACAGTATCATGTCTCCAACCCCAGCCTCTCCTACAGTACAGTATCATGTCTCCAACCCCAGCCTCTCCTACAGTACAGTATCATGTCTCCAACCCCAGCCTCTCCTACAGTACAGTATCATGTCTCCAACCCCAGCCTCTCCTACAGTACCATGTCTCCAACCCCAGCCTCTCCTACAGTACAGTACCATGTCTCCAACCCCAGCCTCTCCTACAGTACAGTACCATGTCTCCAACCCCAGCCTCTCCTACAGTACAGTACCATGTCTCCAACCCCAGCCTCTCCTACAGTACAGTACCATGTCTCCAACCCCAGCCTCTCCTACAGTACAGTACCATGTCTCCAACCCCAGCCTCTCCTACAGTACAGTATCATGTCTCCAAACCCAGCCTCTCCTACAGTACAGTACCATGTCTCCAACCCCAGCCTCTCCTACAGTACAGTACCATGTCTCCAACCCCAGCCTCTCCTACAGTACCATGTCTCCAACCCCAGCCTCTCCTACAGTACAGTACCATGTCTCCAACCCCAGCCTCTCCTACAGTACAGTATCATGTCTCCAACCCCAGCCTCTCCTACAGTACAGTACCATGTCTCCAACCCCAGCCTCTCCTACAGTACATGTACAGTACCATGTCTCCAACCCCAGCCTCTACTACACCAGAATACAGCTCCTTCTGGGGAGCCTGATGGAACCAAGGCATTAGAATGTACCAGAGGACACCAGAATAGAGCTCCTACTGGGGAGCCTGATGGAACCAAGGCATTAGAATGTACCAGAGGACACCAGAATAGAGCTCCTACTGGGGAGCCTGATGGAACCAAGGCATTAGAATGTACCAGAAGACACCAGAATAGAGCTCCTACTGGGGAGCCTGATGAAACCAAGGCATTAGAATGTACCAGAGGACACCAGAATAGAGCTCCTACTGGGGAGCCTGGCTGTCTATAATTTCTATTTGGCTGGCTACTCTCCTACAGTACAGTATCACGCATTCCAAACTAAAACTGGGGGATATGTCAACTTTGATTAATTTGAATGTATGTTTTGTGGCGATATTCTAAATGCCTGTATCGAAATAATCACATTTTTAATTTGTTTTAGTTCATGTCTGCTTGTTCTCATGCTATCTATTTGGTCTCGTCTCCTTTGCTCCTTCTGTGCGGTGGGCACCATCCCATTTACACCAGAGATCTGTATATAATGATGAGACGCACATTCGTCCACCCAAACAAGTCGCTGTCCCAAAAGGCAGGGAACAGGGCTTTGGCGGTCATGACATCTTGTCAGTTGGTGATTTGTCATTCAAATAACTGCCAGTCTCACGGTAATTAACATAAACACGTTTAGCATTTTCAGATTCCACCCAATAGCCGACAAGCCACTGACGCGGAGCTTTGGAAAAAAAAGTCTAGTAAATGTATTTAATATAGTCTACCTACAACACCACAATAAATCCATGTAATATAGTCTACCTACAACACCACAATAAATCCATGTAATATAGTCTACCTACAACACCACAATAAATCCATGTAATATAGTCTACCTACAACACCACAATAAATCCATGTAATATAGTCTACCTACAACACCACAATAAATCCATGTAATATAGTCTACCTACAACACCACAATAAATCCATGTAATATAGTCTACCTACAACACCACAATAAATCCATGTAATATAGTCTACCTACACCACCACAATAAATCCATGTAATATAGTCTACCTACAACACCACAATAAATCCATGTAATATAGTCTACCTACACCACCACAATAAATCCATGTAATATAGTCTACCTACAACACCACAATAAATCCATGTAATATAGTCTACCTACAACACCACAATAAATCCATGTAATATAGTCTACCTACACCACCACAATAAATCCATGTAATATAGTCTACCTACACCACCACAATAAATCCATGTAATATAGTCTACCTACAACACCACAATAAATCCATGTAATATAGTCTACCTACAACACCACAATAAATCCATGTAATATAGTCTACCTACACCACCACAATAAATCCATGTAATATAGTCTACCTACAACACCACAATAAATCCATGTAATATAGTCTACCTACAACACCACAATAAATCCATGTAATATAGTCTACCTACAACACCACAATAAATCCATGTAATATAGTCTACCTACAACACCACAATAAATCCATGTAATATAGTCTACCTACAACACCACAATAAATCCATGTAATATAGTCTACCTACACCACCACAATAAATCCATGTAATATAGTCTACCTACACCACCACAATAAATCCATGTAATATAGTCTACCTACAACACCACAATAAATCCATGTAATATAGTCTACCTACACCACCACAATAAATCCATGTAATATAGTCTACCTACAACACCACAATAAATCCATGTAATATAGTCTACCTACACCACCACAATAAATCCATGTAATATAGTCTACCTACACCACCACAATAAATCCATGTAATATAGTCTACCTACACCACCACAATAAATCCATGTAATATAGTCTACCTACACCACCACAATAAATCCATGTAATATAGTCTACCTACAACACCACAATAAATCCATGTAATATAGTCTACCTACAACACCACAATAAATCCATGTAATATAGTCTACCTACAACACCACAATAAATCCATGTAATATAGTCTACCTACAACACCACAATAAATCCATGTAATATAGTCTACCTACAACACCACAATAAATCCATGTAATATAGTCTACCTACAACACCACAATAAATCCATGTAATATAGTCTACACCTTCACAATAAATCCATGTAATATAGTCTACCTACACCACCACAATAAATCCATGTAATATAGTCTACCTACACCACCACAATAAATCCATGTAATATAGTCTACCTACAACACCACAATAAATCCATGTAATATAGTCTACCTACAACACCACAATAAATCCATGTAATATAGTCTACCTACAACACCACAATAAATCCATGTAATATAGTCTACCTACAACACCACAATAAATCCATGTAATATAGTCTACCTACAACACCACAATAAATCCATGTAATATAGTCTACCTACAACACCACAATAAATCCATGTAATATAGTCTACCTACAACACCACAATAAATCCATGTAATATAGTCTACCTACAACACCACAATAAATCCATGTAATATAGTCTACCTACAACACCACAATAAATCCATGTAATATAGTCTACCTACAACACCACAATAAATCCATGTAATATAGTCTACCTACAACACCACAATAAATCCATGTAATATAGTCTACCTACAACACCACAATAAATCCATGTAATATAGTCTACCTACAACACCACAATAAATCCATGTAATATAGTCTACCTACAACACCACAATAAATCCATGTAATATAGTCTACCTACAACACCACAATAAATCCATGTAATATAGTCTACCTACAACACCACAATAAATCCATGTAATATAGTCTACCTACACCACCACAATAAATCCATGTAATATAGTCTACCTACAACACCACAATAAATCCATGTAATATAGTCTACCTACAACACCACAATAAATCCATGTAATATAGTCTACCTACAACACCACAATAAATCCATGTAATATAGTCTACCTACAACACCACAATAAATCCATGTAATATAGTCTACCTACAACACCACAATAAATCCATGTAATATAGTCTACCTACAACACCACAATAATCCATGTAATATAGTCTACCTACAACACCACAATAAATCCATGTAATATAGTCTACCTACAACACCACAATAAATCCATGTAATATAGTCTACACCTTCACAATAAATCCATGTAATATAGTCTACCTACAACACCACAATAAATCCATGTAATATAGTCTACCTACAACACCACAATAAATCCATGTAATATAGTCTACCTACAACACCACAATAAATCCATGTAATATAGTCTACCTACAACACCACAATAAATCCATGTAATATAGTCTACCTACAACATCACAATAAATCCATGTAATATAGTCTACCTACAACACCACAATAAATCCATGTAATATAGTCTACCTACAACACCACAATAAATCCATGTAATATAGTCTACCTACACCATCACAATAAATCCATGTAATATAGTCTACCTACAACACCACAATAAATCCATGTAATATAGTCTACCTACAACACCACAATAAATCCATGTAATATAGTCTACCTACAACACCACAATAAATCCATGTAATATAGTCTACCTACAACACCACAATAAATCCATGTAATATAGTCTACCTACAACACCACAATAAATCCATGTAATATAGTCTACCTACAACACCACAATAAATCCATGTAATATAGTCTACCTACAACACCACAATAAATCCATGTAATATAGTCTACCTACAACATCACAATAAATCCATGTAATATAGTCTACCTACAACACCACAATAAATCCATGTAATATAGTCTACCTACAACACCACAATAAATCCATGTAATATAGTCTACCTACAACACCACAATAAATCCATGTAATATAGTCTACCTACAACACCACAATAAATCCATGTAATATAGTCTACCTACAACACCACAATAAATCCATGTAATATAGTCTACCTACAACACCACAATAAATCCATGTAATATAGTCTACCTACAACACCACAATAAATCCATGTAATATAGTCTACCTACAACACCACAATAAATCCATGTAATATAGTCTACCTACAACACCACAATAAATCCATGTAATATAGTCTACCTACAACACCACAATAAATCCATGTAATATAGTCTACACCTTCACAATAAATCCATGTAATATAGTCTACCTACAACACCACAATAAATCCATGTAATATAGTCTACCTACAACACCACAATAAATCCATGTAATATAGTCTACCTACAACACCACAATAAATCCATGTAATATAGTCTACCTACAACACCACAATAAATCCATGTAATATAGTCTACCTACACCACCACAATAAATCCATGTAATATAGTCTACCTACAACACCACAATAAATCCATGTAATATAGTCTACCTACAACACCACAATAAATCCATGTAATATAGTCTACCTACACCACCACAATAAATCCATGTAATATAGTCTACCTACAACACCACAATAAATCCATGTAATATAGTCTACCTACACCACCACAATAAATCCATGTAATATAGTCTACCTACAACACCACAATAAATCCATGTAATATAGTCTACCTACAACACCACAATAAATCCATGTAATATAGTCTACACCTTCACAATAAATCCATGTAATATAGTCTACCTACAACACCACAATAAATCCATGTAATATAGTCTACCTACAACACCACAATAAATCCATGTAATATAGTCTACCTACAACACCACAATAAATCCATGTAATATAGTCTACACCACCACAATAAATCCATGTAATATAGTCTACCTACAACACCACAATAAATCCATGTAATATAGTCTACCTACAACACCACAATAAATCCATGTAATATAGTCTACCTACAACACCACAATAAATCCATGTAATATAGTCTACCTACAACACCACAATAAATCCATGTAATATAGTCTACCTACAACACCACAATAAATCCATGTAATATATTCTACCTACAACACCACAATAAATCCATGTAATATAGTCTACCTACAACACCACAATAAATCCATGTAATATAGTCTACCTACAACACCACAATAAATCCATGTAATATAGTCTACCTACAACACCACAATAAATCCATGTAATATAGTCTACACCTTCACAATAAATCCATGTAATATAGTCTACCTACAACACCACAATAAATCCATGTAATATAGTCTACCTACAACACCACAATAAATCCATGTAATATAGTCTACACCTTCACAATAAATCCATGTAATATAGTCTACCTACACCATCACAAATAAATCCATGTAATATAGTCTACCTACACCTTCACAATAAATCCATGTAATATAGTCTACCTACACCTTCACAATAAATCCATGTAATATAGTCTACACCATCACAATAAATCCATGTAATATAGTCTACACCTTCACAATAAATCCATGTAATATAGTCTACCTACACCATCACAATAAATCCATGTAATATAGTCTACCTACACCATCACAATAAATCCATGTAATATAGTCTACACCTTCACAATAAATCCATGTAATATAGTCTACACCATCACAATAAAGCCATGTAATATAGTCTACCTACACCATCACAATAAATCCATGTAATATATTCTACCTACACCTTCACAATAAATCCATGTAATATAGTCTACCTACACCATCACAATAAATCCATGTAATATATTCTACCTACACCATCACAATAAATCCATGTAATATAGTCTACCTACACCATCACAATAAATCCATGTAATATAGTCTACCTACCCCATCACAATAAATCCATGTAATATAGTCTACCTACACCATCACAATAAATCCATGTAATATAGTCTACCTACACCATCACAATAAATCCATGTAATATAGTCTACCTACACCATCACAATAAATCCATGTAATATAGTCTACCTACACCATCACAATAAATCCATGTAATATAGTCTACCTACACCATCACAATAAATCCATGTAATATAGTCTACACCATCACAATAAATCCATGTAATATAGTCTACACCATCACAATAAATAATGTATTTCTTTTAGACAGGTCTAAAGAAACATGATATGAAGAAAATGTAGAATATTTCAGAAGATCAGAATAACATACTCTGAGTTGTCCTTATGTTAGGCCCAGATCTGGCTGTGCCAAATGGCTGTGGGCTACACTAGTTAATTTAGCAGACATGATTTCCTTATAATTCTTGTGGCATAATTTTTATATTATTTTATACTAAGAACAATACAATTGAACGTAGCTGAATAAAATAGAAAGGATATTTTTTGAATACATTTTTTTTAAATATATTTTTTAAAGGCATGAGGTTCTCTCAAATCACAATTTGACAAGCACTTGATAATATTCTCACCCATCAATTTGATCTGGTCTTTACACACAGACTAATAATATATGTGTAGAATTATTATGTAGACTGGCCCACAATTTTGTTCTATATATATATATATATATATATATATATATATATATGTATTTATATAGGAAGTCATCCGTAGCCTGCACTCGAATAGCGAAGGGCGCTTACATACGATTATGTTTTTAATATTCCAGGTAGGATATAGATATACCGGTTGTAAAGTGGATTCATGTGCTTCATTGTAAGAATACATATAGCAGCACGAGAAAGCTGAAATCCTTCCTATTTAAATAGAGTCCAGTCAAATGTCGGTTTTGACACGCGGTTGCACAACGACTGGGGTTAGAAGAACACAGGCTTCTCTCTGGATTCTTCCAGGGGTCCTAGGCTCTAGATTCTCTAAGTATCTTCCAGGGGTCCTAGGCCTATAGGCAACATGTTGAGTTATTTGGTCACTTTAGGTGTGATACGAACCTTATTAAAACATATAGGACTATGGACTAGACTACATGAGGTGTGATACTAACCTTATAGGACTATGGGCTAGGCTACATGAGGTGTGATACGAACCTTATAGTTGATAAATAAATAGAGAGAGAGAGAGACAGAGACAGAAACAGAGAAAGAGAGAGAAAGAGAGAGACAGCGAGAGACAGCGAGAGAGAGAGAAAGAGACAGAAACAGAGAGAGAGAAAGAGAGACAGAAACAGAGAAAGAGAGAGACAGAGAGAGAGCGAAAGAGAGACAGAAAGAGAGAGTGAAAGAGAGAAAGTGATGGAGAGGGAAAGAACACGTGGTCTGACTCCTAGAGGCTCTTTTCCACAGAGGCGTGTGACATTGGGCTGCTGAATAAATGTAGTGTTGCTGCTGTGCCCTTAAGAGCTACTGATCACACAGAGAGAGAAAGTTCACTGTTGCCGCTCATCTCCAACATCATCCTTTTCAATACTAGGGCCCAGTTTGGGGTGACCTCCACTCTCCCCTTGGAGAAAGCCATAGGCTTCAGCAGGGGGGGACTACATACGAGCCCATTCAATCCAGCCCACAGGAGGTTCGGGTAACAAACAAAAAAACATATTAAGGAGAAATTATTATTTTGGGTCAAACAAAACTCCAGTCCACCCATAAACGTCGAGAACCAGATGTAAAGTAAGTAGAAACTAAGGAATGTTATTAGAAAATCCGAACGGACATTACAATTCAAATACTATATTTATTTTTTTAACACTGAAAAGGGTTTTTTCTACATTTTATAAAAATATCCATGGAACATTGTTACCATGACGATTAAAATTAGTCGTTTAATAAAACAACAAAACTTTTCATAACGTACAAAACGTACTTTTCATAACGTACAAAACGTACTTTTCATAACGTACAAAACGTACTTTTCATAACGTACAAAACGTACTTTTCATAACGTACAAAACGTACTTTTCATAACGTACAAAACGTACTTTTCATAACGTACTTTTCATAACGTACTTTTCATAACGTACTTTTCATAACGTACACGGTAAACAGACCTTCAGGGGTGTAGCTTGTCGGACAGTCAAACAGGCTCAACGTGTAACAAGTGGAGTGAGAGTTCCCTGATGCAATGCAAGACGTTATACATTTACGTCATTCAAAGTTAGCGAAATTATTAGGGAGTAGGATACAAACGAGCAACCAACAAGTAGAGTTTAATTTCTGAATGGCGAGAAAGCGCCGCGTGTCGTCCCAATTTCCAATTGAAAATGTTTTTTTTCTAGCAGTCGAGTTCAGAAAATATTTACTACATAAACTAAAGTAAAATTTAAAACAAAAAATAACAAATGAGGCACAGAGTCAATGTGTAGGCTATATTTTTTATTTTTTATTTCACCTTTATTTAACCAGGTAGGCTAGTTGAGAACAAGTTCTCATTTGCAACTGCGACCTGGCCAAGATAAAGCATAGCAGTGTGAGCATTCAACAAAGAGTTACACATGGAGTAAACAATTAACAAGTCAATAACACAGTAGAAAACAAAGGGGGGGTCTATATACAATGTGTGCAAAAGGCATGAGGAGGTAGGCAAATAATTACAATTTTGCAGATTAACACTGGAGTGATGAATGATCAGATGGTCATGTACAGGTAGAGATATTGGTGTGCAGAAGAGCAGAAAAGTAAATAAATAAAAACAGTATGGGGCTGAGGTAGGTGAAAAGGGTGGGCTATTTACCAATAGACTATGTACAGCTGCAGCGATCGGTTAGCTGCTCAGATAGCTGATGTTTGAAGTTGGTGAGGGAGATAAAAGTCTCCAACTTCAGCGATTTTTGCAATTCGTTCCAGTCACAGGCAGCAGAGTACTGGAACGAAAGGCGGCCAAATGAGGTGTTGGCTTTAGGGATGATCAGTGAGATACACCTGCTGGAGCGCGTGCTACGGATGGGTGTTGCCATCGTGACCAGTGAGCTGAGATAAGGCGGAGCTTTACCTAGCATAGACTTGTAGATGACCTGGAGCCAGTGGGTCTGGCGACGAATATGTAGCGAGGGCCAGCCGACTAGAGCATACAAGTCGCAGTGGTGGGTGGTATAAGGTGCTTTAGTGACAAAACGGATGGCACTGTGATAGACTGCATCCAGTTTGCTGAGTAGAGTGTTGGAAGCCATTTTGTAGATGACATCGCCGAAGTCGAGGATCGGTAGGATAGTCAGTTTTACTAGGGTAAGCTTGGCGGCGTGAGTGAAGGAGGCTTTGTTGCGGAATAGAAAGCCGACTCTTGATTTGATTTTCGATTGGAGATGTTTGATATGAGTCTGGAAGGAGAGTTTACAGTCTAGCCAGACAGCTAGGTACTTATAGACGTCCACATATTCTAGGTCGGAACCATCCAGGGTGGTGATGCTAGTCGGGCATGCAGGTGCAGGCAGCGACCGGTTGAAAAGCATGCATTTGGTTTTACTAGCGTTTAAGAGCAGTTGGAGGCCACGGAAGGAGTGTTGTATGGCATTGAAGCTTGTTTGGAGGTTAGATAGCACAGTGTCCAAAGACGGGCCGAAAGTATATAGAATGGTGTCGTCTGCGTAGAGGTGGATCAGGGAATCGCCCGCAGCAAGAGCAACATCATTGATATACACAGAGAAAAGAGTCGGCCCGAGAATTGAACCCTGTGGCACCCCCATAGAGACTGCCAGAGGACCGGACAGCATGCCCTCCGATTTGACACACTGAACTCTATCTGCAAAGTAATTGGTGAACCAGGCAAGGCAGTCATCCGAAAAACCGAGGCTACTGAGTCTGCCGATAAGAATATGGTGATTGACAGAGTCGAAAGCCTTGGCAAGGTCGATGAAGACGGCTGCACAGTACTGTCTTTTATCGATGGCGGTTATGATATCGTTTAGTACCTTGAGTGTTGGTGAGGTGCACCCATGACCGGCTCGGAAACCAGATTGCACAGTGGAGAAGGTACGGTGGGATTCGAGATGGTCAGTGACCTGTTTGTTGACTTGGCTTTCGAAGACCTTAGATAGGCAGGGCAGGATGGATATAGGTCTGTAACAGTTTGGGTCCAGGGTGTCTCCCCCTTTGAAGAGGGGGATGACTGCGGCAGCTTTCCAATCCTTGGGGATCTCAGACGAGATGAAAGAGAGGTTGAACAGGCTGGTAATAGGGGTTGCGACAATGGTGGCAGATAGTTTCAGAAATAGAGGGTCCAGATTGTCAAGCCCAGCTGATTTGTACGGGTCCAGGTTTTGCAGCTCTTTCAGAACATCTGCTATCTGGATTTGGGTATATACAGGGTGTTACGGTACAGAGTCAATGTGGAGGCTATATACAGGGTGTTACGGTACAGAGTCAATGTGGAGGCTATATACAGGGTGTTACGGTACAGAGTCAATGTGGAGGCTATATACAGGGTGTTACGGTACAGAGTCAATGTGGAGGCTATATACAGGGTGTTACGGTACAGAGTCAATGTGGAGGCTATATACAGGGTGTTACGGTACAGAGTCAATGTGGAGGCTATATACAGGGTGTTACGGTACAGAGTCAATGTGGAGGCTATATACAGGGTGTTACGGTACAGAGTCAATGTGGAGGCTATATACAGGGTGTTACGGTACAGAGTCAATGTGGAGGCTATATACAGGGTGTTAACGGTTACAGAGTCAATGTGGAGGCTATATACAGGGTGTTACGGTACAGAGTCAATGTGGAGGCTATATACAGGGGGTACCAGTACAGAGTCAATGTGGAGGCTATATACAGGGTGTTACGGTACAGAGTCAATGTGGAGGCTATATACAGGGTATTACGGTACAGAGTCAATGTGGAGGCTATATACAGGGTGTTACGGTACAGAGTCAATGTGGAGGCTATATACAGGGTATTACGGTACAGAGTCAATGTGGAGGCTATATACAGGGGGGTACCAGTACAGAGTCAATGTGTAGGCTATATACAGGGGGTACCAGTACAGAGTCAATGTGGAGGCTATATACAGGGTGTTACGGTACAGAGTCAATGTGGAGGCTATATACAGGGGGGTACCAGTACAGAGTCAATGTGGAGGCTATATACAGGGGGGTACCGGTACAGAGTCAATGTGGAGGCTATATACAGGGGGTACCGGTACAGAGTCAATGTGGAGGCTATATACAGGGGGTACCAGTACAGAGTCAATGTGGAGGCTATATACAGGGGGTACTGGTACAGAGTCAATGTGGAGGCTATATACAGGGTGTTACGGTACAGAGTCAATGTGGAGGCTATATACAGGGTATTACGGTACAGAGTCAATGTGTAGGCTATATACAGGGGGTACCAGTATAGAGTCAATGTGGAGGCTATATACAGGGGGGTACCGGTACAGAGTCAATGTGGAGGCTATATACAGGGGGTACCGGTACAGAGTCAATGTGGAGGCTATATACAGGGGGTACCAGTACAGAGTCAATGTGTAGGCTATATACAGGGGGTACCAGTACAGAGTCAATGTGGAGGCTATATACAGGGTGTTACGGTACAGAGTCAATGTGGAGGCTATATACAGGGGGTACCAGTACAGAGTCAATGTGGAGGCTATATACAGGGGGTACCGGTACAGAGTCAATGTGGAGGCTATATACAGGGGGTACCGGTACAGAGTCAATGTGGAGGCTATATACAGGGGGTACCAGTACAGAGTCAATGTGGAGGCTATATACAGGGGGTACTGGTACAGAGTCAATGTGGAGGCTATATACAGGGTGTTACGGTACAGAGTCAATGTGGAGGCTATATACAGGGTATTACGGTACAGAGTCAATGTGTAGGCTATATACAGGGGGTACCAGTATAGAGTCAATGTGGAGGCTATATACAGGGGGTACCGGTACAGAGTCAATGTGGAGGCTATATACAGGGGGTACCGGTACAGAGTCAATGTGGAGGCTATATACAGGGGGTACCGGTACAGAGTCAATGTGGAGGCTATATACAGGGGGATACTGGTACAGAGTCAATGTGGAGGCTATATACAGGGTGTTACGGTACAGAGTCAATGTGGAGGCTATATACAGGGTGTTACGGTACAGAGTCAATGTGGAGGCTATATACAGGGGGTACCAGTACAGAGTCAATGTGGAGGCTATATACAGGGGGTACCAGTACAGAGTCAATGTGGAGGCTATATACAGGGGGTACCGGTACAGAGTCAATGTGAGGCTATATACAGGGGGTACCAGTACAGAGTCAATGTGGAGGCTATATACAGGGGGTACCGGTACAGAGTCAATGTGGAGGCTATATACAGGGTGTTACGGTACAGAGTCAATGTGGAGACTATATACAGGGGGTACCAGTACAGAGTCCATGTGGAGGCTATATACAGGGGGTACCAGTACAGAGTCAATGTGGAGGCTATATACAGGGGTACCAGTACAGAGTCAATGTGGAGGCTATATACAGGGGGTACCAGTACAGAGTCAATGTGGAGGCTAATAGGGGTACCAGTACATAGTCATGTGAGGCTACCAGTACGAGTCAATGTGGAGGCTATATACAGGGGTACAGTACAGAGTCAATGTGGAGGCTATATACAGGGGGGTACCAGCTAACAGAGTCAATGTGGAGGCTATATACAGGGGGTACCGGTACAGAGTCAATGTGGAGGCTATATACAGGGGTACCAGTACAGAGTATGTGGAGGCTATATACCGGGGGTACCGAGGTAGAGAGTCAATGTGGAGGCTATATACAGGGTATTACGGACAGAGTCAATGTGGAGGCTAGATACAGGGGGTACAGCGGTACAGAGTCAATGTGGAGGGCTATATACAGGGTGTTACGGTACAGAGTCAATGTGGAGGCATATACAGGGTGTACCGGTACAGAGTCAATGTGGAGGCTATTACGAGGAGGTACCGGTACAGAGTCAATGTGGAGGCTATATACAGGGTGTTACGGTACAGAGTCAATGTGGAGGCTATATACAGGGGTACTCGGTACCAGAGTCAATGTGGAGGCTATATACAGGGGGTACCGGGTACAGAGTCATGTGGAGGCTATATACAGGGGGTACCGGTACAGAGTCAATGTGGAGGCTATATACAGGGGGTACCGGTACAGAATCAATGTGGAGGCTATATACAGGGGGGTACCGGTACAGAGTTCAATGTGGTGGCTATATACAGGGGGTACCGGTACAGAGTCAATGTGGAGGCTATATACAGGGGGGGTACCGGTACAGAGTCAATGTGGAGGCTATATACAGGGTGTTACGGTACAGAGTCATGTGGAGGTTATATACAGGGGGTACCGGTACAGAGTCAATGTGGAGGCTATATACAGGGCGTGCCGGTACAGAGTCAATGTAGAGGCTATATACAGGGTATTAGGGTACAGAGTCAATGTGGAGGCTATATACAGGGTATTACGGTACAGAGTCAATGTGCGGGGGCTATATACAGGGGGTACCGGTACAGAGTCAATGTGGAGGCTATATACAGGGGGTACCGATACAGAGTCAATTGTGAGGCTATATACACGGGTGTTACGGTACAGAGTCAATGTGGAGGCTATATACAGGGTGTTACGGTACAGAGTCAATGTGGAGGCTATATACAGGGGGTACTGGTACAGAGTCAATGTGGAGGCTATATACAGGGGGTACCGGTACAGAGTCAATGTAGAGGCTATTAGTGGGGGTACCGGTACAGAGTCCATGTGGAGGCTATATACAGGGGGTACCGGTACAGAGTCAATGTGGAGGCTATATACAGGGGGTACCGGTACAGAGTCAATGTGCAGACTATATACAGGGTGTACCGGTACAGAGTCAATGTGGAGGCTATATACAGGGTGTACCGGTTACAGAGTCAATGTGGAAGGCTATATACAGGGTGTACCGGTACACGAAGTCAATGTGGAGGCTATATACAGGGTGTTACGGTACAGAGTCAATGTGGAGGCTATATACAGGGGGTACCGGTACAGAGTCAATGTGGAGGCTATATACAGGGGGTACCGGTACAGAGTCCATGTGGAGGCTATATACAGGGGGGTACCGGTACAGAGTCAATGTAGAGGCTATATAGAGGGGGTACCGGTACAGAGTCAATGTGGAGGCTATATACAGTGTATTACGGTACAGAGTCAATGTGGAAGCTATATACAGGGGGTACTGGTAACAGAGTCAATGTGGAGGCTTATATACAGGGGGTACCGGTACAGAGTCAATGTGGAGGCTATATACATGGGGTACCAGTACAGAGTCAATGTGGAGGCTATATACAGGGTATTACGGTACAGAGTCAATGTGGAGGCATAATACAGTGTATTACGGTTACAGAGTCAATGTGGAAGCTATATACAGGGGGTACTGGTACACAGAGTCAATGTGGACGCTATATACAGGGGGGTACCGGTACAGAGGTCAATGTGGAGGCTATATACAGGGGGGTACCAGTACAGAGTCAATGTGGGGTTATATACAGGGGGTACCGATACAGAGTTCAATGTGGAGGATATATACAGGGGGTACCAGTACAGAGTCAATGTGGAGGCTATATACAGGGGGTACCGGTACAGAGTCAATGTGGAGGCTATATACCGGGGGTACGGTACAGAGTCAATGTGGAGGCTATATACAGGGGGTACCGGTACAGAGTCAATGTGGGAGGCTATATACAGGGTGTTACGGTACAGAGTCAATGTGGAGGCTATATACAGGGGGTACCGGTACCGAGTCATGTGGAGGCTATATACAGGGGGTACCGTACAGAGTCAATTTGGAGGCTATATACAGGGGTACCAGTACAGAGTCAATGTGGAGGCTATATACAGGGGGTACCAGTACAGAGTCCAATGTGGAGGCTATATACAGTGTATTACGGTACAGAGTCAATGTGGAGGCTATATACAGGGGTACTGGTACAGAGTCAATGTGGAGGCTTATACAGGGGTACCGGTACAGAGTCAATGTGGAGGCTATATACAGGGGGGTACCGATACAGAGTCAATGTGGAGCTATATACAGGGTGTTACGGTACAGAGTCAATGTGGAGGCTATAATACAGGGTGTTACGTACAGAGGTCAATGTGGAGGGCTATATACGAGGGGGTACTGTACGAGTCAATGTGGAGGCTATATACAGGGGGTACCGGTACCAGAGTCAATGTAGAGGCTATATAGTGGGGGTACCGGTACAGAGTCAATGTGGAGGCTATATACAGGGGGTACCGGTACAGAGTCAATGTGGAGGCTATATACAGGGGGTACCGGTACAGAGTCAATGTGCAGACTATATACAGGGTGTACCGGTACAGAGTCAATGTGGAGGCTATATACAGGGTGTTACGGTACAGAGTCAATGTGGAGGCTATATACAGGGTGTACCGGTACAGAGTCAATGTGGAGGCTATATACAGGGTGTTACGGTACAGAGTCAATGTGGAGGCCAAATACAGGGTGTACCGGTACAGAGTCAATGTGGAGGCTATATACAGGGTGTTTACGGTACAGAGTCAATGTGGAGGCTATATACAGGGTGTACCGGTACAGAGTCAATGTGGAGGCTATTATACAGGGTGTTACGGTACAGAGTCAATGTGGAGGCTATATACAGGGTGTACCGGTACAGAGTCAATGTGGAGGCTATATACAGGGTGTTACGGTACAGAATCAATGTGGAGGCTATATACAGGGGGTACCGGTACAGAGTCAATGTGGAGGCTATATACAGGGGGTACCGGTACAGAGTCAATGTGGAGGCTATATACAGGGGGTACCGGTACAGAGTCAATGTAGAGGCTATATAGAGGGGGTACCGGTACAGAGTCAATGTAGAGGCTATATACGAGGGGGTACCGGTACAGAGTCAATGTGGAGGCTATATACAGGGGGTACTAGTACAGAGTCAATGTGGAGGGCTATATACAGTGTATTCACGGTACAGAGTCAATGTGGACAGCTATATACAGGGGGTACTGGTACAGAGTCAATGTGGAGGCTATATACAGGGGGTACCGGTACAGAGTCAATGTGAGGCTATATACATGGGGTACCAGTACAGAGTCAATGTGGAGGCTATATACAGGGTATTACGGTACAAGTCAATTGTGGAGCTATATACAGGGTATTACGGTACAGAGTCAATGTGGAGGCTAATACAGGGTATTAGGGTACAGAGTCAATGTGGAGGCTATATACAGGGTATACGGTACAGAGTCAATGTGGAGGCTATATACAGGGTATTACGGTACAGAGTCAATGTGGAGGCTATATACAGGGGTACCGGTACAGAGTCAATGTGGAGGCTATATACAGGGGGTACCAGTACAGAGTCAATGTGGAGGCTATATACAGGGGGTACCGGTACAGAGTCAATGTGGAGGCTATATACAGGGGGTACCGGTACAGAGTCAATGTGGAGGCTATATACAGGGGGTACCGGTACAGAGTCAATGTGGAGGCTATATACAGGGGGTACCGGTACAGAGTCAATGTGGAGGCTATATACAGGGGGTACCGGTACAGAGTCAATGTGGAGGCTATATACAGGGGGTACCGGTACAGAGTCAATGTGGAGGCTATATACAGGGGTACCGGTACAGAGTCAATGTGGAGGCTATATACAGGGGGTACCGGTACAGAGTCAATGTGGAGGCTATATACAGGGGTACGGTACAGAGTCAATGTGGAGGCTATATACAGGGGGTACCGGTACAGAGTCAATGTGGAGGCTATATACAGGGGTACCGGTACAGAGTCAATGTGGAGGCTATATACAGGGGGTACCGGTACAGAGTCAATGTGGAGGCTATATACAGGGGGTACCGGTACAGAGTCAATGTGGAGGCTATATACAGGGTATACGGTACAGAGTCAATGTGGAGGCTATATACAGGGGGT
Source organism: Oncorhynchus kisutch (assembly GCF_002021735.2). Lineage (NCBI taxonomy): Eukaryota > Metazoa > Chordata > Actinopteri > Salmoniformes > Salmonidae > Oncorhynchus > Oncorhynchus kisutch. The sequence goes on along the minus strand of NC_034203.2, from coordinate 45,845,930 downwards.
ACCAGTACAGAGTCAATGTGGAGGCTATATACAGGGGGTACGGTACAGAGTCAATGTGGAGGCTATATACAGGGGTACCGGTACAGAGTCAATGTGGAGGCTATATACAGGGTATACGGTACAGAGTCAATGTGGAGGCTATATACAGGGGGTACCGGTACAGAGTCAATGTGGAGGCTATATACAGGGTGTACCGGTACAGAGTCAATGTGGAGGCGTTATACAGGGTGTTACGGTACAGAGTCCATGTGGAGGCTATATACAGGGTGTACCGGTACAGAGTCAATGTGGAGGCTATATACAGGGTGTACCGGTACAGAGTCAATGTTGGAGGCTATAATACAGGGGGGTACCGATACAGAGTCAATGTGGAGGCCTATCTACAGGGGGTACCAGTACAGAGTCAATGTGGAGGCCTATATACAGGGGGGTACCGTTTACAGAGTCAATGTGGAGGGCTATCTACAGGGTTCGGGTACCGGTTTACAGCTGTCATGTGGAAGGCTATATACAGGGGTACCGGTACAGAGTCAATGTGGAGGCTATATACCGGGTGTTACGGTTTAACAGAGCTCAATGTGGAGGCTTAATATACAGGGGTACCGGTACAGAGTCAAGTGGCGGCTATACTACAGGGGGTACCGGTACAGAAGTCAATTTGGAAGGCTATATACAGGGTGGGTGGTACCAGTACAGAGTCAATGTGGAGGCTATATATCAGGGTGGGTGGTACCAGTACAGGTCAATGTGGAGGCTATCTACAGTGTATTACGGTACAAGAGTCAATGTGGAGGCTATATACAGGGAGGTACGGTACAGAGTCAATGTGGACGGCTATATACAGGGGGTACCGGTACAGAGTCAATGTGGACGGCTATATACAGGGGGTACCAGTACAGAGTCAATGTGGAGGCTATATACCGGGGGGGTAATGTGGAGGGGGGTACCGATACAGAGTTCAATGTGGAGGCTATATACAGGGGGTACCGGTACAGAGTCAATGTGGAGGCTTCTATACAGTGTATTCCGGTACAGAGTCAATGTGGAGGCTATATACAGGGGGTACTGGTAACAGAGTCAATGTGGACGCTATATACAGGGGGTACCGGTACAGAGTCAATGTGGACGCTATATACAGGGGGTACCGGTACAGAGTCAATGTGGAGGCTAATACAGGGGGTACCAGTACAGAGGTCAATGTGGAGGCTATATACAGGGGGTACCGATACGAGTCAATGTGGAGGCTATATACAGGGGTACCGGTACAGAGTCAATGTGGAGGCTATATACAGGGTATTACGGTACAGAGTCAATGTGGAGGCTAAATACAGGGGGGTACCGGTACAGAGTCAATGTGGAGGCTATATACAGGGTGTACCGGTACAGAGTCAATGTGGAGGCTATATACAGGGTGTTACGGTACAGAGTCAATGTGGAGGCTATATACAGGGTGTTACGGTACAGAGTCCATGTGGGAGGCTATATACAGGGTGTACCGGTACAGAGTCAATGTGGAGGCTATATACAGGGTGTACCGGTACGGAGGTCAATGTGGAGGCTAATTACAGGGTGTACCGGTACAGAGTCCAATGTGGAGGCTATATACAGGGTGTTACGGTACAGAGTCAATGTGGAGGCTATATACAGGGGGTACCAGTACAGAGTCAATGTGGAGGCTATATACAGTGTATTACGGTACAGAGTCAATGTGGAGGCTATATACAGGGGGTACCAGTACAGAGTCAATGTGGAGGCTATATACAGGGGGTACCGATACAGAGTCAATGTGGAGGCTATATACAGGGGGTACCGGTACAGAGTCATGTGGAGGCTATATACAGGGTATTACGGTAAGAGTCAATGTGGAGGCTATATACAGGGGGTACCGGTACAGAGTCAATGTGGAGGCTATATACAGGGTGTACCGGTACAGAGTCAATGTGGAGGCTATATACAGGGTGTTACGGTACAGAGTCCATGTGGAGGCTATATACAGGGTGTACCGGTACAGAGTCAATGTGGAAGGCTATATACAGGGTGTACCGGTACAGAGTCAATGTGGAGGCTATACAGGGTGTACCGGTACAGAGTCAATGTGGAGGCTATATACAGGGGGTACCGATACAGAGTCAATGTGGAGGCTATATACAGGGGTACCGGTACAGAGTCAATGTGGAGGCTATATACAGGGGGTACCGGTACAGAGTCAATGTGGAGGCTATATACAGGGGGTACCGGTACAGAGTCCATGTGGAGGCTATATACAGGGGGTACCGGTACAGAGTCAATGTGGAGGCTATATACCAGGGTACCGGTACAGAGTCAATGTGGAGGCTATATACAGGGTGTTACGGTACAGAGTCAATGTGGAGGCTATATACAGGGGGTACCGGTACAGAGTCAATGTGGAGGCTATATACAGGGGGTACCGGTACAGAGTCAATTTGGAGGCTATATACAGGGGGTACCAGTACAGAGTCAATGTGGAGGCTATATACAGGGGGTACCAGTACAGAGTCAATGTGGAGGCTATATACAGTGTATTACGGTACAGAGTCAATGTGGAGGCTATATACAGGGGGTACTGGTACAGAGTCAATGTGGAGGCTATATACAGGGGGTACCGGTACAGAGTCAATGTGGACGCTATATACAGGGGGTACCGGTACAGAGTCAATGTGGAGGCTATATACAGGGGGTACCAGTACAGAGTCAATGTGGAGGCTATATACAGGGGGTACCGATACAGAGTCAATGTGGAGGCTATATACAGGGGGTACCGGTACAGAGTCAATGTGGAGGCTATATACAGTGTATTACGGTACAGAGTCAATGTGGAGGCTATATACAGGGGGTACTGGTACAGAGTCAATGTGGAGGCTATATACAGGGGGTACCGGTACAGAGTCAATGTGGACGCTATATACAGGGGGTACCGGTACAGAGTCAATGTGGAGGCTATATACAGGGGGTACCAGTACAGAGTCAATGTGGAGGCTATATACAGGGGGTACCGATACAGAGTCAATGTGGAGGCTATATACAGGGGGTACCGGTACAGAGTCAATGTGGAGGCTATATACAGGGTATTACGGTACAGAGTCAATGTGGAGGCTAAATACAGGGGTACCGGTACAGAGTCAATGTGGAGGCTATATACAGGGTGTACCGGTACAGAGTCAATGTGGAGGCTATATACAGGGTGTTACGGTACAGAGTCAATGTGGAGGCTATATACAGGGTGTTACGGTACAGAGTCCATGTGGAGGCTATATACAGGGTGTACCGGTACAGAGTCAATGTGGAGGCTATATACAGGGTGTACCGGTACAGAGTCAATGTGGAGGCTATATACAGGGTGTACCGGTACAGAGTCAATGTGGAGGCTATATACAGGGTGTTACGGTACAGAGTCAATGTGGAGGCTATATACAGGGGGTACCGGTACAGAGTCAATGTGGAGGCTATATACAGGGGGGTACCGGTACAGAGTCAATGTGGAGGCTATATACAGGGTGTTACGGTACAGAGTCAATGTGGAGGCTATATACAGGGGGTACTGGTACAGAGTCAATGTGGAGGCTATATACAGGGGGTACCGGTACAGAGTCAATGTGGAGGCTATATACAGGGTGTTACGGTACAGAGTCAATGTGGAGGCTATATACAGGGTGTACCGGTACAGAGTCAATGTGGAGGCTATATACAGGGTGTTACGGTACAGAGTCAATGTGGAGGCTATATACAGGGTGTACCGGTACAGAGTCAATGTGGAGGCTATATACAGGGTGTTACGGTACAGAGTCAATGTGGAGGCTATATACAGGGGTGTACCGGTACAGAGTCAATGTGGAGGCTATATACAGGGTGTTACGGTACAGAGTCAATGTGGAGGCTATATACAGGGGGTACCGGTACAGAGTCAATGTGGAGGCTATATACAAGGGGGTACCGGTACAGAGTCAATGTGGAGGCTATATACAGGGGGTACCGGTACAGAGTCAATGTAGAGGCTATATAGAGGGGGTACCGGTACAGAGTCAATGTAGAGGCTATATAGAGGGGGTACCGGTACAGAGTCAATGTGGAGGCTATATACAGTGTATTACGGTACAGAGTCAATGTGGAGGCTATATACAGGGGGTACCGATACAGAGTCAATGTGGAGGCTATATACAGGGGGTACCAGTACAGAGTCAATGTGGAGGCTATATACAGGGGGTACCGGTACAGAGTCAATGTGGAGGCTATATACAGGGGGTACCGGTACAGAGTCAATGTGGAGGCCTATATACAGGGGGTACCGGGTTACAGAGTCAATGTGGAGGCTATATACAGGGTGTTTACGGTACAGAGTCAATGTGGAGGCTATATACAGGGGGTACCGGTACAGAGTCAATGTGGAGGCTATATACAGGGGGTACCGGTACAGAGTCAATTTGGAGGCTATATACAGGGGGTACCAGTACAGAGTCAAATGTGGAGGCTATATACAGGGGGTACCAGTACAGAGTCAATGTGGAGGCTATATACAGTGTATTACGGTACAGAGTCAATGTGGAGGCTATATACAGGGGGTACCGGTACAGAGTCAATGTGGACGCTATATACAGGGGGTACGGTACAGAGTCAATGTGGAGGCTATATACAGGGGGTACCAGTACAGAGTCAATGTGGAGGCTATATACAGGGGGTACCGATACAGAGTCAATGTGGAGGCTATATACAGGGGGTACCGGTACAGAGTCAATGTGGAGGCTATATACAGGGTATTACGGTACAGAGTCAATGTGGAGGCTATATACAGGGTGTACCGGTACAGAGTCAATGTGGAGGCTATATACAGGGTGTACCGGTACAGAGTCAATGTGGAGGCTATATACAGGGTGTACCGGTACAGAGTCAATGTGGAGGCTATATACAGGGTGTACCGGTACAGAGTCAATGTGGAGGCTATATACAGGGTGTTACGGTACAGAGTCAATGTGGAGGCTATATACAGGGTGTACCGGTACAGAGTCAATGTGGAGGCTATATACAGGGTGTTACGGTACAGAGTCAATGTGGAGGCTATATACAGGGGGTACCGGTACAGAGTCAATGTGGAGGCTATATACAGGGGGTACCGGTACAGAGTCAATGTAGAGGCTATATAGAGGGGGTACCGGTACAGAGTCAATGTGGAGGCTATATACAGTGTATTACGGTACAGAGTCAATGTGGAGGCTATATACAGGGGGTACTGGTACAGAGTCAATGTGGAGGCTATATACAGGGGGTACCAGTACAGAGTCAATGTGGAGGCTATATACAGTGTATTACGGTACAGAGTCAATGTGGAGGCTATATACAGGGGGTACCGGTACAGAGTCAATGTGGACGCTATATACACGGGGTACCGGTACAGAGTCAATGTGGAGGCTATATACAGGGGGTACCAGTACAGAGTCAATGTGGAGGCTATATACAGGGGGTACCGATACAGAGTCAATGTGGAGGCTATATACAGGGGGTACCGGTACAGAGTCAATGTGGAGGCTATATACAGGGTATTACGGTACAGAGTCAATGTGGAGGCTAAATACAGGGGGTACCGGTACAGAGTCAATGTGGAGGCTATATACAGGGTGTACCGGTACAGAGTCAATGTGGAGGCTATATACAGGGTGTACCGGTACAGAGTCAATGTGGAGGCTATATACAGGGTGTACCGGTACAGAGTCAATGTGGAGGCTATATACAGGGTGTTACGGTACAGAGTCAATGTGGAGGCTATATACAGGGTGTACCGGTACAGAGTCAATGTGGAGGCTATATACAGGGTGTTACGGTACAGAGTCAATGTGGAGGCTATATACAGGGGGTACCGGTACAGAGTCAATGTGGAGGCTATATACAGGGGGTACCGGTACAGAGTCAATGTGGAGGCTATATACAGGGGGTACCGGTACAGAGTCAATGTAGAGGCTATATAGAGGGGGTACCGGTACAGAGTCAATGTAGAGGCTATATAGAGGGGGTACCGGTACAGAGTCAATGTGGAGGCTATATACAGTGTATTACGGTACAGAGTCAATGTGGAGGCTATATACAGGGGGTACTGGTACAGAGTCAATGTGGAGGCTATATACAGGGGGTACCAGTACAGAATCAATGTGCGGGGGCACTGGTTAGTCAAGGTAATTTGTACGTGTAGATGTAATAACCTTTATTTATTTACTCCCTTTTTCTCCCCCATTTCGTGATATCCAAATTGGTAGTTACAGTCTTGTCCCATCACTGGAACTCCAGTACGGACTCGGGAGAGGCGAAGGTCGAGCGTCCTCCGAAACACAGCCCAACCAACCTAGCCGCACCCATGGGTTTGGAGGAAACACCATATACCTGGCAACCGTGTCAGCATGCATGCGCCTGGGCCCGCCACGGGAGTCGCCAGAGTGCGATGGGACATCCAGGCCAGCCAAACCCTCCCCCGACCCGGACAATGCGAATCGTGAAAGGCCTCATGGGTCTCCTGGTCGCGGCATCGAACACGGGTCAACAAAACTGAAATTTGAACAAACAATTCTCAAGTGTCATTTTTCATTAAATTTCCTCTTGGATCACTGAGATTTGGATCTTTACTTATATTTTTTGACATTTGACCACATTTTCCCATTACCTCAACAGTCCAAAAAAAGTTATAAATAAATATATATTTTTTAAACATTGCTCCCCTAACGAAAATGCCTGAGTTAATCATAACACCGAAAATCCAAATACTAAAAATGTAATTATGAAATGAATAATAATCTGACTGAGCTTTTTAGTCATTTCGGTAATGAGAAGACCAGGCGGTGCTGGAGAATAAGAACCTCATTCTGAAGACAGCAGAGAATAAATGTCTACTACTCTAGATGATGCATCATGGGAGAATAAAACTTGATTTAATAACTGGATTTGAGTTTTTACAAGAACTAGAAAAAGTGTTATGGTAATGAGACACGCCCACAGACACTGTACGTAATCAATATTATAGTTTAATGCAAACTTCAACTAGTTCCTGTCAAAAAAAAACATTTTTATGATTTATGGACAAACTACACCAACAGTGTTTTATTCAAATAAATACATTTGTTGTTGTTTTTCATATAAATCGTATAAAATGCCTTGAGAATTGAATCCAGATGTATTTCAGTAATGAGAATTTGGCGTGAAAATGTGAAATGTATTTCAAATAAGACTCTTTGCCAGACATCTTAGTCCTCAGTATGATTGAGTTGAGTTTTGCAGATGCATCGTGGTTTTGTATTTAGTAGTTTTGGTACAGACGGGTTTAAAACTGGTTTCATGAAAATCACCCAACCAGCCAGTCAGTCCGCCCTACAGAAACCCATGATAGCCATCCTACCTACTTTTATTAGATTGCAAAAGATCTACATTAGATAACAGTCACACAGAGCACGTGCTTGAACACACAGACACACTCATGTGTTACACCAATAATGAATCCACAATGAGTAACGATAACTTGGCTACATACAGAGAGAACGGTCTATGGCTTGGGTGGCTGGAGTCTTCCTCAGACACCGCCTGGTATAGAGGACTAGTTTATAGACAGAGAGAACAGTCTATGGCTTGGGTGGCTGGAGTCTCCCTCAGACACCACCTGGTATAGAGGACTAGTTTATAGACAGAGAGAACAGTCTATGGCTTGGGTGGCTGGAGTCTTCCTCAGACACCGCCTGGTATAGAGGACTAGTGTAGTTAGAATACTGTTAATCATTCATTTATAGATTTATGAATCAGTGATAAACAGATAACATACTTCCTTCAAAGTAGAGGGCACCTAGCCTACATACTTCCTTCCTTCAAAGTAGAGGGAACCTAGCCTACATACTTCCTTCCTTCAAAGTAGAGGGCACCTAGCCTACATACTTCCTTCCTTCCTTCAAAGTAGAGGGCACCTAGCCTACATACTTCCTTCCTTCCTTCAAAGTAGAGGGCACCTAGCCTACATACTTCCTTCCTTCCTTCAAAGTAGAGGGCACCTAGCCTACATACTTCCTTCCTTCCTTCAAAGTAGAGGGCACCTAGCCTACATACTTCCTTCCTTCCTTCAAAGTAGAGGGCACCTAGCCTACATACTTCCTTCCTTCAAAGTAGAGGGCACCTAGCCTACATACTTCCTTCCTTCAAAGTAGAGGGCACCTAGCCTACATACTTCCTTCCTTCAAAGTAGAGGGCACCTAGCCTACATACTTCCTTCCTTCAAAGTAGAGGGCACCTAGCCTACATACTTCCTTCCTTCAAAGTAGAGGGCACCTAGCCTACATACTTCCTTCAAAGTAGAGGGCACCTAGCCTACATACTTCCTTCAAAGTAGAGGGCACCTAGCCTACATACTTCCTTTAAAGTAGAGGGCACCTAGCCTACATACTTCCTTCAAAGTAGAGGGCACCTAGCCTACATACCTCCTTCAAAGTAGAGGGCACCTAGCCTACATACGTCCTTCAAAGTAGAGGGCACCTAGCCTACATACTTCCTTCAAAGTAGAGGGCACCTAGCCTACATACTTCCTTCAAAGTAGAGGGCACCTAGCCTACATACTTCCTTCAAAGTAGAGGGCACCTAGCCTACATACTTCCTTCAAAGTAGAGGGCACCTAGCCTACATACTTCCTTCAAAGTAGAGGGCACCTAGCCTACATACTTCCTTCAAAGTAGAGGGCACCTAGCCTACATACTTCCTTCAAAGTAGAGGGCACCTAGCCTACATACGTCCTTCAAAGTAGAGGGCACCTAGCCTACATACTTCCTTCAAAGTAGAGGGCACCTAGCCTACATACTTCCTTCAAAGTAGAGGGCACCTAGCCTACATACTTCCTTCAAAGTAGAGGGCACCTAGCCTACATACTTCCTTCAAAGTAGAGGGCACCTAGCCTACATACTTCCTTCAAAGTAGAGGGCACCTAGCCTACATACTTCCTTCAAAGTAAAGGGCACCTAGCCTACATACTTCCTTCCTTCAAAGTAGAGGGCACCTAGCCTACATACTTCCTTCAAAGTAGAGGGCACCTAGCCTACATACTTCCTTCAAAGTAGAGGGCACCTAGCCTACATACTTCCTTCAAAGTAAAGGGCACCTAGCCTACATACTTCCTTCAAAGTAGAGGGCACCTAGCCTACATACTTCCTTCAAAGTAGAGGGCACCTAGCCTACATACTTCCTTCAAAGTAGAGGGCACCTAGCCTACATACTTCCTTCAAAGTAGAGGGCACCTAGCCTACATACTTCCTTCAAAGTGGAGGGAACCCAGCCTACATACTTCCTTCCTTCAAAGTAGAGGGCACCTAGCCTACATACTTCCTTCCTTCAAAGTAGAGGGCACCTAGCCTACATACTTCCTTCCTTCAAAGTAGAGGGCACCTAGCCTACATACTTCCTTCCTTCAAAGTAGAGGGCACCTAGCCTACATACTTCCTTCCTTCAAAGTAGAGGGCACCTAGCCTACATACTTCCTTCCTTCAAAGTAGAGGGCACCTAGCCTACATACTTCCTTCCTTCAAAGTAGAGGGCACCTAGCCTACATACTTCCTTCAAAGTAGAGGGCACCTAGCCTACATACTTCCTTCAAAGTAGAGGGCACCTAGCCTACATACTTCCTTTAAAGTAGAGGGCACCTAGCCTACATACTTCCTTCAAAGTAGAGGGCACCTAGCCTACATACCTCCTTCAAAGTAGAGGGCACCTAGCCTACATACGTCCTTCAAAGTAGAGGGCACCTAGCCTACATACTTCCTTCAAAGTAGAGGGCACCTAGCCTACATACTTCCTTCAAAGTAGAGGGCACCTAGCCTACATACTTCCTTCAAAGTAGAGGGCACCTAGCCTACATACTTCCTTCAAAGTAGAGGGCACCTAGCCTACATACTTCCTTCAAAGTAGAGGGCACCTAGCCTACATACTTCCTTCAAAGTAGAGGGCACCTAGCCTACATACTTCCTTCAAAGTAGAGGGCACCTAGCCTACATACTTCCTTCAAAGTAGAGGGCACCTAGCCTACATACTTCCTTCAAAGTAGAGGGCACCTAGCCTACATACGTCCTTCAAAGTAGAGGGCACCTAGCCTACATACTTCCTTCAAAGTAGAGGGCACCTAGCCTACATACTTCCTTCAAAGTAGAGGGCACCTAGCCTACATACTTCCTTCAAAGTAGAGGGCACCTAGCCTACATACTTCCTTCAAAGTAGAGGGCACCTAGCCTACATACTTCCTTCAAAGTAGAGGGCACCTAGCCTACATACTTCCTTCAAAGTAGAGGGCACCTAGCCTACATACATCCTTCAAAGTAGAGGGCACCTAGCCTACATACTTCCTTCAAAGTAAAGGGCACCTAGCCTACATACTTCCTTCCTTCAAAGTAGAGGGCACCTAGCCTACATACTTCCTTCAAAGTAGAGGGCACCTAGCCTACATACTTCCTTCAAAGTAGAGGGCACCTAGCCTACATACTTCCTTCAAAGTAGAGGGCACCTAGCCTACATACTTCCTTCAAAGTAAAGGGCACCTAGCCTACATACTTCCTTCAAAGTAGAGGGCACCTAGCCTACATACTTCCTTCAAAGTAGAGGGCACCTAGCCTACATACTTCCTTCAAAGTAGAGGGCACCTAGCCTACATACTTCCTTCAAAGTAGAGGGCACCTAGCCTACATACTTCCTTCAAAGTGGAGGGAACCCAGCCTACATACTTCCTTCAAAGTAGAGGGCACCTAGCCTACATACTTCCTTCCTTCAAAGTAGAGGGCACCTAGCCTACATACTTCCTTCCTTCAAAGTAGAGGGCACCTAGCCTACATACTTCCTTCAAAGTAGAGGGCACCTAGCCTACATACTTCCTTCAAAGTAAAAGGGCACCCTAGCCTACATACTTCCTTCAAAGTAGAGGGCACCTAGCCTACATACTTCCTTCAAAGTAAAGGGCACCTAGCCTACATACTTCCTTCAAAGTAGAGGGCACCTAGCCTACATACTTCCTTCAAAGTAGAGGGCACCTAGCCTACATACTTCCTTCCTTCAAAGTAGAGGGCACCTAGCCTACATACTTCCTTCAAAGTGGAGTGAACCCAGACTACATACTTCCTTCAAAGTAGAGGGCACCTAGCCTACATACTTCCTTCCTTCAAAGTAGAGGGCACCTAGCCTACATACTTCCTTCCTTCAAAGTAGAGGGCACCTAGCCTACATACTTCCTTCAAAGTGGAGTGAACCCAGACTACATACTTCCTTCAAAGTAGAGGGCACCTAGCCTACATACTTCCTTCAAAGTAGAGGGCACCTAGCCTACATACTTCCTTCAAAGTAGAGGGCACCTAGCCTACATACTTCCTTCAAAGTAGAGGGCACCTAGCCTACATACTTCCTTCAAAGTAGAGGGCACCTAGCCTACATACTTCCTTCCTTCAAAGTAGAGGGCACCTAGCCTACATACTTCCTTCCTTCAAAGTAGAGGGCACCTAGCCTACATACTTCCTTCCTTCAAAGTAGAGGGCACCTAGCCTACATACTTCCTTCAAAGTAAAGGGCACCTAGCCTACATACTTCCTTCAAAGTAAAGGGCACCTAGCCTACATACTTCCTTCAAAGTAGAGGGCACCTAGCCTACATACTTCCTTCAAAGTGGAGTGAACCCAGACTACATACTTCCTTCAAAGTAGAGGGCACCTAGCCTACATACTTCCTTCAAAGTGGAGTGAACCCAGACTACATACTTCCTTCAAAGTAGAGGGCACCTAGCCTACATACTTCCTTCCTTCAAAGTAGAGGGCACCTAGCCTACATACTTCCTTCCTTCAAAGTAGAGGGCACCTAGCCTACATACTTCCTTCAAAGTAGAGGGCACCTAGCCTACATACTTCCTTCAAAGTAGAGGGCACCTAGCCTACATACTTCCTTCAAAGTAAAGGGCACCTAGCCTACATACTTCCTTCAAAGTAGAGGGCACCTAGCCTACATACTTCCTTCAAAGTAGAGGGCACCTAGCCTACATACTTCCTTCAAAGTAAAGGGCACCTAGCCTACATACTTCCTTCAAAGTAGAGGGCACCTAGCCTACATACTTCCTTCAAAATGGAGTGAACCCAGACTACATACTTCCTTCAAAGTAGAGGGCACCTAGCCTACATACTTCCTTCCTTCAAAGTAGAGGGCACCTAGCCTACATACTTCCTTCCTTCAAAGTAGAGGGCACCTAGCCTACATACTTCCTTCAAAGTAGAGGGCACCTAGCCTACATACTTCCTTCAAAATGGAGTGAACCCAGACTACATACTTCCTTCAAAGTAGAGGGCACCTAGCCTACATACTTCCTTCCTTCAAAGTAGAGGGCACCTAGCCTACATACTTCCTTCCTTCAAAGTAGAGGGCACCTAGCCTACATACTTCCTTCAAAGTAGAGGGCACCTAGCCTACATACTTCCTTCAAAGTAGAGGGCACCTAGCCTACATACTTCCTTCAAAGTAGAGGGCACCTAGCCTACATACTTCCTTCAAAGTAGAGGGCACCTAGCCTACATACTTCCTTCAAAGTAGAGGGCACCTAGTCTACATACTTCCTTCAAAGTAAAGGGCACCTAGCCTACATACTTCCTTCAAAGTAGAGGGCACCTAGCCTACATACTTCCTTCAAAATGGAGTGAACCCAGACTACATACTTCCTTCAAAGTAGAGGGCACCTAGCCTACATACTTCCTTCAAAGTAGAGGGCACCTAGCCTACATACTTCCTTCAAAGTAGAGGGCACCTAGTCTACATACTTCCTTCAAAGTAAAGGGCACCTAGCCTACATACTTCCTTCAAAGTAGAGGGCACCTAGCCTACATACTTCCTTCAAAATGGAGTGAACCCAGACTACATACTTCCTTCAAAGTAGAGGGCACCTAGCCTACATACTTCCTTCCTTCAAAGTAGAGGGCACCTAGCCTACATACTTCCTTCAAAGTAGAGGGCACCTAGCCTACATACTTCCTTCAAAGTAGAGGGCACCTAGCCTACATACTTCCTTCAAAGTAAAAGGGCACCCTAGCCTACATACTTCCTTCAAAGTAGAGGGCACCTAGCCTACATACTTCCTTCAAAGTAAAGGGCACCTAGCCTACATACTTCCTTCAAAGTAGAGGGCACCTAGCCTACATACTTCCTTCAAAGTAGAGGGCACCTAGCCTACATACTTCCTTCCTTCAAAGTAGAGGGCACCTAGCCTACATACTTCCTTCAAAGTGGAGTGAACCCAGACTACATACTTCCTTCAAAGTAGAGGGCACCTAGCCTACATACTTCCTTCAAAGTAGAGGGCACCCAGACTACATACTTCCTTCAAAGTAGAGGGCACCTAGCCTACATACTTCCTTCAAAGTAGAGGGCACCCAGACTACATACTTCCTTCAAAGTAGAGGGCACCTAGCCTACATACTTCCTTCAAAGTAAAAGGGCACCCTAGCCTACATACTTCCTTCAAAGTAGAGGGCACCTAGCCTACATACTTCCTTCAAAGTAAAGGGCACCTAGCCTACATACTTCCTTCAAAGTAGAGGGCACCTAGCCTACATACTTCCTTCAAAGTAGAGGGCACCTAGCCTACATACTTCCTTCAAAGTAGAGGGCACCTAGCCTACATACTTCCTTCCTTCAAAGTAGAAGGCACCTAGCCTACATACTTCCTTCCTTCAAAGTAGAGGGCACCTAGCCTACATACTTCCTTCAAAGTGGAGTGAACCCAGACTACATACTTCCTTCAAAGTAGAGGGCACCTAGCCTACATACTTCCTTCAAAGTAGAGGGCACCTAGCCTACATACTTCCTTGAGATTACAACGTGGGAAATTAACATCTAAGTCACTTTGAACACATTAAATAATTTGTCCATGTTTTGAGAACATGTCTCCACCTAAAATCATGATTACTTATATGAAGTTGTTTAACATACTCGTGTACTGTATTTGTATGCTGTAGCCCATCTAACTTCTCAGGACTAGGCCCATTTTTATTTCTCAATATCTGCCTGAATGACGTGCCCAAAGTAAACTGCCTGTTGCTCAGGCCCTGAAGCCAGGATATTGAATATAATTGGTACCATTGGAAAGAAAACACACTGAAGTTTGTAGAAATGTTAAAATAATATAGGAGACTATAACACAATACATATGGTTGGAGAAAATCAAAAGAAAAAAATATTTTGAATTATTTTTTTGAGAGACCATCCTCTTACAATGGCCAGTATAATACCCTGACTACACCACTCACGTGAGTGGTCACGTGCGTTGCAAAACAAATTTAGAAATCTATATCATAAAATTATTATACCCACATTGCTCACGCGTGTCTACATTGCCTCGCCCAGGGCTAAAATAGAAATCAGTTCTATGTGACGCAAATCACGCTGCAAGTCCTGCCTCTCCCATCTCCTCATTGGTTTAAAGAAGCAGATACCCACGTGCCATCTCCTCATTGGTTATATCCGCGTGGGTGATTGAAAGACGAACGGTTTTGCCGGTAGTCGTGGTAATACTATGAAAGTTTAGTAGCCAATCACCATATAAGTTCAAAGAAGAAAAATACTTTCACTGTAATAGCTACTGTAAATCGGACAGTGCAGTTACATTAACAAGAGTTTAAGCTTTCAACCGATATAAGACACTTGTACCTACATGTTTAATATCCATAATTTGTATGATTATTCTTTTGAATTGCGCGCCCTCCAGCTTCATCAGAAGTTGTCGCGCTAGCGGGACGCCTAGCCTTAAGAATTAAATCACCACGTAGCCTGAAACTGAGGGAAGTACATTGGGAGGAAGGCGATTAAATCAGATTCAAGCACCGTCTGAAAGGATGACCAGCATTGTGAGAGAGGCTGAGATGTCTCTCTTTCTGTGGATATGAACCCCGGTGGCACGAGGTGACAATGTAGTGGTGACACCCGAGGACTGAGCTAAGTGATGTGGTGATGAGGATGATGACAAGCTGGGACACATTAAACACAGAGACATGTTGTTCAGCAAGGCCTGGGAACTGGCCTGTCTCTGTCCCCCACGGCAGGGCCATAAGCTCACACAGAGAGACAGGACCAGTCACACACACACATAGAGACACACACACAGGGAGACAGAACCAGTCACACACACACACAGAGAGACAGGACCAGTCACACACACACAGAGACAGGACCAGTCACACACACACACACACACACACACAGAGACAGGACCAGTCACACACACACACACACAGAGAGAGACAGGACCAGTCACACACACACAGAGACAGGACCAGTCACACACACACACACACACACACACAGAGACAGGACCAGTCACACACACACACACACACAGAGAGAGACAGGACCAGTCAAACACACACAGAGACAGGACCAGTCACACACACACACACACACACACACACACAGAGAGAGACAGGACCAGTTACACACACACACAGAGAGAGACACACACAGAGAGACAGGACCAGTCACACACACACAGAGACAGGACCAGTCACACACACACACAGAGAGAGAGACACACAGAGAGACAGGACCAGTCACACACACACACACACACACACACACACACAGAGACACACACACACACACACACAGAGACAGGACCAGTTACACACACACACAGAGAGAGACACACACAGAGAGACAGGACCAGTCACACACACACAGAGACAGGACCAGTCACACACACACACAGAGAGAGAGACACACAGAGAGACAGGACCAGTCACACACACACACAGGACCAGTCACACACACACACACAGGACCAGTCACACACACAGGACCAGTCACACACACAGGACCAGTCACACACACAGGACCAGTCACACACACACAGACCGAGAGAAACAAGAAAGCGAGAGACCGACACACTGGCCCTCCCATAACTGACGAAACGTAACCTCACATCTCAATGGAGTTGAGAGTACCTCTGTCTACATCGAGTCGGTATCAGCATCCCGTCAGCCACTGGTCCTGTGTAACTACTTCCTCTTCTTTGGGTGCTGCAATCCAACGTTTTGGATCCACTTTATTCTATGTGACCTCCGTCAAACGTTTCTAAATATCAATGATTAAATCCTTACTGGGTACCTGTGCTTGTCCTGGTTGTTATATAGTTGAATACGCAGTTTCTGCAACAACAACAACATGCAATCTATGCATCTTCTGTAAACAGAGGGGTCAATGGGGTCGTGTTAAAATGTAGTTTTATGTGTATATTTTTATTCAAGTTTTACAAAATGGACATCACAGGGGGGTACCGTCACTGAGTCAATGTGCGGGTGTGTACAGGCTAGTCGAGGTCATTTGTAAAGTGATAGATAATAAACAGCGAGTAGCGGCAGTGTAAAAGACTGCGCGCTCCGGTACCGCTTGCCATGCGCTAGCAGAGAAAACAGTCTATGACCATTTTTTTGGGCCGTTCCTCTGACACCGCCTGGTATATATATATATATATATAGGATGTCAGGAAGCTCCGCCCCAGGGATGTCCCGGGTCGTACGCTCTACCCTCTGTAGCACCTTACGGTCAAGATGCTGAGCAGTTGCCATACCAAGCGGTGATGAAACCAGTCAGGATGCTCTCGATGGTGCAGCTGTAGAACATGATATTGACAGTTGAAATGAACAACGTCATCTTGTAACATATTACACAAGTTGACTGCAGGTTCAGCTTCATTTAAAAAAAGTAGCTACAAATATTAAATAAATAGTTTCAACAGTATTGAAAAAGCATCCCGGTACACAGTATACCGTCCAAGCCTAAACCATTGTTGCAGGAATTAAATTGCTCTGTTTTTTAATACCCAATTAAAATTAAACACTCTGTCAATTCATAAGGATTTGTAAGAGCCTTATCTATAATAATGGACAGAGCCCAGTCTTAAAGTCAATCAGCAGAGTTTATTCACGAGAGTACTGAATACGATACGGTTTACCACAGGTTATAAACTGAAAATGACGTCCTTAGTTTCAGCACCAACCCGTGCCATCTCCGTTCCAGTACAAAGGCAGTATCTCAAGCCTTCCCACATCGTCTCCCTACCAATTTAATATAATTTATGACTGAGCCAAGGTCTTCCGGTGTAGATAAGCATTCTAGCCAGTCTGAAGATTTAGTTCATTAGTTTCTACCAAGGAACAGACAGTCATTGTTCTAATTCTTGATTCTATTTACACACATTATATTCAGTACTAAGATTAAGAAAGTAAATTCATACATATACAGTAACATAATAGTATTCTGATTAGTACATATACAGTAACATAATAGTATTCTGATTAGTACATCCTGATTGAAATGTTTACGTAATTAGTCATTGTAGATAAAAATTCCCTTAACAACCACCAACACAGATTGTCCCCGTCATACTGACAGACATCATGTAGGCCTCTCATGTTGTCATCACTAGGCCACGCTGGCAGAGGAAGGAAACATCCCACAAAGGAAGTTGAAGTCTGTCCCCCGCCCCGAGACGGGCCCGTCTGTCCCCCGCCCTGAGCGTTGATTGAACCAGACCGTAGAGAAGACCAATGTAGACATAATTTACCAGTTCCATGTTCAGGCCTCAGTTCTTATAAAAAACTGTTTTTTTAAATGTTTAAATACTATAAAATCAGCATTTCACAGTTATTTATCCCAGTAACAGGGTTCCCGCCATTCAAACCAGACCTAACCCTCTGTTTCCCTGACAGGAACCAGGCAAAACCCTCTGTTTCCCTGACAGGAACCAGGCAAAACCCTCTGTTCCCCTGAAAGGAACCAGGCAAAACCCCTGACAGGAACCAGGCCTAACCCTCTGTTCCCCTGAAAGGAACCAGGCCTAACCCCTGACAGGAACCAGGCAAAACCCTCTGTTCCCCTGAAAGGAACCAGGCAAAACCCCTGACAGGAACCAGGCAAAACCCTCTGTTCCCCTGAAAGGAACCAGGCCTAACCCCTGACAGGAACCAGGCCTAACCCCTGATAGGAACCAGGCCTAACCCCTGATAGGAACCAGGCCTAACCCCTGACAGGAACCAGGCCTAACCCCTGACAGGAACCAGGCCTAACCCCTGACAGGAACCAGGCCTAACCCTTGACAGGAACCAGGCCTAACCCTTGACAGGAACCAGGCCTAACCCTTGACAGGAACCAGGCCTAACCCTTGACAGGAACCAGACCCAAACCTCTGTTCCCCTGACAGGAACCAGGCCTAACCCTCTGTTCCCCATGACAGGAACCAACTGAGTAACTGTGCATGTCTTAGAGTAAATCCGTGACCCCAGCTTTAAAACAGACGTCATCTGCTACAGTCCTGACCGCTCTAAGGTTGGTAACCAGTACGGAAACACCTGGTCATTCACAACACTGCTCTCAGGTTGGTAACCAGTACAGAAACACCTGGTCAACACTGCTCTCAGGTTGGTAACCAGTACAGAAACACCTGGTCAACACTGCTCTCAGGTTGGTACCCAGTAAAAAAGTTAACAGGGAAAGACCATAGTAACACTGCAAAAAGACTAGAAATCATGGTGAATAACAATCTAACACAGGATGCAGTCGAAATAGCAATAGCCTTCAATTCCTACTTTATTGACTCTGTCAGGGTACTGACACAGAACCCCTCCACTTGTTTCTTGGGCTCAGTGCTAGTGAATGACACTCAACCTGTCTTCATCATAAGGGAGGTTTCTGAGTCAAAGGTGAACAAGGTGATTAGCTCACTAAAGAACTCTAAAGCCAAAGATGTGTTTGGGATGGACTCTACCTTTCTTAAAAACTACAAAGAGTCACTCATTGGCCCCATTACTAAGGTCACCAACACATCTATTGGTCTCGGTGTGTTTCCAAGGGTATGGAAGTCGGCCATAATAACGGCCATCTTTAAATCAGGAGACCCTGCTAACGTGAGTAACTACAGGCCCATTAGTATATTACCTGTGGTGTCAAAGGTTGTTGAAAAGTGTGTAGCAGAACAACTGATTGCCCACCTCAACAACAGCCCCTTCACATTACACTCCATGCAGTTTGGCTTCAGAGCGAAACACTCCACAGAAACGGCCAACTGCTTTCTTCTGGAAAATGTGAAGTCCAAGATGGACAAAGGGGGTGCTGTTGGGGCTGTGTTTCTGGACCTAAGGAAGGCTTTTGATACTGTTAACCATTACTGTTAACAAAATTGTCCAAGTTCAACTTTTCCCCTGATGCCTTGAGATGGATGAAATCATACCTTGAAGGCAGAACTCAGTGTGTCAGAGTGAGCAATGAGCTGTCGCCCACTCGTAGCTATGAAGTGGGCGTGCCCCAAGGGTCAATACTGGGGCCCCTCCTGTTCAGCCTGTACATTAATGATCTGCCTTCTGTCTGTACTGGGTCTGAAGTTCAAATGTATGCAGATGATACAGTGATATATGTGCATGCAAAGAGCAAACAACAAGCTGCACAAGAACTCACTACTGTAATGGTCCAGGTTACAAAGTGGCTCAGTGACTCGTGTTTACATCTCAATGTGAAAAAAACTGTTTGCATGTTCTTCACAAAGAGGGCAACAGATGCTACTGAGCCAGATGTCTATGTGTCAGGGGAGAAGCTCCAGGTGGTATCCGATTTTAAGTACCTTGGCATCATACTTGATTCCAACCTCTCTTTTAAAAAGCATGTGAAAAAGGTAATTCAAATAACCAAATTCAACCTAGCTAATTTCCGATTTATACGAAATTGTTTGACTACAGAGGTAGCAAAACTGTACTTCAAATCTATGATACTCCCCCACTTAACATACTGCTTGACTAGTTGGGCCCAAGCTTGCTGTACAACATTAAAACCTATTCAGTCTGTCTACAAACAGGCTCTCAAAGTGCTTGATAGGAAGCCCAATAGCCATCATCATTGTCACATCCTTAGAAAGCATGAGCTCTTGAGTTGGGAAAATCTTGTGCAATACACCGACGCATGTCTTGTATTCAAGATCCTCAATGGCCTGGCTCCCCCTCCACTCAATATTTTTGTTAAACAGAAAACCCAGACATATGGCAGCAGATCCACAAGGTCTGCCATGAGAGGTGACTGTATAGTTCCCCTAAGGAAAAGCACCTTTAGTAAATCTGCATTCTCTGTGAGAGCTTCCCATGTCTGGAATACACTGCCATCAGACACACATAACTGCACCACATATCACACTTTCACAAAATGCTTGAAGACATGGCTAAAGGTCAATCAGATTTGTGAACATGGTCCCTAGCTGTGTGTTGCCACTCCATGTTGTCTGTTGTCTGTAGCTTGTGAGGTGTGGAAACACTTTGTTGCTTTTATGAATTTTGTCTTGCTGCTTTTTGTTTTATGCTGCTCTGTCTGTATGCTACGTCTTGCTTGTCCTATGTTGCTCTGTCTGTATGCTATGTCTTGCTTGTTCTATGTTGCTATTGTCTATATTGTAATTGTTTTTAATAACCTGCCCAGGGACTGCGGTTGAAAATTAGCCGGTTGGCTAAAACCGGCACTTTTACTGAAATGTTGATTCATGTGCACTGTCCCTGTAAAAATAAAAATAAACTCAAAATAAACTCAAACTCAGTACAGAAACACCTGGTCAACACTCCTCTCAGGTTGGTAACCAGTACAGAAACTACTGGTCAACACCGCTCTCAGGTTGGTAACCAGTACAGAAACACCTGGTCAACACTCCTCTCAGGTTGGTAACCAGTACAGAAACACCTGGTCAACACCGCTCTCAGGTTGGTAACCAGTACAGAAACACCTGGTCAACACAGCTCTCAGGTTGGTAACCAGTACAGAAACACCTGGTCAACACCGCTCTCAGGTTGGTAACCAGTACAGAAACACCTGGTCAACACCGCTCTCAGGTTGGTAACCAGTATAGAAACACATGGTCAACAACACTCTCATGTTGGTAACCAGTACAGAAACACCTGGTCAACACTGCTCTCAGGTTGGTAACCAGTATAGAAACACCTGGTCAACACTCCTCTCAGGTTGGTAACCAGTGCAGAAACACCTGGTCATTCACAACACTGCTCTCAGGTTGGTAACCAGTATAGAAACACCTGGTCAACACTCCTCTCAGGTTGGTAACCAGTACAGAAACACCTGGTCAACACCGCTCTCAGGTTGGTAACCAGTACAGAAACACCTGGTCAACACTCCTCTCAGGTTGGTAACCAGTACAGAAACACCTGGTCAACACTCCTCTCAGGTTGGTAACCAGTACAGAAACACCTGGTCAACACTCATCTCAGGTTGGTAACCAGTACAGAAACACCTGGTCAACACCGCTCTCAGGTTGGTAACCAGTATAGAAACACCTGGTCAACACCGCTCTCAGGTTGGTAACCAATACAGAAACACCTGGTCAACACTCCTCTCAGGTTGGTAACCAGTACAGAAACACCTGGTCAACACCGCTCTCAGGTTGGTAACCAGTACAGAAACACCTGGTCAACACCGCTCTCAGGTTGGTAACCAGTACAGAAACACCTGGTCAACACCGCTCTCAGGTTGGTAACCAGTACAGAAACACCTGGTCAACACCGCTCTCAGGTTGGTAACCAGTACAGAAACACCTGGTCAACACCGCTCTCAGGTTGGTAACCAGTACAGAAACACCTGGTCAACACCGCTCTCAGGTTGGTAACCAGTACAGAAACACCTGGTCAACACTGCTCTCAGGTTGGTAACCAGTACAGAAACACCTGGTCAACACTGCTCTCAGGTTGGTAACCAGTGCAGAAACACCTGGTCATTCACAACACTGCTCTCAGGTTGGTAACCAGTATAGAAACACCTGGTCAACACTCCTCTCAGGTTGGTAACCAGTACAGAAACACCTGGTCAACACTCCTCTCAGGTTGGTAACCAGTACAGAAACACCTGGTCAACACTCCTCTCAGGTTGGTAACCAGTACAGAAACACCTGGTCAACACCGCTCTCAGGTTGGTAACCAGTACAGAAACACATGGTCAACACCGCTCTCAGGTTGATAACCAGTACAGAAACACCTGGTCATCACTGCAGCGACTGAACGAGGACACGGGAAAACATGACGTTTAGACTATTCCATTTGGTCATGTGACAAGACCTTATCAGAGCCCGGATCAAAACACAGCAGATGTGTGTCCTAAAGGGACCCTATTCCCTATAGAGGGCACTACTTATGACCTACTGGCCCAGGTCAAAGTAGTGTCCTATGTAGGAAATAGGGTCCTTTTAGGACACGGCCATAGGGACCTAAAACGGAGAGCCAACTCCCATCGATAAACCGACAAAGGTTTATTTTATATTTATTTATTTTTACGTTTAATCTGTTATATTTTATATATTTTTCCGTTGATTAAGGATGAGCAAAAGTCCAACAACATTTCCAATCTTTCCTCACAGCTAAATTATAGCGCTAGTAGCAAAATACTATTTTAAAAAAGGAAAATAAATGACTAACAAAATGGCATTGATAATAACAGTATAAAATACATTATTCTATGTTACTGTGTTGACCACAGGGCCTCCCGAGGAAAAAAAATAATAATCATTTTTTTACATTCAAATAACAACTGTTGACCGCACCAGGCTCTCTCACACACACACACACACACTGACACACACACACACTGACACACACACACACTGACACACACACACACACACTGACACACACACACTGACACACACACACTGACACACACGAAAGAAAACTTAAACAGCTATCTTACCTGTGTGTAGTCAAAGTCCGAGAGAGGAGCTATGCTTTTGATGTATTCAATTCTGAACTGGTCTTCGGGGTTGGCGAGAGAGACTGGGGGTTTCAAGGTGCTCATGGCTGACACTATCGTCTAGAAAGAGGAGACACACGTCGGCGGTAAGATGGATGAATACAGGATAAATTAGCTCATAAACCCCTATCTATAAGGGAAATAGGATTGGGGTGTCCCATCAAACACTGAGGATGCATCCCAAATTCTACCCTTATTCCCCAAACAGGCCTAGTGCTGGTCAACAGTAATGCACTATATATATATATAGTGGATTACGGTTGACCATAACCTAGGGCACTAGGCCTGTTCGTGTGTGTGTGTGTGTGTGTGTGTGTGTGTGTGTGTGTGTGTGTGTGTGGAATAGGGTGCTATTTGGGACACAGAATACCCTGGTAAACCACTTGTTTACATAAAACAGGACACAGATTAATACCTACTCACCACTATGGCATCCTTTATGTTTTTCAGAATATCTTGGATTTTCTGTTTCTTTTCTCTGGTGAAGAACAGAACACAGGCATCAGGAGATAGTAACTAACGAAGATAACTTCATCACAATATTCCTCGTCTGTGAACCCAAAGATCCCACGATGGAGACTGGGTAGTTCCTCTCCAGTTCTAGGCCCTGATGTGAACACACTAGAGTCAGTGTGTGTGTTCAGGTCAGACAGGCAGTAAGATATCTCTACCAGTACAACTGTTGTCCTATGTAACTCAGACAGAGAGTAAGATATCTCTACCAGTACAACTGTAGTCCTCTGTAACTCAGACAGAGAGTAAGATATCTCTACCAGTACAACTGTTGTCCTATGTAACTCAGACAGAGAGTAAGATATCTCTACCAGTACAACTGTTGTCCTATGTAACTCAGACAGAGAGTAAGATATCTCTACCAGTACAACTGTAGTCCTCTGTAACTCAGACAGAGAGTAAGATATCTCTACCAGTACAACTGTTGTCCTATGTAACTCAGACAGAGAGTAAGATATCTCTACCAGTACAACTGTTGTCCTATGTAACTCAGACAGACAGTAAGATATATCTACCAGTACAACTGTAGTCCTATGTAGCTCAGACAGTAAGATATATCTACCAGTACAACTGTAGTCCTATGTAACTCAGACAGACAGTAAGATATATCTACCAGTACAACTGTAGTCCTATGTAACTCAGACAGACAGTAAGATATCTCTACCAGTACAACTGTAGTCCTCTGTAACTCAGACAGACAGTAAGATATCTCTACCAGTACAACTGTAGTCCTCTGTAACTCAGACAGACAGTAAGATATCTCTACCAGTACAACTGTTGTCCTATGTAACTCAGACAGACAGTAAGATATCTCTACCAGTACAACTGTTGTCCTATGTAACTCAGACAGACAGTAAGATATCTCTACCAGTACAACTGTAGTCCTATGTAACTCAGACAGTAAGATATCTCTACCAGTACAACTGTAGTCCTATGTAACTCAGACAGACAGTAAGATATCTCTACCAGTACAACTGTTGTCCTATGTAACTCAGACAGACAGTAAGATATCTCTACCAGTACAACTGTAGTCCTATGTAACTCAGACAGACAGTAAGATATCTCTACCAGTACAACTGTAGTCCTCTGTAACTCAGACAGACAGTAAGATATCTCTACCAGTACAACTGTTGTCCTATGTAACTCAGACAGACAGTAAGATATCTCTACCAGTACAACTGTTGTCCTATGTAACTCAGACAGACAGTAAGATATCTCTACCAGTACAACTGTAGTCCTATGTAACTCAGACAGACAGTAAGATATCTCTACCAGTACAACTGTAGTCCTCTGTAACTCAGACAGACAGTAAGATATCTCTACCAGTACAACTGTAGTCCTATGTAACTCAGACAGACATGGACCGCTGTCCCCATCAAAGGCACAGAAGGCCTTGCAGCAAAACACATTATCCATAGACCCTAAGCCTAGCTCCATTATCCATAGACCCTATGCCTAGCTCCATTATCCATAGACCCTAAGCCTAGCTCCATTATCCATAGACCCTAAGCCTAGCTCCATTATCCATAGACCCTAAGCCTAGCTCCATTATCCATAGACCCTAAGCCTAGCTCCATTACCCATAGACCCTAAGCCTAGCTCCATTATCCATAGACCCTAAGCCTAGCTCCATTATCCATAGACCCTAAGCCTAGCTCCATTATCCATAGACCCTAAGCCTAGCTCCATTACCCATAGACCCTAAGCCTAGCTCCATTATCCATAGACCCTAAGCCTAGCTCCATTACCCACAGACCCTAAGCCTAGCTCCATTACCCACAGACCCTAAGCCTAGCTCCATTACCCATAGACCCTAAGCCTAGCTCCATTACCCATAGACCCTAAGCCTAGCTCCATTACCCATAGACCCTAAGCCTAGCTCCATTACCCATAGACCCTAAGCCTAGCTCCAAAAATAGTCAATATAGCTATGACATACATAAGTACATAACAGTAAACAATGTGTCTGCAGTAATAAGGCAGTCGGTCAGGGGAGATGTCATGCCTCACGTACGGAAGCCGTATTCAGCCGATATGTGTCTGCAGAGAGAGAGTCTTAAGTTGCTTTAGGGGAAACCAGACCCACTGACAGAGCTAGTCACCTAGCTGTACAGTACATTGTGTGTTGGAGCTAGTCTCCTGGCTGTACAGTACATTGTGTGTTGGAGCTAGTGGCCTAGCTGTACAGTACATTGTGTGTTGGAGCTAGTCGCCTAGCTGTACAGTACATTGTGTGTTGGAGCTAGTGGCCTGGCTGTACAGTACATTGTGTGTTGGAGCTAGTGGCCTGGCTGTACAGTACATTGTGTGTTGGTCGCTGATAGAGGGGGGCCTAGGCTATGCAGTACATTGTGTGTTGGTCGCTGATAGAGGGGGGCCTAGGCTATGCAGTACATTGTGTGTTGGAGCTAGTGGCCTGGCTGTACAGTACATTGTGTGTTGGAGCTAGTTGCCTAGCTGTACAGTACATTGTGTGTTGGAGCTAGTGGCCTGGCTGTACAGTACATTGTGTGTTGGAGCTAGTGGCCTGGCTGTACAGTACATTGTGTGTTGGAGCTAGTGGCCTGGCTGTACAGTACATTGTGTGTTGGAGCTAGTGGCCTGGCTGTACAGTACATTGTGTGTTGGAGCTAGTCGCCTAGGCTATGCAGTACATTGTGTGTTGGAGCTAGTGGCCTGGCTGTACAGTACATTATGTGTTGGTCGCTGATAGAGGGGGGCCTAGGCTATGCAGTACATTGTGTGTTGGTCACTGATAGAGGGGGGCCTAGGCTATGCAGTACATTGTGTGTTGGAGCTAGTTGCCTGGCTGTACAGTTTATTGTGTGTTGGAGCTAGTCGCCTGGCTGTACAGTTTATTGTGTGTTGGAGCTAGTGGCCTGGCTGTACAGTTTATTGTGTGTTGGAGCTAGTCGCCTGGCTGTACAGTTTATTGTGTGTTGGAGCTAGTCGCCTGGCTGTACAGTTTATTGTGTGTTGGTCGCTGATAGAGGGGGGCCTAGGCTATGCAGTAGTGCCAGACGAAGAATCCAGGCAGTTCTCTAAAACCTATTCTCGGGCAGTCTCACTCACAGTCTCTGATGATAACAAAATATGGTTATGAAATATATATATATATATATCTGGACCTACATGTCAAATGGAGATTCAGGATGGGCTCTCTCATAACAGTGGATAACATGTACTCACTCTGCGTTAAAACCATTTACGTGTAGAATCCTCATCTGCTTCACAACGGTACTTTTCCCGGACTCTCCAGCACCTTCGGAAATGAAGCGAACAAGAGGACTGAATGTTACAATATGTTGCTGATAACGGGACGATTAAAGGAGTCATCTTGTTACCGTTCAAAAAATGAATAATAATGTTATCAAAATGTATTTATTTGCTAGGCTTCGCTTCGCTTAATATCCACCAGCATGACATATTGCGATGGCTGTCAAAAAAACGTGTTAGGGGTAAACGAATGATATTTAGAGCACACCGTGTTCGGGCCAAGCCGTTTAATAAAACCGTACCCAATAATAACAGCCGGTGCGTCGCTTTATACGCTCGTCTTTCTTTTTGCAACTGTTTTTCTATTTTTTTATTCTTCTCTTGTTGTGCCTTTTCGTCGATGCGTTGATCTTCAGTCTTGCTGTTGCCCAAACAACTCATATCTTCCATTGAACTTCCTCGTCTATCGAAAATACGAAATAATAGCCAAAGATGTTGTGCTGTTGTGAAAAACCCTAAATGGTGCGACGCTTCTCCGCCGTTGGGAGGGCTGTGTTCTCCCCGCTACGGTTCCTTTTTATCCGCAACCAACCGGACCTTCCTTCGGCATCTACACTAAATTTAGATTCGCCCCCTCCGCCCCCCAAAAAACTCGAATCGTTGAAATAACAAGAGGATACATACACAAGAGAACGAAGGTTTTCTGGAAACAGACCAAGTGTTTCCCTCTCAGTATTTGATCTAAATGTCTATTCGGTCTCTTAACTCAGCACTGCCTCTTTCTGTTTTACCAGGATGTAGCGGTGCACCGATCCACAAAAACCTTCCATCGCCACAATGTAACAACGCTGCTGCTCGCTCACACACCTACAATCCGCTTACATATCATTTGATCATTTCTGTGAGAAGGGTAGGAGGGCCATTATAATCACATGTGCCTCCCCACCACCACCAGACTTTCCAGTGGCCAGCTATAAGTCCTGAAAACGACGAGAGGGAAGAGACTATCCGCCTGCACAGGTTGGGGAAGGAGAGTTGGCAAGTCCGTTGAATTGACCCTGACCTCGGGGTAAGGTTCTCAATCGTAGCCTACAAAACGAAATAATAACCCACTATAAAACAGGTTATCAGTCACCTACACAAAAACAACATGATCTGAAAAACCTGGGCGCAGCAACGTGATCATTTCTAGCCTTTCACAACAAAACTTTAGCTACCTACTCATTTCACTTCTTCCATTTGCATTCAGTAAAGTCCTGTCATCTGATCAATGAACCATTTGCATTCAGTATAGTCCTGTCATTTGCATTCAGTATAGTCCTGTTATCTGATCAATGAACCATTTGCATTCAGTATAGTCCTGTTATCTGATCAATGAACCATTTGCATTCAGTATAGTCCTGTCATCTGATCAATGATCCATTTGCATTCAGTATAGTCCTGCCATCTGATCAATGATCCATTTGCATTCAGTATAGTCCTGTCATCTGATCAATGATCCATTTGCATTCAGTATAGTCCTGTCATCTGATCAATGATCCATTTGCATTCAGTATAGTCCTGTCATCTGATCAATTTGCATTCAGTATAGTCCTGTCATCTGATCAATGACCCATTTGCATTCAGTATAGTCCGGTCATCTGATCAATGATCCATTTGCATTCAGTATAGTCCTGTCATCTGATCAATGAGCCATTTGCATTCAGTATAGTCCTGTAATTTGCATTCAGTATAGTCCTGTAATTTGCATTCAGTATAGTCCTGTCATCTGATCAATGAAAGCGGGTTCTCAGCACCGAGGTTATTCTCCACACTGGCGCGCAAACTGACCGTTCAGCCCCTATACTAGAAAACCGGAGGAGAGCACTGAGCATAGTCACAGATGTTTACTGCAACGGCCGGTTCACATGGTTGCTGCGTAGCGCGGAATGATAGAGTGTTTGTTTTAGCAGGTTTCAATTTTAATAGATGTTACATTCTATCTCATAATAAAGAATAATTATCATTTTAACTGATGTCATTTTAACTGTAGCAATAGATATGGATAAAATCAAATAGACACAGGACTGAAGGGAGAAATACTAAAGACATCTGGCTACATCCTCCACGTTACTACATCCTCCACGTTACCGTTACTACATCCTCCACGTTACGATTACTACATCCTCCAAGTTACGATTACTACATCCTCCACGTTACCATTACTACATCCTCCACGTTACCATTACTACATCCTCCACGTTACCATTACTACATCCTCCACGTTACCGTTACTACATCCTCCACGTTACCGTTACTACATCCTCCACGTTACCGTTACTACATCCTCCACGTTACCGTTACTACATCCTCCACGTTACCGTTACTACATCCTCCACGTTACCGTTACTACATCCTCCACGTTACTACATCCTCCACGTTACTACATCCTCCACGTTACTACATCCTCCACGTTACTACATCCTCCACGTTACTACATCCTCCACGTTACTACATCCTCCACGTTACTACATCCTACACATTACCATTACTACATCCTCCACGTTACTACATCCTCCACGTTACCATTACTACATCCTCCACGTTACTACATCCTCCACGTTACCATTACTACATCCTCCCCGTTACTACATCCTCCACGTTACCATTACTACATCCTCCACATTACTACATCCTCCACGTTACTACATCCTCCACGTTACAGTTACTACATCCTCCACGTTACCATTACTACATCCTCCACGTTACCATTACTACATCCTCCACGTTACCATTACTACATCCTCCACGTTACCATAACTACATCATCCACGTTACTACATCCTCCACGTTACCGTTACTACATCCTCCACATTACTACATCCTCCACGTTACCATTACTACATCCTCCACGTTACTACATCCTTCACGTTACCGTTACTACATCCTCCACGTTACCATTACTACATCCTCCACGTTACTACATCCTTCACGTTACCGTTACTACATCCTTCACGTTACCGTTACTACATCCTCCACGTTACCGTTACTACATCCTCCATGTTACCATTACTACATCCTCCACGTTACTACATCCTTCACATTACCATTACTACATCCTCCACGTTACTACATCCTCCAAGTTACTACATCCTCCACGTTACCATTACTACATCCTCCACGTTACTACATCCTTCACGTTACCATTACTACATCCTCCACGTTACTACATCCTCCACGTTACCATTACTACATCCTCCACGTTACTACATCCTCCACGTTACCATTACTACATCCTCCACGTTACCGTTACTACATTCTCCACGTTACCATTACTACATCGTCCACCGTTACTACATCCTCCACCATCACTACATCCTCCACGTTACTACATCCTCCACGTTACCATTACTACATCCTCCACCGTCACTACATCCTCCACCGTTACCGTTACTACATCCTCCACGTTACCATTACTACATCCTCCACGTTACCATTACTACATCCTCCACCGTCACTACATCCTCCACCGTTACCATCACTACATCCTCCACGTTACCATTACTACATCCTCCACGTTACTACATCCTCCACGTTACCATTACTACATCCTCCACGTTACCATTACTACATCCTCCACGTTACCATTACTACATCCTCCACGTTACCGTTACTACATCCTCCACGTTACCGTTACTACATCCTCCACCATCACTACATCCTCCACCGTTACTATTACTACATCCTCCACGTCACTACATCCTCCACGTTACCATTACTACATCCTCCACGTCACTACATCCTCCACGTTACCATTACTACATCCTCCCCGTTACTACATCCTCCACGTTACCGTCACTACATCCTCCACGTTAACGTTACTACATCCTACACGTTACCATTACTACATCCTCCCCGTTACTACATCCTCCCCGTTACCATTACTACATCCTCCACGTTACCATTACTACATCCTCCACGTTACCATTACTACATCCTCCACGTTAATACATCCTCCACGTTACCATTACTACATCCTCCACATTACCATTACTACATCCTCCACGTTACCATTACTACATCCTCCACGTTACCATTACTACATCCTCCACGTTACAATGTGATCAGGGCTCTATATAATACTGTGCCAAGGGCTCGGTTTTACGAGAGGTGACAAGGGGGCATAGGTCGTTTAAATAAAAACGGGAGAAAACGCTGCTCATCTGTGATAGGCTATCCGAATTAAAGGGATACGCCTCCGGCCCAAAATATTTGTTTTAAAGGGTCAAGTTTACAGTTGAACCTGGTTCACTCAACTCTACAGAGTTTTAGATAGCGTCTTAATCACCTGCAGAAAAGCGTTAGTGTTATTAGCCTTGGCTTATTTAGCTAGCTAGAACCAGCTCATCTGCCACAGCTACCAGCTATACCAGCTACAGCTATATCAGAAATTGGCTTCACCAAAAGTTCCCAAAACAAAGCTAAAAAAGGAGGAGAGCCACCGAGGAAAACGCCGCCAAGCTCAGCAGCGAAAACACCGCCAAGCTCAGCAGCGAAGACACCGCCAAGCTCAGCAGCGAAGACGCCGCCAAGCTCAGCAGCGAAGACACCGCCAAGCTCAGCAGCGAAAACACCACCAAGCTCAGCAGCGAAAACACCACCAAGCTCAGCAGCGAAGACAACGCCAAGCTCAGCAGCGAAAACACCGCCAAGCTCAGCAGCGAAGACACCGCCAAGCTCAGCAGCGAAGACACCGCCAAGCTCAGCAGCGAAGACGCCGCCAAGCTCCAGAGCCCACCCACCTTTGTCTAATAAATTCAAAATATGAAAAAGGGAGTTTTTCCTAGCCACCGTGCTTCTACATCTGCATTGCTTGCTGTTTGGGGTTTTAGGCTGGGTTTCTTATATAAGCACTTTGTGACATCGGCCCGACTTAAAAAGTGCTTTATAAATACATTTGATTGAGTGATAAACAGATCCACAACATGAGATGTTGCCACCACCATGCTTCGCCAT
Source organism: Oncorhynchus kisutch (assembly GCF_002021735.2). NCBI lineage: Eukaryota > Metazoa > Chordata > Actinopteri > Salmoniformes > Salmonidae > Oncorhynchus > Oncorhynchus kisutch. The sequence continues at coordinate 45,814,397 of NC_034203.2, read as the reverse complement.
AGGGATGGTGCCTGGTTTACCCCAGATGTGAGGCTTGGCATTTAGGGCAAAGAGTTCAATCCGGGTTTCATCAGACCAGAGAATATTTTTTCTCGTGATCAGAGTATTTAGGTGCCTTTTGGCAAACTCCAAGTGGGCTGTCATGTGCCTTTTACTGAAGAGTGGCTTCCATCCGGCCACTCTACCATAAAGGCCTGATTGGTGGAGCGCTGCAGAGATAGTTGTCTTTCTGGAAGGTTCTCCCATCTCCACCGAGGAAGTCTAGAGCACCTGTCAGAGTGACCATCGAGTTCTTGGTCACCTCCCTGACAAGGCCCTTCTCCCCCGATTGCTCAGTTTGGCTGGGCGGCCAGCTCTAGGAAGAGTCTTGGTGGTTACAAACTTCTTTCATTTAAGAATGATGGAGGCCACTGTGTTCTTGGGGACCTTCAATGCTGCAGATTTTTTGGTACCCTTCCCCAGATCTGTTCCTTGACACAATCCTGTCTCGGGGGTCTACGGGCAATTCCTTTGACCTCATGGCCTGGATTTTTGCTCTGACATGGTCAACTGTGGGACCTTTATATAGCCTAGAGGTTGACCGATTAATCGGCATGGCCGATTTCAAGTTTTCATAACAATCGGTAATCTGCATTTTTGAACGCCGATTATGGCCAATTACATTGCACTCCACGAGGAGACTGCGTGGCAGGATGACCACCTGTTACACAAGTGCAGCAAGGAGCCAAGGTAACTTGCAAGCTAACATTAAACTTATCTTATAAAAAACAGTGAATCTTAACAATCTCTAGTTAACTACACATGGTTGATGATAATACTAGTTTAACTAGCGTGTCCTGCGTTGCATATAATCAATGCGGTGCCTGTTAATTCATCATCGAATCACAGCCTATCACAGCCTATCGAATCACAGCCTATCACAGCCTATCGAATCACAGCCAATCACAGCCTATCGAATCACAGCCTACCAAACGGGTGATGATTTAACGATTTAACGTTTAGCGCGTTCGGGAAAAGCTGTTGAAGTCGGAAGTTTACAAATATATTTAAACTCAGTTTTTCACAATTCCTGACATTTAATCCTAGTAAAAATTCCCTGTCTTAGGTCAGTTAGGATCACCACTTTATTTTAAGAATGTAAAATGTCTGAATAATAGTAGAGAGAATTAATTATTTCAGCTTTTATTTTCTTTGAAAACATTCCCAGTGGATCAGAAGTTTACATACACTCAATTAGTATTTGGCAGCATTGCCTTTAAATTGTTTAACTTGGGTCAAACATTTTGGGTAGCCTTCCACAATCTTCCCACAATAAGTTGGGTGAATTTTGGCCCCATTCCTCCTGACAGAGCTGGTGTAACAGTCTCTGCCCACACATTTTCTATAGGATTGAGGTCTGGGCTTTGGGATGGCCACTCCAAAACCTTGACTTTGTTGTCCTTAAGCCAAGTTAAAGCTTGGTCGCAAATGGGTCTTACAAAATGGACAATTTTGCCACAACTTCCAAAGTTACAACACACCTTTGTAGGGAAGGCAATCCCGCGCTGTCTTAGCTAAGTTTTCATGTCATTGGGTGTAGTCCGTAAAGGTTGAAGTGTGTATGTTAGGATGATAACGTTATAATAATTAAGGAGGAAGCCTGAATTCATGCCAAGAATAATACATGTGAAGTTTGATTTCCTCCCTTCTGTAATAAGCATCCAATTAGGTTCTTTTCCTTTATTCATGTGTTTAATCTGATACTGTTACAGCTCCGGCTAAACTGTTTATGTATGTCAGCACTTCAGAGTTATACCAAGCTAATAAGTCACTCGTAAGACAAGAAGGTTGTAAGAGTGTGCTGAACTGTATTTTCATTTACTTTATAGTATCACAGAAGGTGATAATTCTGACTAAAACTACAGAATAAAGCCGCCAGATAAAATCAAGGAACGGTTGTGTTCTTGGTTACTGGAGGGAGCTACAATGATAATGTTAACATTTGGGTTTTGATCTCTCTCAGAGTGGTTGTGTTCGTGGTTACTGGAGGGAGCTACAGTGTATATGTATATTGGCCATAATTTCAAAAGAATCAAGATGTGATTTGTAGGCGATATTGCCCAGCGATATTGCCCAGCGATATTGCCCAGCCCTAACTGTGTGTTGCACCACACACACACACACACTTTCTCTGGAGCTATGTTGTATATCCATGTGGCCTAATATGAACTAACAATGGATTCCCTGCTTCCTTTCCTGGAATCAGTGGTGAGCTTGGCCGGCCACCAAATCAGAACACAGCGCACAAAGTATCAAAGTATACCAGACAAAGTCAAGGCGGTTTGATTGTAAATGAAGCCAGACTGATAAGCGGGAAGCCCTCACTTTGTCTGGTATACTTTGATACTTTGTGCGCTGTGTTCTGATTTGGTGGCCGGCCAAGCTCACCACTGATCATGAACACTAGAATACTAGTCATATTCTAGAGCTTAGACATTCTAGAATATTAACAGTGATACATTCTAGATTCCAGTTCCAAAACACCCCACATCAAAATGACGATCATGAACACTAGAATACCTGTCATATTCTAGAGCTTAAACATTCTAGAATATTAACAGTGATACATTCTAGATTCCAGTTCCAAAACACCTCACATCAAAATGACGACTCATGAATTGTATTCCAACCAGTTACTTATGTATTTCCTTCTGACTGTATTGTTACTCAAGGAAACAGCTGCCGGGCCACTACTACAAACAGATAAAGTGACCCAGATTAGCAGGGTCGGCGCACCTTGGCCTGGCTGTAACACAATTTGGAAGGTGTCCACTTTCAGAGAAACAGAGGCAACACACACATCACTATTCCACACCATACCACACCCACACCATACCACACCGACCTCACTATACCACACCCACACCTCACTATACCTCACCAAGCCACTGGCTTCTCTGAGTGAAACCTTTGGCCCTCTAATAATGCCAACCACAACCCCCCCCCCCCCCCCCCCCCCTCATCTGAACAGTTAGTCTAACCCACCCCCCATCTGAACAGTTAGTCTAACCCCCCCATCTGAACAGTTACAGTCCAACCCCCCCCCCTCCCCTGAACAGTTCCAGTCCAACCCCCCCCCCCCCCCACATCTGAACAGTAACCGTGATATATATGGACATAGTAACAGGCACCATGTATAAAGGCCAAGGGTGGTGTGGATAGTTGGGAGTAGAGGAAGGAAACACTCTCTAACATTGTGAGAAAAAGAACAGATAGAAGACCCTGTAGCCTACATATTTATTTTATTTCACCTTTATTTAACCAGGCAGGCTAGTTGAGAACAAGGTCTCATTTACAACTAAGACCTGGCCAAGAATAAAGCAAAGCAGAGAGCAATAGGGTCTTAAACCACCTGTATGTCCCTATATTTTATAATAATTTAACACTTTATATTTGTTAAATGCATCGGTTTATTGTGTGTGTGTGTGTGTGGTAAAAGATCCACCATCATAACAATAACAACCCCGGAAATCATCATCATCATCAATGTAACCGTAAACGCAACCAAAACAGAGATACTGGTGCGTAGAAGAGGCGAAATTAACATCCATCTTCAGCTTAGTCAAATGACAACTGCCCGGGGATACCATTTCACGTGGAAAATAGCGCGACATAAGCATAGACCGCACTAGAATAGCCTACATGACCGTACTAGGCATCTGAAAGGCCTCCGTTCACAACACAAGGGAGAAATAGTTTAAAACACGTTCCCGTCCTACCTAGTAATAGCAGCCGGTGAGACTGTTTGTTCTCCCGTTTGAGCTCTTTTCGAGCCCTGTCAATGTTCTTGCTGATTTTCTTCGCCTCCCTCTCGGCCTCCTTCTCCTCGACTAGCAGTTTGTCCCAGTTTTTCTGTTTTTGAGTGCTGGTTGTTTTCTGCAGCAGCTGTAATCTTCGACTACGGTCCTTACCGGTTCCCTTGCCTCCGCCTCCACCCCCGTTCTGTATGAGCACTCCATCAGTGCCGGTGTTGTCTCTACCCCGGGGCTCCCCGGATGGGAGCTTGGCTGAGTCCCCATGGCGTACTTTACCGCTACCGTCTCGAAGCGACGCGCTCTCGCCCTATACACCTGTGTCCTCTTGACGAGTTCCCCCGGCTCGACAAGGTACAGCTGTGTCTGGAGGATGATCCGAGTCCGAAGTAGCGTTTGAAATAGACCCGCTCAGGTCTCCGAAGAGCCGGGGACGCAAACTGTAGCACAGCCCCATGTCGATGGTGACAATATTTATACTCTGTAACTGTGCTATTTTATCAATTAAAATGTTAAAAATCCGCCAGTCCTAGCGCGACATCGCTACACTGGGGTTCCACTATTGCGATTTGAATTCCAATTTGATCCAAAATCGTGAATGAATTATGCTCCGAAATTTGCTATATGTCATTTTGCATTTTTTCACCAGTCAGCCTGCGCTCCGTAGTTAGCGGATCACCTGCCCCATACTGGACTCTGCGGGTCCAGTAAACCAAAAGCAAATCCACGGAGGAAAATGATGCCATCCCGCTGTGCAATTGCACAAAATCTCCCAAGCCCCCTTTTTAGAGGAAAGACGCACTACGTCATATTTAGGCTGGCCATTTCGAGAGTGCTGGACATTGATTTATATTTCACACAAGAAGACAACACCAGTGTCTGTGATTGACCGAAGTAGTCTTTTTGACCACGATTACGGCTAATCCTGAATGAATCGTGAATAATTATGATTGAGAAAGTTAAACGGTCAAAGATCATACCCCCCCAAGACATGCTAACGTCGCACCATTACCAATAACGGGAGGTTATCATGTCTTGGGGGGTATGATCTTTGACCCTCGAACTTTTACACATCATTATTCACGATTCATTCATGATTATCCATAGTCATGGTAACATACACAGGAATTGAGAATATTTGATTCGTATTTACAATAGGCAGAATGTACCACAGACTCAGAGCTGATTTGTGAAGGAGCTGAAGGCACAACTGAAGAACCAGAATAGTCTCTGCACACTTCCAATCAGATCCACATTTCTTTAATTGTGGGTCAGCTTTCGGTCACTCGACCTTCATCAGAGCCTACCGGTAAAAAGCCACAAGGTGAATCTGGGGTAATGGCAGACACCTGTGATCATCTAAAGTACCCAGAAAGGGCCACTAGATGTCATCAGATAGAAAAACAGTGACATTCCTATATTCTTCACATTTAAGAATCATGTGGTCTCTTGAACATCCCCACTGCAGTCTTCCCCAGCATCAGGAAACTAGAAAAAAAAAAGAGAGGAACATTTTGTTCTGGGATTAGTGGAAGAACAGTCAGCTCATTTACAAACATTGAAATGTCTGTCATGGTGGGGGTGTTCCCAGTCCCTCTACCTGTCTGTCATGGTGGGGGTGTTCCCAGTCCCTCTACCTGTCTGTCATGGTGGGGGTGTTCCCAGTCCCTCTACCTGTCTGTCATGGTGGGGGTGTTCCCAGTCCCTCTACCTGTCTAGCATGGTGGGGGTGTTCCCAGTCCCTCTACCTGTCTAGCATGGTGGGGGTGTTACCAGTCCCTCTACCGGTCTACCATGGTGGGGGTGTTACCAGTCCCTCTACCGGTCTACCATGGTGGGGGTGTTACCAGTCCCTCTACCTGTCTACCATGGTGGGGGTGTTACCAGTCCCTCTACCGGTCTACCATGGCGGGGGTGTTACCAGTCCCTCTACCTGTCTACCATGGTGGGGGTGTTACCAGTCCCTCTACCTGTCTACTATGGTGGGGGTGTTACCAGTCCCTCTACCTGTCTACCATGGTGGGGGTGTTCCCAGTCCCTCTACCTGTCTACCATGGTGGGGGTGTTCCCAGTCCCTCTACCTGTCTACCATGGTGGGGGTGTTCCCAGTCCCTCTACCATGGTGGGGGTGTTACCAGTCCCTCTACCTGTCATAGTGTCCCATTCCACCAGGGGTGCCAAATCTATTTTATCCACAGAGGGCCAGTGTGGGTAGAGGTTTGTGTTCCAACAAAAGCATTAACAGGCCTAATTCAATGCTAAACCAACTCTCTCTGGCCTAAACATCAGACTGTTAACATGGTTACTCCATGGATTTTCAGTCTGACCGAAGTCGCCATAAAGAACGACGCCAATATTCTCTACAGAATGTGGAATACAATGATATGTACCGGGTGTACATGCTGTAGGTCCTTCTGATGACAGGAGGTGGAGATAAGGTATCCACATTAGTGTTGTTTGCCTACCTTTTTGCACTCGCAGGTAGGTTCTGTTGCTTGTATTTTCAATCTCTTGATGTGATGCACAATATGTAAACAATAGCCGAATGTAACCAAAGCACGTTTCATCGCAATCATCCGGAATTGTTTGCCTTTCGGTCTGTGGTTAGATTAGTCTCAGCCATATTGTGCAAGTGTTTGTCACATGCGAATTGCATCAGTATTGAAAATAAAAAAACGGAAATAAAAACCGATGAACAGACCAGCATACTGAAGGTCGGGTTGATAGCATTTCCCTGTGGATATTTTGTATCAGATTACCTCCGACATAGGGGTAAAATCAGGACAACAGGTCAAGTAAGTTGAAGTTAAGTTTGTTCAACATTCTGACTTATAATGGGACTGTTTGGGAATGCTGAGCCTACATGTTAGAGACGAGTGTGTAAGTATTTCCCTCTCAGATTCTGAAAAAAGGGGTTTAGCTATTCCAAGGTTTAGTAACAGAAGCCTTAAATGAGACATGATGTCCCATCCACAGTACCTTGCTATTGTCATCAGACCAGCTGGCATGAACTTCCAGGAATTTAGAAACCTCATTCCCATGACAATGGCCAGTGTTCCTGAGGTACCTAATTTACACAACGAGAAGACATGTTACTGTAGTGTAGCTGTTCGAAACACTCACTAACATCAACTAGCCTACGCGTAAGGTCATGTTATTGATAACAAGGCATAGTTTGGCTCACTCACCGAGAGAAAGCCTGACATCTTTAGGATTCTGAGACATCAGGTAGGCACCAAGTCCAGCTAGGAACCCAAAGAAAAGTCCCGCAACCAGTGAAGTTACACTTCCTGGTACGGGAACCAATCACAGAGCATATTGAAGAATAATTACTTACATGCAAAATTCTATCAATATTTCTTGACAGCTGACTTTAAAATAAATACTTGGTAAAGTCAACAAACATTTGCGAAGTGTGTAATCATCCTTACCTGCTTTTACATAACCCATGATTCCTCCTGCCGAGACCAATGCAGCATAGCTATAACCGATCCAATCTTGAGACATTGTCACGTCTTGTCTAAAACTAATATGGAAAAGTATTGTCAAAACTCACGGTAAATCTTAATCTGAGACAATTCGACTACAATATAACATTTCAGTGCCACAAATCGAATTACGCTGTTCAAGTCCCGGAAGTGTTATGGATTTCAAAATAAAAGTGCCAACACTTCTTCTCTGAAACGTTATGGCATACCAAAACTATTGTTGTATTGCCGCCACAAACTGCTCCATTACGGAGAAAGGAAAAAAAAACATTAATCCACAAGTATTATTAAAAAAAACGTAATAAACATCCCACTCCTCGTGTCATTCAAAAACTCCACGTTATGGCTCAGGGGCCTGCGAGGGTAGGATCGCACCAGACAGAACTAGGATGTTAAAGTCTTGTAATTTATGTCAACATTTCTATACTTCACTTCCCCCAATTGAGCAGTGTCCGTTTACCACCACTGCTATAAAAGTAACAGATTTCTCCCTCTTCACATGAAGAATGTCTGTGTCCGGCTGGTGATAGGAACTCTCCGCAGGTTGCGGTGTATGCTTAGCCTCTAGCATGATGAAACATCTTGAGCTACTCGTTCTTTCTACCCGTTAAACAGCCTCCGCACAGGAGTTTCTTAACAGCCCAGATTTTGGCAATCTCGGTCTCTTTCATCCTCCTGGTACATTTATCTGATTTCGTTTCATGATCTCCACCACAGTTATAACATTTTCCTCCTTGTTAAATTCTCTTCTGCTAAACAATCTCCTTCATAATGATTTTTCCCACATCTCGGCTTCTCCGGTCTGCATACACTTGACACATGCTCCACACATTGTACAGCTGGTAGCCTGTATTGCCAAAGGTCTGGGAATAAACGCGCTGACAGGGTAGTTGACATATCCTATCTACACTCGGATAGTGAGGAAACTTCCAAAACACAAGAAACGACGATAACTCTTCTAGTTCTTGTCATTTACCATGGGATTCACTCCTCGTGCGTCGACCACTCCATACATTTTCTTCAGTAGAGCAACGTTGAATTCTTCCGCTACTGCAGAAATGACTAATTTGACAGGTGCGCTGCATCGTAAATCAAAGCACTAAACATCCTATCCATCAGTTTGCGTGAGATTCAACACACATTTCTTCTGATCAACAGATACATTACAAAAATAATCTAAACAAGTTCACTTCTCGTGATTTTCACATATTTAACTTTCCCATAGAGGAAGAGGAGAAGCGAAAGGTTATATAAGCATGTGCCCAAAACAGGTGGTGTATTTTAATCTCACCGAGCGAGGAGTTTTTGTATGGACGTCAATGAGTGTCGAATTTGGTTAACAAAAACTATGTATGGTTTATTTGCAACGTGTGATTTATTTGATCGAGTAGAAGTTTCGTACTGCTTAAGTTGTTACAAGTTTACTGATATAAGTAGCGCCAAACGAGAACGCAACAAAATATAGTCACTCTTAATGATTATGTGCGTCAAGGCATTATTCCACCGGGACTAAATTACCATCATTGGGACAGAGCACAGATGATTTCTGGGAGCGCTGGTGTGCCATCCTGAACAAATGCTCTACTGATTTTCATGACATTAATTGTTGACCAGTTGAGAAAGGATTTTATTGAAATGGATAACACGATTGACGAGAAACGCACAGCTCTACAAGGAGCTGTTAATGATGATGGCATATTCAATGAACTGATGAAAACTAACCAAGCGCTCCGGGACAAGTTGTCTACAGAAATGAAGGAGCTTCAAATCAAGAAGTTCAAAAGAGACAAAAAAGACAAAGCCGAGGACAAAGTCTACTTCTGGAGAAACCCTGACAAGATGTCCTGCTCCTCCTCTCCATGACAGACGCAGGAGTGAGGCCGCTTCCTTCTATCCACCGCCGTCTGACCAACGCTCTACAACCAGCGTCTCATCCGTTTCCAGGGCAATTTTTTTTATCCAACGAGAGACTGGGCCTAACGAAGCGCGGGGGTGGCCGCGGTCACGCGTACCGATGAGATGTCGCACCCGACGGGGTAAGAAGAAACTACTATCAGAGGCAGAGGAGACCGATCACTCGGTCCCAGAACCCGCGGGACTGAGTGTTTTTAATTTATCAAGCAAGATATTGAGCCCTGCCCATATCTCCTTGCTTAATAAAGGGTTATCTTTTGTGCCTACAACTCAGTGCAATGATTTAGATGTTAATAAGGTAAACATGTTTAAGGTTTTTAGAAACATCCGTTTAAGGGAATACTTTAGCTCCCCTAATTGGGATGTTTCTACTGAACATGTAGGCTGCTCACCTGTACATATTTTGTACCTCCAGCCAATCACAATCACTCTATTGAGACATATTGCAGACTTGTTGAAAAAGATGTTGCCCATCTCCTTAAAAACAAACAGGAGTCCAAATCTTTCCATCATTTACCAAAGAATGAAAAACAAGCTTTTGATTTACAATCCGATAGGTCAGTCCTTACCTGCTCTGCTGATAAGGGTGGGTCGGTTGTACAGTCCGATAGGTCAGTCCTTACCTGCTCTGCTGATAAGGGTGGGTCGGTTGTACAGTCCGATAGGTCAGTCCTTACCTGCTCTGCTGATAAGGGTGGGTCGGTTGTACAGTCCGATAGGTCAGTCCTTACCTGCTCTGCTGATAAGGGTGGGTCGGTTGTACAGTCCGATAGGTCAGTCCTTACCCGCCCTGCTGATAAGGGTGGGTCGGTTGTACAGTCCGATAGGTCAGTCCTTACCTGCTCTGCTGATAAGGGTGGGTCGGTTGTACAGTCCGATAGGTCAGTCCTTACCCGCCCTGCTGATAAGGGTGGGTCGGTTGTACAGTCCGATAGGTCAGTCCTTACCCGCCCTGCTGATAAGGGTGGGTCGGTTGTACAATCCGATAGGTCAGTCCTTACCTGCTCTGCTGATAAGGGTGGGTCGGTTGTACAACCTGATAGGTCAGTCCTTACCCGCCCTGCTGATAAGGGTGGGTCGGTTGTACAGTCCGATAGGTCAGTCCTTACCTGCTCTGCTGATAAAGGTGGGTCGGTTGTACAACCTGATAGGTCAGTCCTTACCTGCTCTGCTGATAAGGTTGGGTCGGTTGTACTCTTGGATAGGACAGTTTATCTAAATGAGGGTCATAGACAACACCTTTTACAAGAAACTCAGAAGTGACCCCACTTCCCAATTTCAGAACACTGTCTATACGGTCTTAGATGGCTATTTAAGTTCTGGTCAAATCACCAAAAAATAACACTACTTTTTGTCTATTCAACAACATAAAATGACCACTTTGCCGAAATTACACAAGAATGTTACAAAACCCCCAGGGCACCCTATTGTAGCGGGCATTGGTGCAGTAACGGCCCCTCTATCATTGGTGCAGTAACGGCCCCTCTATCATTGGTGCAGTAACACCCCTCTATCATTGGTGCAGTAACAGGCCCCTTTATCATTGGTGCAGTAACGGCCCCTCTATCATTGGTGCAGTAACGCCCCTCTATCATTGGTGCAGTAATACCCCTCTATCATTGGTGCAGTAACGCCCCTCTATCATTGGTGCAGTAACGGCTCCCCTCCTAAAGGACACCAGCAGTATGGTCTCAGAACAGCTCCCCTCCTAAAGGACACCAGCAGTATGGTCTCAGAACAGCTCCCCTCCTTTGTAAAGGACACCAGCAGTATGGTCTCAGACCAGCTCACCTCCTTTGTAAAGGACACCAGCAGTATGGTCTCAGAACAGCTCCCCTCCTAAAGGACACCAGCAGTATGGTCTCAGACCAGCTCCCCTCCTTTGCAAAGGACACCAGCAGTATGGTCTCAGACCAGCTCCCCTCCTAAAGGACACCAGCAGTCTGGTCTCAGAACAGCTCCCCTCCTAAAGGACACCAGGAGTATGATCTCAGAACAGCTCCCCTCCTAAAGGACACCAGCAGTCTGGTCTCAGAACAGCTCCCCTCCTTTGTAAAGAACACCAGCAGTCTGGTCTCAGAACAGCTCCCCTCCTAAAGGACACCAGGAGTATGATCTCAGAACAGCTCCCCTCCTAAAGGACACCAGCAGTATGGTCTCAGAACAGCTCCCCTCCTAAAGGACACCAGCAGTATCGTCTCAGAACAGCTCCCCTCCTAAAGGACACCAGCAGTATGATCTCAGAACAGCTCCCCTCCTAAAGGACACCAGCAGTATGGTCTCAGAACAGCTCCCCTCCTAAAGGACACCAGGAGTATGGTCTCAGAACAGCTCCCCTCCTTTGTAAAGGACACCAGCAGTATGGTCTCAGACCAGCTCACCTCCTTTGTAAAGGACACCAGCAGTCTGGTCTCAGAACAGCTCCCCTCCTTTGTAAATGACACCAGCAGTATGGTCTCAGAACAGCTCCCCTCCTAAAGGACACCAGCAGTATGGTCTCAGAACAGTTCCCCTCCTTTGTAAAGGACACCAGCAGTATGGTATCAGAACAGCTCCCCTCCTAAAGGACACCAGCAGTATGGTCTCAGAACAGAGATGAGATGTTTAACCGGGTACTGATGAGGGCCAATGAGATGTCTTACCAGGTACTGATGAGGAGCAATGAGATGTCTAACCAGGTACTGATGAGGGGCAATGAGATGTCTAACCAGGTACTGATGAGGGGCAATGAGATGTTTAACCAGGTACTGATGAGGAGCAATGAGATGTCTAACCAGGTACTGATGGGGGGCAATGAGATGTCTAACCAGGTACTGATGAGGGGCAATGAGATGTCTAACCAGGTACTGATGAGGAGCAATGAGATGTCTAACCAGGTACTGATGGGGGGGCAATGAGATGTCTAACCAGGTACTGATGAGGAGCAATGAGATGTCTAACCAGGTACTGATGGGGGGCAATGAGATGTCTAACCAGGTACTGATGAGGAGCAATGATATGTCTAACCAGGTACTGATGAGGGGCAATGAGATGTCTAACCAGGTACTGATGAGGGGCAATGAGATGTTTAACCAGGTACTGAAAAGGGGCAATGAGATGTCTAACCAGGTACTGATGAGGGGCAATGAGATGTCTAACCAGGTACTGATGAGGGGCAATGAGATGTCTAACCAGGTACTGATGAGGGGCAATGAGATGTCTAACCAGGTACTGATGAGGGGCAATGAGATGTCTAACCAGGTACTGATGAGGAGCAATGAGATGTCTAACCAGGTACTGATGGGGGGCAATGAGATGTCTAACCAGGTACTGATGGGGGGCAATGAGATGTTTAACCAGGTACTGAAAAGGGGCAATGAGATGTCTAACTGGGTACTGATGAGGGGCAATGAGAAGTTGAACCAGGTACTGATGAGGGGCAATGAGATGTTGAACCAGGTACTGATGAGGGGCAATGAGATGTTTAACCAGGTACTGATGAGGGGCAATGAGATGTCTAACCAGGTACTGAAGAAGGGCAATGAGATGTTTAACCAGGTACTGAAGAGGGGCAATGAGATGTCTAACCGGGCACACATGGGGGGAATCCACATAACTTATGAATGTCTATTTCGCTCTCATCACATCCACATTTGACTATGGATGTATGGTCTATGGATGTATGGTCTGTGGATGTATGGCCTGTGGATGTATGGCCTGTGGATGTATGGCCTGTGGATGTATGGCCTGTGGATGTATGGCCTGTGGATGTATGGTCTGTGGATGTATGGCCTGTGGATGTATGGCCTGTGGATGTATGGTCTATGGATGTATGGTCTATGGATGTATGGTCTGTGGATGTATGGTCTATGGATGTATGGTCTATGGATGTATGGCCTGTGGATGTATGGTCTATGGATGTATGGTCTATGGATGTATGGTCTATGGATGTATGGTCTGTGGATGTATGGCCTGTGGATGTATTGTCTATGGATGTATGGTCTGTGGATGTATGGTCTATGGATGTATGGTCTGTGGATGTATGGCCTGTGGATGTATGGCCTGTGGATGTATGGCCTGTGGATGTATGGTCTATGGATGCATGGCGCATGGCCTATGGGTGTATGGTCCATGGTCTACCTTTGGTGCAACCCTAGCTCGACACCACCAAAATCTAATACACCTCCATAGTCTGACTCTAGCCTGGTAGTGCAGAATCTAATACACCTCCATAGTCTCAGACTCTAGCCTGGTAGTACAGAATCTAATACACCTCCATAGTCTCAGACTCTAGCCTGGTAGTACAGAATCTAATACACCTCCATAGTCTCATCAGACTCTAGCCTGGTAGTACAGAATCTAATACACCTCCATAGTCTCATCAGACCCTAGCCTGGTAGTACAGAATCTAATATACCTCCATAGTCTCATCAGACTCTAGCCTGGTAGTGCAGAATCTAATACACCTCCATAGTCTCATCAGACTCTAGCCTGGTAGTACAGAATCTAATACACCTCCATAGTCTCATCAGACTCTAGCCTGGTAGTACAGAATCTAATACACCTCCATAGTCTCAGACTCTAGCCTGGTAGTACAGAATCTAATACACCTCCATAGTCTCAGACTCTAGCCTGGTAGTACAGAATCTAATACACCTCCATAGTCTCATCAGACTCTAGCCTGGTAGTACAGAATCTAATACACCTCCATAGTCTCATCAGACTCTAGCCTGGTAGTACAGAATCTAATATACCTCCTTAGCCTCAGACTCCACCTCAGTAGGTAGGTGGCAGTAATTTACCTGATACTAGTACGCACACCGCCATAAATGCCCAACAGAGAATAATATTATATTTCAACCCAAACCAGCATGGACTACTGGAGAATTACATTATTGACTGTTGAGTGTGGTGGCCAAGGTATTTATCATCTACATTTAGATCGTTTGATTGTTGTGCATACAAGTGCTCTTCCCTGATTTGCTAATTTGCTAATTTGCTAGTTTGCTCATTTGCTAGTTTGCTCATTTGTTTACCCTTTATTTACCATGTGCATCTGTTTTATATTAACATCGTGTTTCTGTTTGTATCCAGACATCTTGTTTTATAGTAACATCGTGTTTCTGTTTGTATCCAGACATCTTGTTTTATAGTAACATCGTGTTTCTGTTTGTATCCAGACATCTTGTTTTATAGTAACATCGTGTTTCTGTTTGTATCCAGACATCTTGTTTTATAGTAACATCGTGTTTCTGTTTGTATCCAGACATCTTGTTTTATAGTAACATCGTGTTTCTGTTTGTATCCAGACATCTTGTTTTATAGTAACATCGTGTTTCTGTTTGTATCCAGACATCTTGTTTTATAGTAACATCGTGTTTCTGTTTGTATCCAGACATCTTGTTTTATAGTAACATCGTGTTTCTGTTTGTATCCAGACATCTTGTTTTATAGTAACATCGTGTTTCTGTTTGTATCCAGACATCTCCATCTTTCATCACCTGTCAGTTTTGACATTTGAAGCCTACAAAAGATCAACAAATCTTTTTCTATACTGAATCAAAACATAAAAACGCAACGTGTAAAGTGTTGGTCCCATGTTTCACATGCACAAAAAGCTTATTTCACTCCAGTTTTGTGCACATATGTTTACATCCCAAGATGCCGATGAAACAGCATGATCATTACACAGGTGCACCTTGTGCTGGGGACAATAAAAGGCCACTAAAATGTGCAGTTTTGTCACGCAACACAATGCCACAGATGTCTCAAGTTGAGGGAGTGTGCAATTGGCATGCTGGACTACAGAGCTGTTAGTAGAGAATAGAAGGTTCATTTCTCTACCATGAGAATTTGGCAGTATGTTCAACCAGCCTCACACCCGCAGACCACGTGTATGGCATCGTGTGGGCGAGCGGGTTTGCTGATGTCAACATTGTCAGAGTCCCATGGTGGCAGTGGGGTAATGGTATGGGCAAGCATAAGCTACGGACAATGAACACAATTGCATTTTAAATCGATGGCAATTTGAATGCACTGAGATACCCTGAAGAGATCCTGAGGCCCATTGCTGTGCCATTCATCCATCACATGTTTCAGCATGATAATGCACAGCCCCATGTTGCAAGGATCTGTACACAATTCCTGGAAGCTAAACATGTCCCAGTTCTTCCATGGCCTGTATACTCACCAGACATGTCACCCATTGAGCATGTTTAGGATGCTCTGGATTGACGTGTACGACAGCACGTTCCAGTTTCCGCCAATACCCAGCGACTTCACACAGCCATTGAAGAGGAGTGGGACAACATTCCACAGGCCACAATCAACAGCCTCATCAACTCTATGGGAAGGAGATGTCACACTGCATGAGGCAAATGATCACACCAGATACTGACCGGTTTTCTGATCCACGCTCCTACTCAAAAAAAAAAAATGTGACCGACAGATGTATATCTGTATGCCCAATCATGTGAAATCCATAGATAAGGGTCTAATGAATTTATTTCATTGGACTGATTTCCTCATATGAACTGTAACTCAGTAAAATCTTAGAAATTGTTGCATGTTGCATTTATTTTTGTTCAGTAAAAAGTTTTTTTTTAAAGTCCCAAAAGGTAATGCACTCTTCCTCATGTTCTTGGACAATCCAACTCCCATCCACTCACCTACAGACTAAGCTATTTTCATTTTGTATTATAACTTAGTTATGTTTCGATTGGAAAATTTAGATTGATAAGAGTCCATTGTTAATGGGATAATAAATAACGTGACAGACAGTACGAGGACATACAAGCTGTTTATAAAGTAGGTCTGTCACCTCCTAGTGGCCAAATGTCATTGTCACATAGATCTATAAGACCACATCATATCCACACCAAAAATACCAGCCTGGTCTCAGACTAGGCGTAACATAGTAAATGTAAATCCGGGACGCTCAAATTAGTATTATATGTTACGGTTACCTAAGACGGATCGTTACTTAAGGCAAAAAACAAAAGTAGGGTGGTTGATCAGGGTAGATGGGTGGGCATATAACGCAAACATCTAGCAACCCAAAGGTTGTGAGTTTGAATCTCATCCTGGACAACTTCAGCAACTACTTTCTAGCTACTTAGCATGTTAGCTAATCCTTCCCCTAAACCTTTAACCTAACTCCTAAACTTAACCCTAACCCCTAGACTAGCTAATGTTAGCCACCTAGCTAGAATGTAACATATCATATATTTAGCAAATTCATAACATATAATACGAATTGTAACTCGTAACATATACAAAATGGGTGATGGACATCCACAAATTAATACTAAAAAGGTGCAGCTCGGATTTACGTACAGAATAATACGAAATGACCTGACACCAGGTTGAAACTACAATTTTAAAAAATATTTATTTTTTATTAAGTTTTCAGCTTTTTTTTCCCACCATCTTTTTTCTTCTTGGGTGAAGCATCTTCCTCTTGGACCACTTCTACAGTCGAGATCCTGACCCTCTTCCTCTTCCTCTTCTTTTCAAGCTCCAGTACATCCTTGACGTCTGTCGGGGATGAAGGAAAACAACCACATGATATTCTCATGCTATATTGCCAGAAAAAAATACGCATTTTAAAACCACCCGAAATATTTTTGTACATAACTTTCTATAAAAAGAGACCTTAATGTTAAGGGTTTCTCTAGTATTCAAGACGTTTACATCCAGCAATTCCACATATTAGATCTTGTCCAACATAATATAATAATATAATAGAAACAGAATAACTTTCGTTGTGGCAAGTCACGCAGCAACATTCACACAAATGCCATACGAGACAAACATATGTCACAATAACCAATTTATCATTCAAAATTGGTTGTAGAACCAAGCCATATTAGACTAGCAGGGCTCCTCCACCCAGTAGGACCAAGCCATATTAGACTAGCAGGGCTCCTCCACCCAGTAGGACCAAGCCATATTAGACTAGCAGGGCTCCTCCACCCAGTAGGACCAAGCCATATTAGACTAGCAGGGCTCCTCCACCCAGTAGGACCAAGCCATATTAGACTAGCAGGGCTCCTCCACCCAGTAGGACCAAGCCATATTACACTAGCAGGGCTCCTCCACCCAGTAGGACCAAGCCATATTACACTAGCAGGGCTCCTCCACCCAGTAGGACCAAGCCATATTAGACTAGCAGGGCTCCTCCACCCAGTAGGACCAAGCCATATTAGACTAGCAGGGCTCCTCCACCCAGTAGGACCAAGCCATATTAGACTAGCAGGGCTCCTCCACCCAGTAGGACCAAGCCATATTAGACTAGCAGGGCACCTCCACCCAGTAGGACCAAGCCATATTAGACTAGCAGGGCTCCTCCACCCAGTAGGACCAAGCCATATTAGACTAGCAGGGCACCTCCACCCAGTAGGACCAAGCCATATTAGACTAGCAGGGCTCCTCCACCCAGTAGGACCAAGCCATATTACACTAGCAGGGCTCCTCCACCCAGTAGGACCAAGCCATATTACACTAGCAGGGCTCCTCCACCCAGTAGGACCAAGCCATATTAGACTAGCAGGGCTCCTCCACCCAGTAGGACCAAGCCATATTAGACTAGCAGGGCTCCTCCACCCAGTAGGACCAAGCCATATTAGACTAGCAGGGCTCCTCCACCCAGTAGGACCAAGCCATATTAGACTAGCAGGGCACCTCCACCCAGTAGGACCAAGCCATATTAGACTAGCAGGGCTCCTCCACCCAGTAGGACCAAGCCATATTAGACTAGCAGGGCACCTCCACCCAGTAGGACCAAGCCATATTAGACTAGCAGGGCTCCTCCACCCAGTAGGACCAAGCCATATTAGACTAGCAGGGCTCCTCCACCCAGTAGGACCAAGCCATATTAGACTAGCAGGGCTCCTCCAC
The DNA here is from genome assembly GCF_002021735.2 of Oncorhynchus kisutch. Taxonomy (NCBI): domain Eukaryota; kingdom Metazoa; phylum Chordata; class Actinopteri; order Salmoniformes; family Salmonidae; genus Oncorhynchus; species Oncorhynchus kisutch. Next base: position 45,796,327 of record NC_034203.2, on the reverse strand, counting down.
CCAGTAGGACCAAGCCATATTAGACTAGCAGGGCTCCTCCACCCAGTAGGACCAAGCCATATTAGACTAGCAGGGCACCTCCACCCAGTAGAACCAAGCCATATTAGACTAGCAGGGCTCCTCCACCCAGTAGGACCAAGCCATATTAGACTAGCAGGGCTCCTCCACCCAGTAGGACCAAGCCATATTAGACTAGCAGGGCTCCTCCACCCAGTAGGACCAAGCCATATTAGACTAGCAGGGCTCCTCCACCCAGTAGGACCAAGCCATATTACACTAGCAGGGCTCCTCCACCCAGTAGGACCAAGCCATATTAGACTAGCAGAGCTCCTCCACCCAGTAGGACCAAGCCATATTAGACTAGCAGGGCTCCTCCACCCAGTAGGACCAAGCCATATTAGACTAGCAGGGCTCCTCCACCCAGTAGGACCAAGCCATATTAGACTAGCAGGGCTCCTCCACCCAGTAGGACCAAGCCATATTAGACTAGCAGGGCTCCTCCACCCAGTAGGACCAAGCCATATTACACTAGCAGGGCTCCTCCACCCAGTAGGACCAAGCCATATTAGACTAGCAGGGCTCCTCCACCCAGTAGGACCAAGCCATATTAGACTAGCAGGGCTCCTCCACCCAGTAGGACCAAGCCATATTAGACTAGCAGGGCTCCTCCACCCAGTAGGACCAAGCCATATTAGACTAGCAGGGCTCCTCCACCCAGTAGGACCAAGCCATATTAGACTAGCAGGGCTCCTCCACCCAGTAGGACCAAGCCATATTAGACTAGCAGGGCTCCTCCACCCAGTAGGACCAAGCCATATTAGACTAGCAGGGCACCTCCACCCAGTAGGACCAAGCCATATTAGACTAGCAGGGCTCCTCCACCCAGTAGGACCAAGCCATATTAGACTAGCAGGGCACCTCCACCCAGTAGGACCAAGCCATATTAGACTAGCAGGGCTCCTCCACCCAGTAGGACCAAGCCATATTAGACTAGCAGGGCTCCTCCACCCAGTAGGACCAAGCCATATTAGACTAGCAGGGCTCCTCCACCCAGTAGGACCAAGCCATATTAGACTAGCAGGGCTCCTCCACCCAGTAGGACCAAGCCATATTAGACTAGCAGGGCACCTCCACCCAGTAGAACCAAGCCATATTAGACTAGCAGGGCTCCTCCACCCAGTAGGACCAAGCCATATTAGACTAGCAGGGCTCCTCCACCCAGTAGGACCAAGCCATATTAGAACCCCGGTCTCATTATCGAATGGTTTACACTGTTTGGAAGTTGACGGACTGAGTTTCTCTTCTTCTCCAGCTGGAACATGTTCCAGGACTCGTTCTGCCCCTGAACAGGCAGTTAACCCCACTGTTCCTAGGCCATCATTGAAAATAAGAATTTGTTCTTAACTGACTTGCCTGGTTAAATAAAAGGTAAAATAAATAAATAAATATAAGGTAAAAAAATATATAAAAAATAAAAAACCATTTAAAACTATTCCTACAGTAATAATGATGAAAAGCTAAACCAGGACTGGGGTTTATGGGGTAACACCATTTGACCAGTGGTTCTTCACCCTGGTGACTCAAAATGTTGTTTATTTTTCTACTACATAACTGATTAATAGAATCAGGTGTTTAGTACTGGGGCAAAAACTACCATGTGCGCCATTTTGGGTCACCGGGACCAGGATGTGTGTGCATGACAGTCACTTTGGGAAAAATGCTAAAATGGCAACATTATTATTATTATGGATTAAGAACTAAGACAGTGCAGTACCGTGAGATGTGGTAGGTTCTGTTTTGACCTCCGGGGGAGGCTCCTGTAGAGTGGTGGGCTTCCACACGGCCAGACAGGTCAACCTAGCTGTAGTATTCACCTTCCCCAGGAGGACCGGAGGCTCCAAGGACTGGAACACAACAGACAACCACCGGATCAGAGAAGAGAACACAGTGTTTAGTGCCATCGTGTCAACTCTTGGAATCGTCATGGTTACTTAAAAAGACGAGTAGCAACACAGACAACAGTGAATATAGAGGACATCACTGATGAATAATACAATGTCGTCATCTTTAGAGCAACATTACTGTTCATCAAGCCTGGGAACCCTCTAGTCCTACCAGAGACAGTGTGTAAATGCTTGGTCTAGTCCTACCAGAGACGGTGTGTAAATGCTTGGTCTAGTCCTACCAGAGACAGTGTGTAAATGCTTGGTCCTACCAGAGATGGTGTGTAAATGCTTGGTCTAGTCCTACCAGAGATGGTGTGTAAATGCTTGGTCTAGTCCTACCAGAGACGGTGTGTAAATGCTTGGTCTAGTCCTACCAGAGATGGTGTGTAAATGCTTGGTCTAGTCCTACCAGAGATGGTGTGTAAATGCTTGGTCTAGTCCTACCAGAGATGGTGTGTAAATGCTTGGTCTAGTCCTACCAGAGATGGTGTGTAAATGCTTGGTCTAGTCCTACCAGAGATGGTGTGTAAATGCTTGGTCTAGTCCTACCAGAGATGGTGTGTAAATGCTTGGTCTAGTCCTACCAGAGATGGTGTGTAAATGTTTGGTCTTGTCATGCAGGGCTCTCATGGAAGACCCCTTGGTCTCAATGGGACACCCCTGCCTAAATAAAATACAAATTCCACCGACAGGCCGTTGGAGGGCCACACACCTCAAGGACAGGTAGACAGGTGGTACACACACCTCAAGGACAGGTGGTACACACACACACACCTCAAGGACAGGTGGTACACACACACACACCTCAAGGACAGGTGGTACACACACACACACCTCAAGGACAGGTGGTACACACACACACACCTCAAGGACAGGTGGTACACACACACACACCTCAAGGACAGGTGGTACACACACACACACACCTCAAGGACAGGTGGTACACACACCTCAAGGACAGGTGGTACACACACACACACACCTCAAGGACAGGTGGTACACACACACACACCTCAAGGACAGGTGGTACACACACACACACCTCAAGGACAGGTGGTACACACACACACACCTCAAGGACAGGTGGTACACACACACCTCAAGGACAGGTGGTACACACACACACACACCTCAAGGACAGGTGGTACACACACACACACACCTCAAGGACAGGTGGTACACACACACACACACCTCAAGGACAGGTGGTACGCACACACACACACCTCAAGGACAGGTGGTACACACACACACACACCTCAAGGACAGGTGGTACACACACACACACACCTCAAGGACAGGTGGTACACACACACACACACCTCAAGGACAGGTGGTACACACACACACACACCTCAAGGACAGGTGGTACACACACACACACACACCTCAAGGACAGGTGGTACACACACACACACACCTCAAGGACAGGTGGTACACACACACACACACCTCAAGGACAGGTGGTACACACACACACACACACCTCAAGGACAGGTGGTACACACACACACACCTCAAGGACAGGTGGTACACACACACACCTCAAGGACAGGTGGTACACACACACACCTCAAGGACAGGTGGTACACACACACACCTCAAGGACAGGTGGTACACACACACACCTCAAGGACAGGTGGTACACACACACACCTCAAGGACAGGTGGTACACACACACACCTCAAGGACAGGTGGTACACACACACACCTCAAGGACAGGTGGTACACACACCTCAAGGACAGGTAGACAGGTGGTACACACACCTCAAGGACAGGTAGACAGGTGGTACACACACCTCAAGGACAGGTAGACAGGTGGTACACACACACCTAAAGGACAGGTAGACAGGTGGTACACACACCTCAAGGACAGGTAGTACACACACCTCAAGGACAGGTAGTACACACACCTCAAGGACAGGTAGTACACACACCTCAAGGACAGGTAGACAGGTGGTACACATACCTCAAGGACAGGTAGACAGGTGGTACACACACCTCAAGGACAGGTAGACAGGTGGTACACACACCTCAAGGACAGGTAGACAGGTGGTACACACACCTCAAGGACAGGTAGACAGGTAGAACACACCCCAAGGACAGGTAGACAGGTGGTACACACCTCAAGGACAGGTAGTACACACCTCAAGGACAGGTAGACAGGTGGTACACACCTCAAGGACAAGTAGACGGGTGGTACACACCTCAAGGACAGGTAGACGGGTGGTACACACCTCAAGGACAGGTAGACAGGTAGACAGGTGGTACATACCTCAAGGTTAAGTTTCCACATTTTGATGAAGCCATCGTTTGACGCCGTCACCAGAACACAGAAGTCGTCCACGGTGAAACTGTCCACCGATTTCACCCTGACAGAGGTGAAGACAATACTCAGCACAACTTTTTCACAAAATTACCAAGAAAACATCCAAGAATTCTATTAAATCATACAATTAAAATGTACATAATGATTACAAGAAGGAAGCAGCGAAACCATAGATATGAATTCTACGTACCTGGTTTCATGAGCCTCGAACTCACAGAGCACCTTCTGAGTGTTGATGTCACACAGCCTGACTGTCTCGTCGTCCCCAGCTATGGCCAGGATGGAATTCTGATGACAAACGAACCAATTACTCCATACGAAAAGGAACAACAAAACTAACGGCTACTTGTAAGTGGATAAAGGTCGCTTCCCTTCTCACATCTCATATTCATCCAACCTGTTTCTTTACTGTGTGTTCTACTGTGATTTTACCTAGGAGTGTCGTGTGTATCAGGTCTAGTGACCACCATTAACCTGCACCTTGACTGTCACAAATATACCATGTGTATTAAGCATTGCTCTTAATATTGCTCACCATTGTGTTGATCACTCTGAACTAAATATAAAACTTTAGTGATCTCACATTATCCTTAACAAGAGCCCAGAACCCCTAGCCTTCTGGATAAGAGCCCAGAACCCCTAGCCTTCTGGATAAGAGCCCAGAACCCCTAGCCTTCTGGATAAGAGCCCAGAACCCCTAGCCTTCTGGATAAGAGCCCAGAACCCCTAGCCTTCTGGATAAGAGCCCAGAACCCCTAGCCTTCTGGATAAGAGCCCAGAACCCCTAGCCTTCTGGGTAAGAGCCCAGAACCCCTAGCCTTCTGGATAAGAGCCCAGAACCCCTAGCCTTCTGGGTAAGAGCCCAGAACCCCTAGCCTTCTGGGTAAGAGCCCAGAACCCCTAGCCTTCTGGGTAAGAGCCCAGAACCCCTAGCCTTCTGGGTAAGAGCCCAGAACCCCTAGCCTTCTGGGTAAGAGCCCAGAACCCCTAGCCTTCTGGGTAAGAGCCCAGAACCCCTAGCCTTCTGGGTAAGAGCCCAGAACCCCTAGCCTTCTGGGTAAGAGCCCAGAACCCCTAGCCTTCTGGATAAGAGCCCAGAACCCCTAGCCTTCTGGATAAGAGCCCAGAACCCCTAGCCTTCTGGATAAGAGCCCAGAACCCCTAGCCTTCTGGATAAGAGCCCAGAACCCCTAGCCTTCTGGATAAGAGCCCAGAACCCCTAGCCTTCTGGATAAGAGCCCAGAACCCCTAGCCTTCTGGATAAGAGCCCAGAACCCCTAGCCTTCTGGATAAGAGCCCAGAACCCCTAGCCTTCTGGATAAGAGCCCAGAACCCCTAGCCTTCTGGATAAGAGCCCAGAACCCCTAGCCTTCTGGATAAGAGCCCAGAACCCCTAGCCTTCTGGATAAGAGCCCAGAACCCCTAGCCTTCTGGATAAGAGCCCAGAACCCCTAGCCTTCTGGATAAGAGCCCAGAACCCCTAGCCTTCTGGATAAGAGCCCAGAACCCCTAGCCTTCTGGATAAGAGCCCAGAACCCCTAGCCTTCTGGATAAGAGCCCAGAACCCCTAGCCTTCTGGATAAGAGCCCAGAACCCCTAGCCTTCTGGATAAGAGCCCAGAACCCCTAGCCTTCTGGATAAGAGCCCAGAACCCCTAGCCTTCTGGATAAGAGCCCAGAACCCCTAGCCTTCTGGATAAGAGCCCAGAACCCCTAGCCTTCTGGATAAGAGCCCAGAACCCCTAGCCTTCTGGATAAGAGCCCAGAACCCCTAGCCTTCTGGATAAGAGCCCAGAACCCCTAGCCTTCTGGATAAGAGCCCAGAACCCCTAGCCTTCTGGATAAGAGCCCAGAACCCCTAGCCTTCTGGATAAGAGCCCAGAACCCCTAGCCTTCTGGATAAGAGCCCAGAACCCCTAGCCTTCTGGATAAGAGCCCAGAACCCCTAGCCTTCTGGATAAGAGCCCAGAACCCCTAGCCTTCTGGGTAAGAGCCCAGAACCCCTAGCCTTCTGGATAAGAGCCCAGAACCCCTAGCCTTCTGGGTAAGAGCCCAGAACCCCTAGCCTTCTGGATAAGAGCCCAGAACCCCTAGCCTTCTGGATAAGAGCCCAGAACCCCTAGCCTTCTGGGTAAGAGCCCAGAACCCCTAGCCTTCTGGGTAAGAGCCCAGAACCCCTAGCCTTCTGGGTAAGAGCCCAGAACCCCTAGCCTTCTGGATAAGAGCCCAGAACCCCTAGCCTTCTGGATAAGAGCCCAGAACCCCTAGCCTTCTGGATAAGAGCCCAGAACCCCTAGCCTTCTGGATAAGAGCCCAGAACCCCTAGCCTTCTGGATAAGAGCCTAGAACCCCTAGCCTTCTGGATAAGAGCCCAGAACCCCTAGCCTTCTGGGTAAAGCCCAGAACTCACAGTGAGGAACTTGATGGATGAGATCCTCTTGGGGTTGATGATGGTTGATGTCAGAGTCGCTGTTTCCAGGTCATAAACGTCCACCTTGTCGCCGATCACTACCACATACTTATCCCCCTCGGGAGACCACTTCACTATCACCGCATCTAGAGGAGAGGGAGTTAGAGACAAAATGGCCGTGACTATTTTACATATACAAAATGTGTCAAATACTGAAGCTTGGGGCGGCAGGGTAGCCTAGTGGTTAGAGCGTTGGACTAGTAAGAGGAAGGTTGCAAGTTCAGATCCCCGAGCTGACAAGGTACAAATCTGTCGTTCTGCCCCTGAACAGGCAGTTAACCCTACTGTTCCTAGACCAGTTAACCCACTGTTCCTAGGCCGTCATTGAAAATAAGAACGTGTACTTAACTGACTTGCCTAGTTAAATAAAGGTAAAATAAATCAAATTAAATGTGTAATGGTCAGACTGAGTGATAACTTACTCTGTTTAATGTTTTTGATGAAAGCCGATCTTCCGTCGATTAGATTCCACGTTCTGCAACCACAAAAACCGTCAGTCAACTTAGTTCCTAGAGAATGTTTCGAACACCTACAACAAGAACCAAAAATGTACTCAAAACAGAAAGCAAACCGGAGTGTCTTGTCTGTGCCGACAGTCAGGGCCAGTTTCCCTGAGGGATGGACGGACAGTGACGTAACTTGACCTCTGAGGAGAAGAAATAAAACATGTATGTTAGTGCTGGGATGGAACAAAGATCTGCACATTCCCTTAGCTTCCCATGACCCTTAGAGTTGGCGCCCTTAATGGATCAACGTGTTGTAGGTCATTAGGTTTCCATCCAATAGCATCTGCATTATAAATACACTGAACCAGAATGCAACATGTAAAAGTGTCGGTCTCGTGTTTTATGAGCTGAAATAAAACATCCCAGAAATGTTCCATACGGCACAAAAATGTTATTTCTCTGAAATGTTGGGCACAAATTTGTTTACATCCCTGTTTAGTGAGCATTTCACCCTTTGCCAAGATAATCCATCCACCTGACAGGTGTGGCATATCAAGAAGCTGATTAAACAGCATGATCATTAATTACACACCTTCTTCTAGGGACAATAAAAGGCCACTAAAATGTGCAGTTTTGTCACACAACACAATGCCACCGATGTCCCAAGTTTTGTTGGAGCGTGCTATTGGCATGCTGACTGCAGGAATGTCCATCAGAGCTGTTGCCAGAGAATTGAATAGTAATTTCTCGACCATAAGCTGCATCCAACGTTGTTTTAGAGAATATGGGAGTACGTTCAACCAGCCTCGCATCCACAGACCACGGCCTCGCATCCACAGACCACGGCCTCGCATCCACAGACCACGGCCTCGCATCCACAGACCACGGCCTCGCATCCACAGACCACGGCCTCGCATCCACAGACCACGGCCTCGCATCCACAGACCACGGCCTCGCATCCACAGACCACGGCCTCGCATCCACAGACCACGGCCTCGCATCCACAGACCACGGCCTCGCATCCACAGACCACGTGTCTGGCGTCGTGTGGGCGAGCGGTTTGCTGATGTCAACGTTGTGAACAGAGTGCCCCTTTGGATTATGGTATGGGCAGGCATAAACAACGGACAACGAACACAATTATATTTTATCGATGGCAATTTGAATGCACAGAGATACCGTGACGAGATCCTGAGGCCCATTGTCGTGCCATTCATCCACCGCCATCACCTCATGTTCAGCATGATAATGCACGGCACCATGTCACAAGGATCTGGACACAATTCCTGCAAGCTGAAAATGTCCCAGTTCTTCCGTGGCCTGCATACTCACCATACATGTCACCCATTGAGCATGTTTGGGATGCTCTAGATTGACGTGTACGACAGCGTGTTCCAGGTCCCGCCAATATCCAACAACTTCACACAGCCATTGAAGAGGAGTGGGACAACATGCCACAGGCCACAATCAACAGCCTGATCAACTCTATGTGAAGGAGATGTGCTGCATGAGGCAAATGGTCAATGATGTGTTGTGCTGCATGTGTACTGATACACAAAAAAAGATCCCACCAACTCGGACAAACAAATTCACTTCACTGACATTTTCAACCTCTCCCTGAATCAGTCTGTAATACCTACATGTTTCAAGCAGACCACTATAGTCCCTGTGCCCAAGAAAGCTAAAGTAACCTGCCTAAATGACTACTGACCTGTATCAGTCACGTCAGTAGCCATGAAGCGCTTTGAAAGGCTGGTCATGGCTCACATCAACACCACCATCATCCCAGAAACCCTAGACACACTCCAATTAACATCCCGCCCAAACGCATCCAAAGATGACACAATTGCAAACCACACTGCCCTTTCCCACCTGGACAAAAGGAACACCTATGTGAGAATGCTGTTCATTGACTACAGCTCAGCGTTCAACACCATAGTGCACACAAAGCTCATCACTAAGCTAAGGATCCTGGGACTAAACACTTCCTGCAACTGTACTTCCTGACGGGCTGCCCCGGGTGGTAAGGGTAGGCAACAACATCTGCCAAGTTGAGGATCAGCACGGGGGCTCCTCAGGGGTGTGTACTTAGTCCCCTCCTGTACTCCCTATTCACCCACGGCTGTGTGGCCAAGCACATCTCCAACACCATCATTAAGTTTGCCGGAGACACAACAGTGGTAGGCCTGATCACTGACAACGATGAGACTGCCTATAGGGAGGAGGTCTGAGACCAGGCAGCATCAGAGACCTCTCCCTCAACGTGATCAAAACAAAGGAGATGATTGTGGACTACAGGAAAAGGAGGGCCAAGCACGCCCCCATTCTCATCGACGGAGCTGTAGTGGAGCAGGTTGAGAGCTTCCAGTTCCTTGGTGTCCACATCACCAACAAACTAACATGGTCCAAACACACCATGACAGTCGTTAAGCAGGCACGACAAAACCTATTCCCCCTCAGGAGACTAAAAGATTTGGCATGGGTCCCCAGATGTTCAAAAAGTTCTAGAGCTGCACCATCGAGATCATCCTGACCGGTTGCATCACCGCCTGGTATGGCAAGTGCTCAGCATCTGACCGTAAGGCGTTACAGGGGGTAGTGCGTACGGCCCAGTACATCCCTGGGGCCAAGCTTCCTGCCATCCAGAACCTATATACTAGGCGGTGTCAGACTCCAGTCACCCAAGTCAGAGACTGTTCTCTCTGCTTCCGCTAAGGCAAATGGTACCGGAGCACCAAGTCTAGGTCCAAAAGGCTTCTTAACAGCTTCTACCCCCAAGAGGTACCGGAGCACCAAGTCTAGGTCCAAAAGGCTTCTTAACAGCTTCTACCCCCAAGAGGTACCGGAGCACCAAGTCTAGGTCCAAAAGGCTTCTTAACAGCTTCTACCCCCAAGAGGTACCGGAGCACCAAGTCTAGGTCCAAAAGGCTTCTTAACAGCTTCTACCCCCAAGAGGTACCGGAGCACCAAGTCTAGGTCCAAAAGGCTTCTTAACAGCTTCTACCCCCAAGAGGTACCGGAGCACCAAGTCTAGGTCCAAAAGGCTTCTTAACAGCTTCTACCCCCAAGAGGTACCGGAGCACCAAGTCTAGGTCCAAAAGGCTTCTTAACAGCTTCTACCCCCAAGAGGTACCGGAGCACCAAGTCTAGGTCCAAAAGGCTTCTTAACAGCTTCTACCCCCAAGAGGTACCGGAGCACCAAGTCTAGGTCCAAAAGGCTTCTTAACAGCTTCTACCCCCAAGAGGTACCGGAGCACCAAGTCTAGGTCCAAAAGGCTTCTTAACAGCTTCTACCCCCAAGAGGTACCGGAGCACCAAGTCTAGGTCCAAAAGGCTTCTTAACAGCTTCTACCCCCAAGAGGTACCGGAGCACCAAGTCTAGGTCCAAAAGGCTTCTTAACAGCTTCTACCCCCAAGAGGTACCGGAGCACCAAGTCTAGGTCCAAAAGGCTTCTTAACAGCTTCTACCCCCAAGAGGTACCGGAGCACCAAGTCTAGGTCCAAAAGGCTTCTTAACAGCTTCTACCCCCAAGAGGTACCGGAGCACCAAGTCTAGGTCCAAAAGGCTTCTTAACAGCTTCTACCCCCAAGAGGTACCGGAGCACCAAGTCTAGGTCCAAAAGGCTTCTTAACAGCTTCTACCCCCAAGAGGTACCGGAGCACCAAGTCTAGGTCCAAAAGGCTTCTTAACAGCTTCTACCCCCAAGACATAAGACTCCTGAACACTTCATCAAATGTCCACCCGGACTATTTACATTGACAATTCCCCCCTTTATTTTTACGCTGCTGCTCGCTGTTTATCTATGCATAGTCACTTCACCCCTACTTACATGTACAAATCACCTCTAATCTGTACCCCCTGCACACTGACTCGGTACCCCCTGTACATTGACTCGGTACCCCCTGTACATTGACTCCACATTGACTCTGTACCGGTATCCCCTGTATATAACCTCCACATTGACTCTGTACCGGTACCCCCTGTATATAGCCTCCACATTGACTCTGTACCGGTACCCCCTGTATATAGCCTCCACATTGACTCTGTACCGGTACCCCCTGTATATAGCCTCCACATTGACTCTGTACCGGTACCCCCTGTATATAGCCTCCACATTGACTCTGTACCGTAACACCCTGTATATAGCCTCCACATTGACTCTGTACCGGTACCCCCTGTATATAACCTCCACATTGACTCTGTACCAGTACCCCCTGTATTTAGCCTCCACATTGACTCTGTACCGGTACCCCCTGTATATAGCCTCCACATTGACTCTGTACCGTAACACCCTGTATATAGCCTCCACATTGACTCTGTACCGGTACCCCCTGTATATAGCCTCCACATTGACTCTGTACCAGTACCCCCTGTATATAGCCTCCACATTGACTCTGTACCCCTGTACATAGCCTCGTTATTTTATTGTGTTACTTTTGTTTATTTAGTAAATAACCAACTGCACTGTTGGTTAAGGGCTTGTCTGTTGTATTCAGCCCATGTGACAAATAAAATGTCATTTGACGTGATTATTATTTATTTTATATGTCATGACTTTACGCACATAAAAAAAAACATTTAAAAAAACAGTGGATGGAAACTTAGTTTGACAATATATTGTGAATCATGTCTGTCGGTGGGGGATGCAAAATTCTGCTGACTTCCCAGAAATCCCGGTTTCGAAGATTCCAGGATTCAGAAGGGAATAAGCAGACAATCTTCCAACCGGGATTTCTGGAAAAACCTAATAATTTATGTGAGAGTGACAACTTACTTGTGTGCTCTGATGGACTTAAGACACTCCCAGTTCCTGGTGCTCCAAACACACAGCAGCCCGTCCTGTCCTCCACTCAGCAGGTGGGAGGAGCCATAGAACTCCAGACATGAAATGGTACCTGAACAAAGATCATAACAATGAAACCTAGGTCAGAGATACTAAAGTCCTCTTACAGCAGCCGCAACACTTAGGGGAACAATACTTCAATCGATATTAGTGGCTTGCCACATGCCTAAAGACCATGGGCCACACAATAATGTTGTTGACCGTGTCAGTGACTTAATCAAAACGGCATGTCGAAGGAATAGACAGTCAAACCTTAGCCATTGAAGTCATAAATTAATGTTGGATGCAGTTAGTGAGGTACCTTCAAGATCGTCAGATTGGGAACCGATTGTTGCTGTAGCAGGTGAGATTCTGCAGCTCTAAAAAACCTGAACATTACTAGACTTAATTCCAAGAAGTGGTTTTCCTGAACTCACCGTCACGATGCAGAAACATTTTCTATGCTCTTTCCCTTACAAAAATGTTTTTCCCTACTGGAGTAAATGGTTCCATTGCTAAACGTTTTGCTACAGTGTTCGACTAATGAATACACCCCTGATGCAGCAGAGCTACCTCTTCATCATGTCATATCTCTTACCGTCGTGATGCAGCAGAGCTCCCTCTTCTTCATGTCATATCTCTTACCGTCGTGATGCAGCAGAGCTCCCTCTTCTTCATGTCATATCTCTTACCGTCGTGATGCAGCAGAGCGCCATGTTCAACCCTCTTCATCATGTCATATCTCTTACCGTCGTGATGCAGCAGAGCTCCCTCTTCTTCCTGTCATATATCTCTTACCGTCATGATGCAGCAGAGCTCCATGTTCAACCCTCTTCTTCATGTCATATCTCTTACCGTCATGATGCAGCAGAGCTCCATGTTCAACCCTCTTCTTCCTGTCATATCTCTTACCGTCATGATGCAGCAGAGCTCCATGTTCAACCCTCTTCTTCATGTCATATCTCTTACCGTCGTGATGCAGCAGAGCTCCATGTTCAACCCTCTTCTTCATGTCGTAGATCTGGATGGTCTCGTCTCTGCTTCCTGTAGCGATATACCTCTCGCTGGTGGCCACCGCGGACACTGAGGCAGTGTGGGCATGGTGGGTGAAGTCTGCCGTGGCTGTCCACTCCTGCAGATAGACAACACAGCAATGAGACCTGCTTCCAAACATCTGGCAATGGAGGTTTGATCAATAGAGGCAATACAGGTCATTATATTAGCAGTTTAGCGGTGGTAGCTAACACCTTTATCAAAGGGGGCAATAGAGTGATGAATAACATTACCATTAGGTTGACAGTGAGTTTGGGTTAAACTGAAAAACTGTTTAAAGATCAACACCCCCCCCCCCCTCCCAATGTTACTGGAAGAGTCATGGGACTTGTAACGTTACAGCGACACCAACATTCTCAATTTAAAATGAATCCTAGAAGTATTGTTTTACACCTTTTTTTTTAAGTATTTGTAATCTTATTACAATATGTTTGCTGGTAACGTCACGGATTAGTTCGTTTCGGTGTCATCCGTTACATACTCCCCAACTCTGTTAACTAACGTTAATCGGTTCGCAAAAGGTAAACAGTATAGTTTGTCATATACACAGGACAATCAGGTATCAAAATCCAAGCTTAGAAACTAATGCAACATACCTCTTCACCTGTAGACACACGGTAACCAAAGGCGATCTGCTCGTAACTTCCAGCAATGAGCTCTATTACGGGCCCCATGCTGTCCTAACGATGAATGCTACAGTAACTAACAAATAACCTTTCTCACGTGTTTCTGTTAAGATTATTCCGACTCTATCACCGGAAACAATCAAAACCAGTAAAGGGTAACTGTTGTAACTTACGTGCAAAACATGAGCTGAAAGAAATATGATTTTAACTAGCTAGAAACAGTTGCTAGAAAAACGATTTCGTGCTTGAAAACACATGTCCCCCAGATTGACGGTACGCGCATGCGTGAGGGTAATATTCACTTCCGAGTTCGACATTCTGGGATTTCAAAATATAAGTCCAAATCATGTTGTGTGCGTCTCTTCTGTGATGTTTCATGCAGTCCTAATTTCGTTTGCCTACATGTAAATCAGGCCTATAATAATGAATACAACACATAGAATAAAAGATAATGAAGTGAATTTAATTATTTATTTCTTTAACCAGGTAGGCTAGTTGAGAACACCTTTATTTAACCAGGTAGGCTAGTTGAGAACACCTTTATTTAACCAGGTAGGCTAGTTGAGAACACCTTTATTTCACCAGGTAGGCTAGTTGAGAACACCTTTATTTAACCAGGTAGGCTAGTTGAGAACACCTTTATTTAACCAGGTAGGCTAGTTGAGAACACCTTTATTTAACCAGGTGGGCTAGTTGAGAACACCTTTATTTAACCAGGTAGGCTAGTTGAGAACACCTTTATTTAACCAGGTAGGCTAGTTGAGAACACCTTTATTTAACCAGGTGGGCTAGTTGAGAACACCTTTATTTCACCAGGTAGGCTAGTTGAGAACACCTTTATTTAACCAGGTAGGCTAGTTGAGAACACCTTTATTTAACCAGGTAGGCTAGTTGAGAACACCTTTATTTCACCAGGTAGGCTAGTTGAGAACACCTTTATTTAACCAGGTAGGCTAGTTGAGAACACCTTTATTTAACCAGGTAGGCTAGTTGAGAACACCTTTATTTCACCAGGTAGGCTAGTTGAGAACACCTTTATTTAACCAGGTAGGCTAGTTGAGAACACCTTTATTTAACCAGGTAGGCTAGTTGAGAACAAGTTCTCATTTACAACTGCGACCTGGCCAAGATAAAGCAAAGCAGTGCGATAGAAACAACAAAACAGAGTTACACATGGAGTAAACAAACATACAGTCAATAATACAGTAGACAAACTGCAAATGGCGTGAGGAGGTAAGGCAATAAATAGGCCATAGTAGCGTAGTAATTACAATTTATACACACTTCTGACTCAGATATCATGTGCAATCTCATGACTGGAATTAACAGCAGGATTTTACTCACGAAGAAAATAATACAAAAGCCTAACTCAGCTTTGGTTAAACGGGCTTCAAGTCGTCTGAGTCATCTCACGGTCCTTGCTGTTCTGGATCCTTGTGACATCGCTACCCCGCATTGAAGAAGGCCTGGTATTATGGGCTGGTATTATGTGGCGGGCCTTGTCCGCTCTACCATACCTCGTTGCCTGTCCAAATAAAGTATTCAAAATAACCACGTTTCTATCCAACCTTTTTATACGAGTGAAGTACGTGGGATAATACATGTCATGACAGACCTGTTGGTAAACAGAACGGGTAAACTTTATAAATGTCATAAAACAAAATAAATTAGACAAGGTGGGTTATTCTTGTGTCGGTAAAATTAATTATATGATATCCCATTCTTAACGAATTGGAAAGGAAGGTTTGCTGGTGCACGGTACACTGTTCAGGTGTTGGCTTCCACTAAACTAAATTGATGTTTTTGCCAAAATTATATGATTACACCTGTCTAAATAAAACCATTAAAATACTTCACCAGAATACACAGAGGATCATTAGCTTCTGTAAGAACATAGGTGTGGATTCAAATCACAAGGGCGGGTCTATGCCTATATTGGGAAGCCCACAATTTGGGCAATGTGTGGCAATAGGCCTAGCTGATTATTGAGCTGTGGCTGTCATTGAAAAGCATCTCAAATACGTGTTCATTAAGTTTTATATAACCAGGGGAGCCCAACTGAGACCAGGGTCTCATTTGCAATGGTGCCCTGAGGATATCAAATATAATTCGACAAGATACAAGAAAGAATAACAAGATACAATAACAAGGACATTACATTAGAACATCATAAAAACAAATTATTCAAGTCAATCAATGAAAACAATTGCACAACTAGGTAAACTCATTTATCATCAGGGTTTTAAACTGCCCCAGTGGGACCAGGGAATCCAAATGTAATGAAATTTGTTAACGAATCCAAAAATGTGGAGTATTAAAACTAAAAACACATTTTCCTACAGTACCAGTCAAAAAATGTGGACACACCTGCTCATTCAAGGGTTTTTCTTTATTTTTACTATTTTCAGTGAAGACATAAAAACTATAAAATAACACATATGGAATCATGAAGTGTTAAACCAATCTAAATATATTTTATATTTGAGATTCTTGAAAGTAGCCACCCTTTGCCTTGATGACAGCATTGTACACTCTTAGCATTCTCTCAACCAGCTTCATGAGGTCGTCACCTGGAATGAATTTCAATTAACAGGTGTGCCTTGTTAATTTGTGTAATTTCTTTCCTTCTTAATGCATTTGAGCCAATCAGTTGTGTTGTGACAAGGTAGGTGTGGTATACAGAAGATAGCCCTATTTGGTAAAAGACCAAGTCCCTATTATGGGAAGAACAGCTCAAATGAGCAAAGAGAAACGACAGTCCATCATTACTTTAAGACATGAAGGTCAGTCAATGTGTAAAATTTCAATAACTTTTAAAGTTTCTTCAAGTGCAGTCTGGAAAACCATCAAGCACTATGATGAATCTGACTCTCATGAGGACCATCACAGGAAAGGAAGACCCAGAGTTACCTCTGCTGCAGAGGATACGTTCATTATAGTTACCAGCCTCAGAAACTGCAGCCCAAATAAATGCTTCAGAGTTCAAGTAACAGACTCATCTCAACATCAACTGTTCAGAGGAGACTGTGTGAATCAGGCCTTCATGGTCGAATGGCTGCAAAGAAACCACTACTAAAGGTCACAAATAAGAAGAAGGGACTTGCTTGGGCCAAGAAACAACAATCAGTGTACATTAGACCGGTGGAAATCTGTCCTTTGATCTGATGAGTCCAAAATTAGAGATTTTTGGTTCCAAACACCGTGTCTTTTGTGAGACGCAGAGTAGGTGAACGGATGATCTCCGCATGTGTGGTCCCCACCGTGAAGCATGGAGGAGGAGGTGTGATGGTGTGGGGGTGCTTTGCTGGTGACGCTGTTGGTGATTTATTTAGAATTCAAGGCACACTTAACCAGCACGGCTACCACAGCATTCTGCAGTGATATTCCATCCCATTTGGTTTGCGCTTAGTAGTAATAGTGGTAGTGGTGGTTAGTATTGGGCTTAAACTGTCAAACTATCAATCAAATATTGTGGTTGATGAGGGGGTGGGACTTCCGACCTAGGATTTGAATATCACACCCACTATTCTGAGTGGCTGGGGCATTACCACATGTTGAATGTAAATATCACACCCACTGTTCTGAGTGGCTGGGGCATTACCACATGTTGAATGTAAATATCACACCCACTGTTCTGAGTGGCTGGGGCATTACCACATGTTGAATGTAAATATCACACCCACTATTCTGAGTGGCTGGGGCATTACCACATGTTGAATGTAAATATCACACCCACTGTTCTAATTACAGTGTTGTAGATGGGAGGAGGGGTCCTAGTGTCTGTGTGCAGACATGTTGTGAAAGGTGTTGGTTGGAGAGACAGAGACTATTGTGTTGATCAAGGGGCTTGTACTGGGACCTATGGGGAGACAGTGGGGGTTAATGTGATGAGTCAGTTAGGATGGGAGTTCCATGTCTGGGCAGAACTCCTATACTCCATTGTCCAATTTCATTAACCAGTGAGAATGTTTAAATTTGTGATGGGCTCGTCAGGAAGGGGTGGGGTTGTGTGTCGGTGTGTATTGAGTGGGCGGGACTTCACACCAGGATGTAAATATCACACCCACTGTCCTGATTGGCTTAAGAGTTCAAACCACACATACCGGTTTTTCACATTCCACCGTGGTGATACTCAGGGTCTGACTGAAACTAGGTCAATCAATCAATCAATCAAATTGATTTTTAAAGCCCTTCTTACATCAGCTGATATATCAAGGTGCTGTACAGAAACCCAGCCTAAAACCCCAAACAGCAAGCAATGCAGGTGTAGAAGCACAGTGGCTAGGAAAAACTCCCTAGAAAGGCCAGAACCTAGGAAGAAACCTTGAGAGGAACCAGGCTCTGAGGGGTGGCGAGGAAAAACTCCCTAGAAAGGCCAGAACCTAGGAAGAAACCTTGAGAGGAACCAGGCTCTGAGGGGTGGCTAGGAAAAACTCCCTAGAAAGGCAGGAACATAGGAAGAAAAATAGAGAGAAACTAGGCTATGAGGGGTGGCCAAGCGGGTCAACAAGTCTGGTCCGCCCAGTACCACCAAGCGGGTCAACAGGTCTGGTCTACTCAGTGCCACCAAGCAGGTCAACAGGTCTGGTCTACTCAGTACCACCAAGCGGGTCAACAGGTCTGGTCTACTCAGTACCACCAAGCAGGTCAACAGGTCTGGTCTACTCAGTACCACCAAACAGGTCAACAGGTCTGGTCTACTCAGTACCACCAAACAGGTCCACAGGTCTGGTCTACTCAGTACCACCAAGCGGGTCAACAGGTCTGGTCTACTCAGTACCACCAAGCGGGTCAACAGGTCTGGTCTACTCAGTACCACCAAGCGGGTCAACAGGTCTGGTCTACTCAGTACCACCAAGCGGGTCAACAGGTCTGGTCTACTCAGTACCACCAAGCGGGTCAACAGGTCTGGTCCACCCAGTACCACCAAGCGGGTCAACAGGTCTGGGCCACCAAGCGGGTCAACAGGTCTGGTCTACCCAGTACCACAAAGCGGGTCAACAGGTCTGGTCCACCCAGTACCACCAAGCGGGTCAACAGGTCTGGGCCACCAAGCGGGTCAACAGGTCTGGTCTACCCAGTACCACAAAGCGGGTCAACAGGTCTGGTCCACCCAGTACCACCAAGCGGGTCAACAGGTCTGGTTTACCCAGTACCACAAAGCGGGTCAACAGGTCTGGTCCACCCAGTAACACCAAGCGGGTCAGACCAAATGAAGAAGACATGAAGTTTGCCAGGAGTTCCTCAGTTATATCCAGACATGTTGGGGCATGAGGGGATAGTTTCAGACAGCTGAGTCTGTGGTTATTTATTCTGATCCGGGAGACATGTATGAGGGCTTGTTATGGCTATATGGAAAAACAAAATCCAAAATACATTTTGGATCAAGTAGAGTCCTTGGTCAATTGTGGGACAAAAAAATGTGTTACGCCCTTGATCAGTGGTATTTGGGGAGGCTAAGGACTATTGTGACTTTTGATCAAGTTTGTAGGTGGAGAGGATGGGGGGTTTGGTTGGGCATGTAAAAACACGTTTCGTGTTTAGGGTAGGACTTTGGTTGGTGGCCTGTTGCAACTGTTTTTGAAAGGGATGTATTGGGGGGGGGGGGGGGGGGGGGGAATCCAACATTGTAATCAAACTGGTGGGGGGTAGACTTACGCCTCCCAGTGCATTTACACCTGGCCCAGTGGGGAATCAACGAGCAGTTCCCAGAGCATTCTCATTTGGGCTGGGATTTCTGAGGCTGGTATCTCTAATGAACTTATCCTCTGCAGCAGAGGTAATTCTGGGTCTTCCATTCCTGTGGTGGTCCTCATGAGAGCTAGTTTCATCTTAGTACCTGATGGTTGTTGTGACTGCACTTGAATACATTTTCTAAAATTTTTACATTTTCCGCATTAACTGACCTTCATGTCTTAAAGTAATGATGGACTGTCATTTCTCTTTGCTCATTTGAGCGGTTCTTGCCATCATATGGACTTGGTATTTTACCAAATAGGGCTATCTTCTGTATACCACCCCTACCTTGTCACAACACAACTGACTGGCTCAAACGCATTAAGAAGGAAAGAAATTCCACAAATGAACTTTTAACAAGTCACACTTGTTGAAATTGAAATGCATTCCAGGTGACTACCTCATGAAGCTGGTTGAGAGAATGTCAAGAGTGTGTGGAAAGATGTCATCGGGGCTACCGGATGAACTGAACACCATTTTCTCAACGAAGACTGTGAACTGCCGAGGAGAGCCACTGAAGATGAAGTGGGCTGTGTACTTCCTGTCTCCACGGAAGATGTATGTAAGTCATTCCAACGCGTTAACCCTTGCAAAGCTGCCGAACTAGACGGCATCCCTAGCCACACCCTTCAGAGCATGTGCAGACCAGCTGGCTGTTGTGTTTTCAGACATCTTTCTCCTCAGAGTCCTATCACAACACGTGTATCTCAGCCACAGCCAGATAGTCTTGAGGATTGGGACAACACACCAACTGAAGAGCTGTCCGTCCCCTCTGGTGTAACATCGGAAGCAGCTCTCTCTCCTCAGAATCCTACCACAACAGACACAGTTAAAACACAGTTGCAGTCAAAAGAGGCAGGAAAAGATGGTAGTTATCTGGTAGTGAAGCAAAAACGGCAAGAGATTCCAAACTCTAAAGAGATCCTAAACATCCTGCGTTCCCAATATGCAGGTTTGGTAGATCACTTGAAAGAGAGAGAGAATTTGAAAAAGCCTTCAGACGTGCAACAATTCTTAAGAGTAGAGTTTGGAAAGAAAACACAGAGCTTCCAAGAGGTGAAGAAAGTGAAGAGACTAATGGAGCTGAGTGCTTCTGTTTGTCAGGTGAGAATTGAAGGGAATGCAAAAGGAACTGGCTTCCTTCTGTTTGAAAAGTTCATCCTTACAAACGCCCATGTTGTCCATCAAATCTATGAGCCGATAACTAACAAGCTGCAACAATCGGTAACAGTCACGTTTGACTTTGAAGACCTGGATGAGAGAACGCAGCAGATACCAGTGCAAAGTGAGGTTGTAGCCTATGGAAAAGTTGATTCTGGGGATCTTGACTTTGCTCTGCTGGAGCTTAGCTCAGATCCTGACATCACCTTGCCTTCAAGCTTGCTTGACACCTTCAGCTTTCCGTCTCTAGAGGGTGGAATCTGCATCATCGGCCACCCCGAGTGCAGGGTGAAAAAGACAGACCCCTGCTTTATCATTCAACATGGAGATCGTAAACGAGCTGTAGAAAAACATGGAACAGAGAATGAGGAATTCTTATATGTCATAAACAACAGATATTTTGAAGAGAACTGGGACATCAACACATCTCCTGAAAGACACAGAAATTATTATATACACTGAGTGGACAAAAGATTAGGAACACCTTTTGTCCTCCCTTTTGCCCCCTGAACAGCCTCAATTAGTCGGATCATGGACTCTACAAGGTGTTGAAAGTGTTCCACAGGGATGCTGGTCCATGTTGACTCCAATGCTTCCCACAGTTGTGTCAAGTTGGCTGGATGTCCTTTGGATGGTGGATCATTCTGGATACACACAGGAAACTGTTGAGTGTGGAAAAACCTCAGCATCGTTGCAGTTCTTGACACAAACCGGTGCGCTTGGTACCTACTACCAAACCCCGTTCAAAGGCACTTAAATCTTTTGTCTTACCCAGTCATCCCTCTGAATGGTACACATACACAATCTATGTCTCAATGGTCTCAAGACTTAAATCCTTCTTTAAATCTGTCTCCTCCCCTTCAGATACACTGATTGAAGTGGATTTAACAAGAAATTAACATTAATAAGGGATTATAGTTTTCATCTGGTCAATCTGTCATGGAAAGAGCAGGTGTTCTTAATGTTTTGTCCACTCAGTAAAAGTAAAATATAAACAGTAATGTAAAGTACAGGTATCCCATAAAACAACTTAAGTAGTATTTTAAAGTATTTTTACTAAAGTACTTTACACCACTGATGATAATGAAAGTAGTGACGTGTATATTATTAAAATCCATGCTTTTAATCTAAACTGTATCATTATGTTTTCATATATTAATTAGTTTATATTTAAGTATTACATTCCTCAATACAGACCTGTTCTTAGGCAGATCATGATTACATTCCTCAATACAGACCTGTTCTTAGGCAGATCATGATTACATTCCTCAATACAGACCTGTTCTTAGGCAGATCATGATTACATTCCTCAATACAGACCTGTTCTTAGGCAGATCATGATTACATTCCTCAATACAGACCTGTTCTTAGGCAGATCATGATTACATTCCTCAATACAGACCTGTTCTTAGGCAGATCATGATTACATTCCTCAATACAGACCTGTTCTTAGGCAGATCATGATTACATTCCTCAATACAGACCTGTTCTTAGGCAGATCATGATTACATTCCTCAATACAGACCTGTTCTTAGGCTTCTACTATTGAGTCAAATAAACCTGAGATCTTTCCATGGGAATTGTAGTTTAACATACGCTAGTCTGACATGATTGTATTGTTTTCTGCCAAGGAGACGTACTGTAACCATTGTTTGTTTTAATCTTCAATATAAAAGCCCAGGAGAAGCTTTTCTACTGTATTATTGACTGTATGTTTGTTTATTCCATGTGTAACTGTGTTTGTGTCACACTGCTTTGCTTTATCTTGGCCAGGTTACAGTTGTAAATGAGTTGTTCTCAACTGGTCTACCTGGTTAAATAAAGGGTTATATATATAAATACCTGGTTAAATAAAGGGTTATATATATAAATACCTGGTTAAATAAAGGGTTATATATATAAATACCTGGTTAAATAAAGGGTTATATATATAAATACCTGGTTAAATAAAGGGTTATATATATAAATACCTGGTTAAATAAAGGGTTATATATATAAATACCTGGTTAAATAAAGGGTTATATATATAAATACCTGGTTAAATAAAGGGTTATATATATAAATACCTGGTTAAATAAAGGGTTATATATATAAATACCTGGTTAAATAAAGGGTTATATATATAAATACCTGGTTAAATAAAGGGTTATATATATAAATACCTGGTTAAATAAAGGGTTATATATATAAATACCTGGTTAAATAAAGGGTTATATATATAAATACCTGGTTAAATAAAGGGTTATATATATAAATACCTGGTTAAATAAATAAGATAGTATAACTTGTAAACATGTTTTCTTTTCTTCAAGCAGAAATTAAATTTAATAATCATAAAGTAATAATGTTAAAAACAAGAGTACAACACTGTTAATATAATGTTCGACAATCAGGTAAATCTTGGTTTTAATGGATTGACAAAATGCTTTAGTAGTTTTCTTAACAGAAAATAAAAACAGCCCTCTGCTTTGTGAAAGACCAAGGACCAGAACTGAATATTCAGGACAGAAAGGAGAGCTGGTAGCAGAGAGAGACACAATCCTGGTCCTGGATCAACTGTAATCTCTAATATAATAGTTTAGAGCAAACAATGAATGATCCAGGATCTAATTGAACCTGGGAACGAGGTTAAGGATTTGATGGAGGAGAACACAACCTAATAACAATATGGTGTCAAAAACAACATGACAGATTATTCTGGCTAAGCCCCAAATGGCGCCCTATTCCCTATATAGTGCACTACTAGCCCTATGGGCCCTGGTTGAAAGCAGTGCACTACATAGGGAATAGGGTTCCATTTGGGCCTGATTTCAGAATCAGGGTGCGTAGATCTCCCCACTACAGGTCCCTGTTGTTGCTGCTGAGTAGTTTGGGGTAGGAGGTTCCGATGGATCGCCCCTGACGATACACCACCATCTCTAGCAGGTACTCGTCCACCTTCACCACAGCCGTGGTCACCTGTACATAAACCACAAAGCTAACATTAGCCAATACATATACATCCACACATTTATATACTGGCTAGGGTTCTCATCAACACCAACGTTGGGCTGCATCCCAATTCACAAACCTTTCCCAGAACTGTGCTGATTCAGCCTGGAGGGGTCATGTTATGGCAGGTCAGAACAGTAGTTTATTCAGACTGGAGGGGTCATGTTATACTGGTCAGAACAGTAGTTTATTCAGACTGGAGGGGTCATGTTATGCTGGTCAGAACAGTAGTTTATTCAGTCTGGAGGGGTCATGTTATGCTGGTCAGAACAGTAGTTTATTCAGTCTGGAGGGGTCATGTTATGCTGGTCAGAACAGTAGTTTATTTAGCCATGTTATGTATTCAGACTGGAGGGGTCATGTTAGCTATGATGACTTCCGGTTGATAAGACGTGTCATCAGGGTGGTTCAGGGAACCATGAGTAACCAGCCTGAGATCTAGCATTAGCTCCCCAAGATAATGTCTTCCTAGGCTTCAGCACTACAGGTCAACACAGTCTCATGGTTATCTAATAGACCCAGGTTTGAACCCCGTGTGGTCAATCAGGCAACCGCTCACCTTCTCAGTCGACGCGAGGAAGAGAATGGTGAAGAGGGCGACCTCGAACTCTGGGCTGACCCCGATGAAGGAGCTTCCCACAGGCTTGACCAGGCCCTTCCAGCTGAACTGCAGGTTCAGAACGTGGTCATCCTCATCTGGCTGCACAGAGAGGTCAAAACAACAGTTTTTTTTACCTTGTCGGCTCGGGGATTCGATCCAGCAACCTTTTGGTTACTGGTCTAACCACTAGGCTACCTGCCACCCCTACACTCTAACCACTAGGCTACCTGCCGCCTCTACACTCTAACCACTAGGCTACCTGCCGCCCCGCCCCTACACTCTAACCACTAGGCTACCTGCCGCCCCTACACTCTAACCACTAGGCTACCTGCCGCCCCGCCCCTACACTCTAACCACTAGGCTTCCTGCCGCCCCTCCCCTACACTCTAACCACTAGGCTTCCTGCCGCCCCTCCCCTCTAACCACTAGGCTACCTGCCGCCCCGCCCCTACACTCTAACCACTAGGCTTCCTGCCGCCCCTCCCCTCTAACCACTAGGCTTCCTGCCGCCCCTCCCCTCTAACCACTAGGCTACCCTGCCGCACATAACATACGGTTAAATATAATGTATGATTTGGGAAGTGTACAGTGGTGGCCACAGTTTTGGGTGTCTTGAAATCAGTCAGTAAATTGTAAATACTAAAAAACACACCCAAAAGGTGAACTAATTACCAGAGCAAGACAACAACCATAGAGCTACATGGACCTGTGTGAAATGTAACTCTGCTGATAAGATAGGGAGATTGTTCTAGAATGTCTTACAGTGTTCCTGTTGCCCTGGGCCTTGTAACCCTTGTAGTCCACATTGCCATGCTTCTCCTGCAGATAGAACTGAACCCAGTTGTGGAACCCCGTGATCTCCTTCCCTTTCTTAGACTCACCAACAAACACATGCTCAAAACCACAGGAGTCCTCACTGGATTGGAAACATAAGAAATTATGTTTAAAAAAATATGTGATCAGTCTCTCTCGGTCTCGGTCCTTGTGTGTCTCTCTCTCTCACTCTGCGTTTCTCTCTCTCTCTGTCTCGGTGTGTGTGTGTGTGTGTGTGTGTGTGTGTGTGTGTGTGTGTGTGTGTCTCTTTCTCAATTCAATTCAATTTAAGGGCTTTATTGGCATGGGAAACATATGTTAACATTGCCAAAGCAAGTGAAATAGACAAATTAACAGTAAACATTACACAGTTCCAAAAGAATAAAATACATTTTAAAATGTCCTATTATTTGCAAATCTCCCTCTCTCTCCCTCTGCGTGTCACTCTCTGTCTCTTTCACACACATACAGGTACAACTGGTCAGAACAGTTGGGCGGAGAACTTTGTGGGCTATACTCGGGCTTGTCTCAGGATGGTAAGTTGGTGGTTGAAGATATCCCTCTAGTGGTGTGGGGGCTGTGCTTTGGCAAAGTGGGTGGGGTTATATCCTTCCTGTTTGGCCCTGTCTGGGGGAGTCCTCGGATGGAGCCACAGTGTCTCCTGACCCCTCCTGTCTCAGCCTCCAGTATTTATGCTGCAGTAGTTTGTGGGGGGGCTAGGGTCAGTTTGTTATACTTCTCATGTCCTATCCGGTGTCCTGTGTGAATTTAAGTATGCTCTCTCTAATTCTCTCTTTCTCTCAGAGGACCTGAGCCCTAGGACCATGCCTCAGGACTACCTGACATGATGACTCCTTGCTGTCCCCAGTCCACCTGGCCATGCTGCTGCTCCAGTTTCAACTGTTCTGCCTTATTATTATTTGACCATGCTGGTCATTTATGAATATTTGAACATCTTGGCCATGTTCTGTTATAATCTCCACCCGGCACAGCCAGAAGAGGACTGGCCACCCCTCATAGCCTGGTTCCTCTCTAGGTTTCTTCCTAGGTTTTGGCCTTTCTAGGGAGTTTTTCCTAGCCACCTTCTACACATGCATTGCTTGCTACACCTGCATTGCTTGCTGTTTGGGGTTTTAGGCTGGGTTTCTGTACAGCACTTTGAGATATCAGCTGATGTACGAAGGGCTTTATAAATACATTTGATTTGATACAACTAAAACAAGCTCAAACTGCTCACTGTATGTGGGCATAATAAAATACACACACACACTCACCCTCCACTGCGGTCTCGGTGATAGAGTCTGAACCACATGTCATAGAGCTGCCTCTTGAACTGCTGCTGGTCTGACGGGGAGTGACCCTTACTCACCAGGTACTTGTGGGCACACTGACACACACACACACACACACACACACACACACACACACACACACACACACACACACACACACACACACACACACACACACACACACACACACACACACACACACACACACACACACACACCAGGATTAGACCGACACAACAGTACACATTGCTTTGTGTGTTGTGGAGTCCACACCTGAGACTAAATAACAAGGCAAAACACATGTCCACAGTGACAGAACACCATCTGACTAACTCATGGAGGTTAAGGGCCTGTCTCCAGGAGTCCTGGCCTGAACAGACAGGTTAAGGGCCCGTCTCCCGGAGTCCTGGCCTGAACAGACAGGTTAAGGGCCCGTCTCCCGGACTCCTGGCCTGAACAGACAGGCCCTTATCCTGTCCTGTCCAGAATAGACAGGTTAAGGGCCCGTCTCCAGGAGTCCTGTCCTGAACAGACAGGTTAAGGGCCCGTCTCCCGGAGTCCTGTCCTGAACAGACAGGTTAAGGGCCTGTCTCCAGGAGTCTTGGCTATGGATCTAAATGACGACAGAACATAGCTATATGTGCTCAACCAAGCAAGAAGGACTATAACCCACACTTTTACCTGTGGGCACACAGAGACAGATCACACACACACACTACCTTCATGACCTCGGTCTCCAGAATGGCATTGAGGAAGAGATCGTTCTCTATCAGCTCCTCAGAGGTGACGGTCTCCGACACGCCTGTAGACATCTCATAGTTGTCCAGGAGACGCATGAACACTGCACACAAGAAGCATATATCACTCTGACCCTCTGCACACAGACAACAGTCACCCACGAAGCATCACTCTGAAGAATGCTTTGTGAAATACTGGCTATGCCTTGAATAACAGGAGGAGAGGAGAGGAGGTAGAGAGAATATGCCTTGAATAACAGGAAGAGAGGACAGGTAGAGAGGATATGCTTTGAATAACAGGAAGAGAGGAGAGGAGGTAGAGAGAATAAGCCTT
This sequence comes from Oncorhynchus kisutch, assembly GCF_002021735.2. Classification (NCBI taxonomy): domain Eukaryota; kingdom Metazoa; phylum Chordata; class Actinopteri; order Salmoniformes; family Salmonidae; genus Oncorhynchus; species Oncorhynchus kisutch. The sequence goes on along the minus strand of NC_034203.2, from coordinate 45,768,969 downwards.
GAATAACAGGAAGAGAGGAGAGGAGGTAGAGAGAATAAGCCTTGAATAACAGGAAGAGAGGAGAGGAGGTAGAGAGAATATGCCTTGAATAACAGGAAGAGAGGAGAGGAGGTAGAGAGAATATGCCTTGAATAACAGGAAGAGAGGAGAGGAGGTAGAGAGAATAAGCCTTGAATAACAGGAAGAGAGGAGAGGAGGTAGAGAGAATATGCCTTGAATAACAGGAAGAGAGGAGAGGAGGTAGAGAGAATATGCCTTGAATAACAGGAAGAGAGGAGAGGAGGTAGAGAGTGAAGGAAGGGAGGGAGGAGTGAAGGAAGGGAGGGAGGAGTGAAGGAAGGGAGGGAGGAGTGAAGGAAGGGAGGAGTGAAGGAAGGGAGGGAGGAGTGAAGGAAGGGAGGAGTGAAGGAAGGGAGGAGTGAAGGAAGGGAGGAGTGAAGGAAGGGAGGAGTGAAGGAAGGGAGGAGTGAAGGAAGGGAGGGAGGAGTGAAGGAAGGGAGGAGTGGAGGTAGAAAGGACTTACAGGTGTAGGTCTTGATGCTTTTCAGTTTGCCCTCGTTGACATAGGCGAACAGAGGAGCCCTAGCCATGTCTCTGGCAGTGTTACTACCCTGGGCCACGTAACCTGCCTTTCCCTGGATAGACAAACATACTATATGAATAAGACCATCACATCTCCCAACAACACCATGAAAACTACTCTGTGGGCCTGACCTCAACCCTGAATAAGCTAAATTCCTTCCTGTCTTTATTTGAATAGCTAGCTCCCAGTAACGTTACCTGCCTCTCTAGGGGGGTTCAGACCAGAGTTACACGTAGTGGCAACTTCATTAACCTTTCTATGGGGAAACACATGTGCCAGCCAGGTATTCCTTTGGAATGAATGAATGACAGATCTCTTACATGTAGTCATCACAAACCTGATGTTTTAAAAAAAGAGAGTATACCATTTTCAAATGTAACGCATCTCAAAAAGGAAAATAGTGCAATTTGTACAATTTAAAAACCCTAATATTTCACAAATGAATTTGAGGTTTTATAATAAAAACATATGTATTTACAGTGTTACAAAACATTGTCTGGACCTCTTTAAAAGTCAGGTAGATCACATCATTACCCTCTTTCTGTATACAAAACCCTGCTCCACAAACTCCCAACTTCCCTAACGTCACCGGTAAGATTTCAAATGACCAGTTATCAAACCCCTTCACAGGGTTGGTTAACTCTGGAGACTCCTTTGGTTTCTAGAGAGTTAGGATGATCAGCTTTTCATTTCCTTCCACCTTACGTGTGGAATGATCTAAAAATACATTTTAAAATTGGAGGAAATTCAGACGGTTAGAGGACCCTCTAAATCAAATCTAATTTATTTATATAGCCCTTCTTACATCAGCTGATATCTCAAAGTGCTGTACAGAAACCCAGCCTAAAACCCCAAACAGCAAGCAATGCAGGTGTAGAAGCCTAGCATTTCAGACGGTTGTTAGGGAACCCTCTAGGGCATTTCAGACGGTTGTTAGGGAACCCTCTAGGGCATTTCAGACGGTTGTTAGGGAACCCTCTAGGGCATTTCAGACGGTTGTTAGGGAACCCTCTAGGGCATTTCAGACGGTTGTTAGGGAACCCTCTAGGGCATTTCAGACGGTTGTTAGGGAACCCTCTAGGGCATTTCAGACGGTTGTTAGGAACCCTCTAGGGCATTACAGATGGTTGTTAGGGAACCCTCTAGGGCATTTCAGACGGTTGTTAGGGAACCCTCTAGGGCATTTCAGACGGTTGTTAGGGAACCCTCTAGGGCATTTCAGACGGTTGTTAGGGAACCCTCTAGGGAATTACAGACGGTTGTTAGGAACCCTCTAGGGCATTACAGATGGTTGTTAGGGAACCCTCTAGGGCATTTCAGACGGTTGTTAGGGAACCCTCTAGGGCATTTCAGACGGTTGTTAGGGAACCCTCTAGGGCCTTACAGATGGTTGTTAGGGAACCCTCTAGGGCATTACAGACGGTTGTTAGGGAACCCTCTAGGGCGTTTCAGACGGTTGTTAGGGAACCCTCTAGGGCATTTCAGACGGTTGTTAGGGAACCCTCTAGGGCGTTTCAGCCGGTTGTTAGGGGACCCTCTAGGGCCTTTCAGCCGGTTGTTAGGGGACCCTCTAGGGCCTTTCAGGCGGTTGTTAGGGGACCCTCTAGGGCCTTTCAGGCGGTTGTTAGGGGACCCTCTAGGGCGTTTCAGGCGGTTGTTAGGGGACCCTCTAGGGCCTTTCAGGCGGTTGTTAGGGGATCCTCTAGGGCGTTTCAGGCGGTTGTTAGGGGATCCTCTAGGGCCTTTCAGACGGTTGTTAGGGGACCCTCTAGGGCGTTTCAGACGGTTGTTAGGGGATCCTCTAGGGCGTTTCAGCCGGGGAGCATTGACTCCCTGTCTAAATAAAGACACCTCGGTCTCAGCATTGACTCCCTGTCTAAATAAAGACACCTTGGTCTCAGCATTGACTCCCTGTCTGAATAAAGACACCTTGGTCTCAGCATTGACTCCATGTCTAAATAAAGACACCTTGGTCTCAGCATGGACTCCCTGTCTAAATAAAGACACCTTGGTCTCAGCATTGACTCCCTGTCTAAATAGACACCTCGGTCTCAGCATTGACTCCCTGTCTAAATAAAGACAACCCGGTCTCAGCATTGACTCCCTGTCTAAATAAAGACAACCCGGTCTCAGCATTGACTCCCTGTCTAAATAAAGACAACCCGGTCTCAGCATTGACTCCCTGTCTAAATAAAGGATCAATCAAAATAATTTATAGGGCACAAAAGTAACTGTCCTTCAAAAGTAACTAGAAATCATATAGGCTGTATCTCAATCAAATAACAAAATATTTTCTGGTGCTCCTAAATTTAATCTCGCCAAGTAGTAGTACGGTAACCCTGACATCCGTACCTGTAGGGAGATGGTGTAGTCAGTCCCAGGTTTGAGACGGTTTGTATCCCGACTCCACAGCTGGTTCAGAACCTCAGAGAGCTCGTGGTTCACACCTTGACTAATACACAAACAGGCAATAGACACATCGATATGAACTCATACTTTCCCATTGCAATGCAAGAAAAAGACCCTTGCTATAGATATAATGCTACAGTATAAAATGTTTGGCGGGGGGGGGTGGGGGGGGGACAAAAGCATAGAGATACTGCTAGGGAGATCTATGTTCATCTCTTTCCAGTAACCTACATAGATCTATGTTCATCTCTTTCTAGTAACCTAGAGACCTCTGCATTGCTATAATGGTAACCTACAGTGATCTATATTTATACTCAGCTGGTGTCTCTGCATTGCTATAATGGTAACCTACGGAGATCTATGTTGATACTTAGCTGGTGTCTCTGCATTGCTATAATGGTAACCTACAGTGATCTATATTGATACTTAGCTGGTGTCTCTGCATTGCTATAATGGTAACCTACATAGATCTATGTTGATACTCAGCTGGTGCCTCTGCATTGCTATAATGGTAACCTACAGTGATCTATATTGATACTTAGCTGGTGTCTCTGCATTGCTATAATGGTAACCTACATAGATCTATGTTGATACTTAGCTGGTGTCTCTGCATTGCTATAATGGTAACCTACTGTGATCTATGTTGATACTTAGTTGGTGTCTCTGCATTGCTATAATGGTAACCTACATAGATCTATGTTGATACTCAGCTGGTGCCTCTCCATTGCTATAATGGTAACCTACGGAGATCTATGTTGATACTTAGCTGGTGTCTCTGCATTGCTATAATGGTAACCTACATAGATCTATATTGATACTTAGCTGGTGTCTCTGCATTGCTATAATGGTAACCTACATAGATCTATGTTGATACTCAGCTGGTGCCTCTGCATTGCTATAATGGTAACCTACAGTGATCTATATTGATACTTAGCTGGTGTCTCTGCATTGCTATAATGGTAACCTACATAGATCTATGTTGATACTTAGCTGGTGTCTCTGCATTGCTATAATGGTAACCTACTGTGATCTATGTTGATACTTAGTTGGTGTCTCTGCATTGCTATAATGGTAACCTACATAGATCTATGTTGATACTCAGCTGGTGCCTCTCCATTGCTATAATGGTAACCTACATAGATCTATGTTGATACTCAGCTGGTGTCTCTGCATTGCTATAATGGTAACCTACATAGATCTATGTTGATACTTAGCTGGTGTCTCTGCATTGCTATAATGGTAACCTACAGTGATCTATGTTGATACTTAGCTGGTGTCTCTGCATTGCTATAATGGTAACCTACATAGATCTATATTGATACTTAGCTGGTGTCTCTGCATTGCTATAATGGTAACCTACATAGATCTATGTTGATACTCAGCTGGTGCCTCTGCATTGCTATAATGGTAACCTACAGTGATCTATATTGATACTTAGCTGGTGTCTCTGCATTGCTATAATGGTAACCTACATAGATCTATGTTGATACTTAGCTGGTGTCTCTGCATTGCTATAATGGTAACCTACTGTGATCTATGTTGATACTTAGTTGGTGTCTCTGCATTGCTATAATGGTAACCTACATAGATCTATGTTGATACTCAGCTGGTGCCTCTCCATTGCTATAATGGTAACCTACGGAGATCTATGTTGATACTTAGCTGGTGTCTCTGCATTGCTATAATGGTAACCTACATAGATCTATATTGATACTTAGCTGGTGTCTCTGCATTGCTATAATGGTAACCTACATAGATCTATGTTGATACTCAGCTGGTGCCTCTGCATTGCTATAATGGTAACCTACAGTGATCTATATTGATACTTAGCTGGTGTCTCTGCATTGCTATAATGGTAACCTACATAGATCTATGTTGATACTTAGCTGGTGTCTCTGCATTGCTATAATGGTAACCTACTGTGATCTATGTTGATACTTAGTTGGTGTCTCTGCATTGCTATAATGGTAACCTACATAGATCTATGTTGATACTCAGCTGGTGCCTCTCCATTGCTATAATGGTAACCTACATAGATCTATGTTGATACTCAGCTGGTGTCTCTGCATTGCTATAATGGTAACCTACATAGATCTATGTTGATACTTAGCTGGTGTCTCTGCATTGCTATAATGGTAACCTACAGTGATCTATGTTGATACTTAGCTGGTGTCTCTGCATTGCTATAATGGTAACCTACATAGATCTATATTGATACTTAGCTGGTGTCTCTGCATTGCTATAATGGTAACCTACATAGATCTATGTTGATACTCAGCTGGTGCCTCTGCATTGCTATAATGGTAACCTACAGTGATCTATATTGATACTTAGCTGGTGTCTCTGCATTGCTATAATGGTAACCTACAGAGATCTATGTTGATCCTTAGCTGGTGTCTCTGCATTGCTATAATGGTAACCTACATAGATCTATATTGATACTTAGCTGGTGTCTCTGCATTGCTATAATGGTAACCTACATAGATCTATATTGATACTCAGCTGGTGCCTCTGCATTGCTATAATGGTAACCTACATAGATCTATGTTGATACTTAGCTGGTGTCTCTGCATTGCTATAATGGTAACCTACATAGATCTATGTTGATACTTAGCTGGTGTCTCTGCATTACTATAATGGTAACCTACATAGATCTATGTTGATACTTAGCTGGTGTCTCTGCATTGCTATAATGGTAACCTAATGTAGCAGGCGTAAAAAGTAAACGGCTGAAACTAGAGAAGAGGTTGAGATGGATTGTTGTCTTGTTAATATGTCCAAAACTGGAAAATCCGGTTGTTGGGGACCGAGACAGAGGCTACTATAACAGAGACAATACTGTGGAGGTTTGATAAACCAATAGCCCGTGGATATGTTCACTTCCTGTTAACAGCCACAGCCACAGCCAGTTACCACTGTGGCCTTCACTTCCCTTAAAATAACAACATCTGGGACACAAAAAAAAAAAAGAACCATTCATTCTCATAGAAAAGACCAGTGCCCAAGAGTTTTTGATTCTGGTGCTATTTGGGTCACTCTTAACCCCTCACCAGAGGACCCCGTAACCTCAGTGTCTAAAACAACCCAGATAGAACAGGGGCACAAAATATTGTGAAATCGCTTGTGACAGGAAACCATCTACCAAAATATAACTACAGAATAGAGGTCGACCGATTAGGATTTTTCAACGCCGATACCGATTATTGGAGGCCCAAAAAAGTCGATACCGATTAATCGGCCGATTTATTTTGTGTTATTTGGAATAACGACAATTACAACAATACTGAATGAACACTTATTTTAACTTAATATAATACATCAATAAAATCAATTTAGCCTAAAATAAATAATGAAACATGTTCAATTTGGTTTAAATAATGCAAAAACAAAGTGTTGGAGAAGAAAGTAAAAGTGCAATATGTGCCATGTAAGAAAGCTAACGTTTAAGTTCCTTGCTCAGAACATAAGAACATATGAAAGCTGGTGGTTCCTTTTGACATTAGTCTTCAATATGCACAGGTAATAAGTTTTAGGTTGTAGTTATTATTGGAATTATAGGACTATTTCTCTCTATACCATTTGTATTTCATTAACCTTTGACTATTGAATGTTCTTATAGGCACTTTGGGATTGCCAGTGTAACAGTATAGCTTCCGTACCTCTCCTCGCTCCTCCTTGGGCTCGAACCAGGAACACAACGACAACAGCCACCCTCGAAGCAGCGTTACCCATGCAGAGCAAGGGGAACAACCACTCCATGTCTCAGAGCGAGTTACGTTTGAAACACTATTAGCGCGCACCCCGCTAACTAGCTAGCCATTTCACATCGGTTACACCAGCCTAATCTCGGGAGTTGATAGGCTTGAAATCATAAACAGTGCAATGCTTGACGCACAACGAAGAGTTGCTGGCAAAACGCACGAAAGTGCTGTTTGAATGAATGCTTACGAGCCTGCTGCTGCCTACCACCGCTCAGTCAGACTGCTCTATCAAATCATAGACTTAGTTATAACATAATAACACACAGAAATACGAGCCTTAGGTAATTAATATGGTCGACGTTTATTCTTTCAGTGAAATACGGAACCGTTCCGTATTTTATCTAACGGGTGACATCCATAAGTCTAAATATTGCTGTTACATTGCACAACCTTCAATGCTATGTCATAATTACGTAAAATTCTGGTAAATTAGGTGGCCCAAACTGTTGCATATACACTGACTCTGTGTGCAATGAACGCAAGAGAAGTGACACAATTTCACCTGGTTAATATTGCCTGCTAACCTGGATTTCTTTTAGCTAAATATGCAGGTTTAAAAATATATACTTCTGCGTATTGATTTTAAGAAAGGCATTGATGTTTATGGTTAGGTACACATTGGAGCAACGATATGCACCGCATCGATTATATGCAACGCAGGTCACGCTAGATAAACTAGTAATATTATCAACCATGTGTAGTTAACTAGTGATTATGATTGATTGTTTTTTATAAGATAAGTTTAATGCTAGCTTGCAACTTACCTTGGCTTACTGCATTCGCGTAACAGGCAGGCTGCTCGTGGAGTGCAATGTAATCAGGTGGTTACGAGCATTGGACTAGTTAACTGTAACTTTGCAAGATTGAATCCCCCGAGCTGACAAGGTGATAATCTGTCGTTCTGCCCCTGAACAAGGCAGTTAACCCACCATTCCTAGGCCGTCATTGAAAATAAGAATTTGTTATTAAACTAACTTACCTAGTTTAAATAAAGTTTAAATAAGTGTAAAATAGATAGGCCAAAACAGTGTCCAAAAATACCGATTCCCGATTGTTATGAAAACTTGAAATCGGCTCTAATTATTCTGCCATTCCGATTAATCGGTCGACCTCCACTACAGAATATCATTCAAATGTTGTACTATTGAAACAGAGTTCCATTGATGCATCATGAGTTCCTCAGTAGAACAGTACAACAGCCAACGGGGCCAGACAGCAAACAGCCAACGGGGCCAGACAGCAAACAGCCAACGGGGCCAGACAGCAAACAGCCAACGGGGCCAGACAGCAAACAGCCAACGGGGCCAGACAGCGAACAGCCAACGGGGCCAGACAGCGAACAGCCAACGGGGCCAGACAGAGAACAGCCAACGGGGCCAGACAGAGAACAGCCAACGGGGCCAGACAGCAAACAGCCAACGGGGCCAGACAGCAAACAGCCAACGGGGCCAGACAGCGAACAGCCAACGGGGCCAGACAGCGAACAGCCAACGGGGCCAGACAGCGAACAGCCAACGGGGCCAGACAGCGAACAGCCAACGGGGCCAGACAGAGAACAGCCAACGGGGCCAGACAGAGAACAGCCAACGGGGCCAGACAGCGAACAGCCAACGGGGCCAGACAGAGAACAGCCAACGGGGCCAGACAGCAAACAGCCAACGGGGCCAGACAGCAAACAGCCAACGGGGCCAGACAGCGAACAGCCAACGGGGCCAGACAGCGAACAGCCAACGGGGCCAGACAGAGAACAGCCAACGGGGCCAGACAGCAAACAGCCAACGGGGCCAGACAGCAAACAGCCAACGGGGCCAGACAGCGAACAGCCAACGGGGCCAGACAGAGAACAGCCAACGGGGCCAGACAGAGAACAGCCAACGGGGCCAGACAGCGAACAGCCAACGGGGCCAGACAGAGAACAGCCAACGGGGCCAGACAGCAAACAGCCAACGGGGCCAGACAGCAAACAGCCAACGGGGCCAGACAGCGAACAGCCAACGGGGCCAGACAGCGAACAGCCAACGGGGCCAGACAGAGAACAGCCAACGGGGCCAGACAGCAAACAGCCAACGGGGCCAGACAGCAAACAGCCAACGGGGCCAGACAGCAAACAGCCAACGGGGCCAGACAGCGAACAGCCAACGGGGCCAGACAGCGAACAGCCAACGGGGCCAGACAGAGAACAGCCAACGGGGCCAGACAGAGAACAGCCAACGGGGCCAGACAGCGAACAGCCAACGGGGCCAGACAGCGAACAGCCAACGGGGCCAGACAGCGAACAGCCAACGGGGCCAGACAGAGAACAGCCAACGGGGCCAGACAGAGAACAGCCAACGGGGCCAGACAGAGAACAGCCAACGGGGCCAGACAGAGAACAGCCAACGGGGCCAGACAGAGAACAGCCAACGGGGCCAGACAGAGAACAGCCAACGGGGCCAGACAGAGAACAGCCAACAGGGCCAGACAGCGGCCTGAGCTGATCTACTTCCTGTGTTGTTTTCAGAGTGTAGTTTGGTGAGCTAATGAATATCATCCCCATATCCTGCTGCTGGTTCATCAAAAGGACTTTTCAACAATTAGCTGACTCAGTAATTAGCAAGGAACAGTTGTTTGGCAGAAAAACTATCGTTTTAGTGCAAGTTGATTGCTCAACTTTATCTGGTTTTTTGTGATGTTGTTATTATTTTTGAGTTTTGATCTTTCAATCAAAACATAGCATGCTATGACTAATATTAATTATATAGTATGAGATGAATTCAAATCAAATTGTATTTGTCACACGTGCATAATAGTCCGGAATGTGTCTTTGTTTGTATCTAATCAAGACCCTTTGTTGAGTATTCAGGAGGATGCGTCAACAGAAACCAAGACAGATCCAGATAAAAACCACGTCAGTAGTGGCAGTTGATATGACGTTTGCATATGGAGACGCAAGGTCAATATTCGGTATATTGTTCCTGCGGTTATAAAACTCCACGTGCCACTTGCATTGCATGTCCGTCAACAGTTTTAGTTCAACAGGAGGAAATGACATGTCATGCTGTTAGTTTCACTAACGGGTCCCTACAAACAAAAACAGTCAAATTTCAAAGAAGCATTTCCAAAGATCCAGGCTTCTATTTAAAGACTCAATAACAGTACCATCACCGTCATTTCTGATCCTGTTGTTATTTTATTTTTTATTTAACTAGGCAATTCAGTTAATAAGAACAAATTCTTATTTTCATTGACGTCCTAGGAACAGTGGGGTTAACTGCCTTGTTCAGGGGCAGAACGACAGATGTGTACCTTGTCAGCTCGGGGATTCAATCTAGCAACTTTTCGGTTAGTGTCCCAACGCTCTAACCACTAGGCTACCTGCCTCTAACCACTAGGCTACCTGCCTCTAACCACTAGGCTACCTGCCTCTAACCACTAGGCTACCTGCCACTAGGCTACCTGCCTCTAACCACTAGGCTACCTGCCTCTAACCACTAGGCTACCTGCCTCTAACCACTAGGCTACCTGCCTCTAACCACTAGGCTACCTGCCTCTAACCACTAGGCTACCTGCCTCTAACCACTAGGCTGCCTGCCTCTAACCACTAGGCTACCTGCCTCTAACCACTAGGCTACCTGCCTCTAACCACTAGGCTACCTGCCTCTAACCACTAGGCTACCTGCCTCTAACCACTAGGCTACCTGCCTCTAACCACTAGGCTACCTGCCTCTAACCACTAGGCTACCTGCCTCTAACCACTAGGCTACCTGCCTCTAACCACTAGGCTACCTGCCCCTAACCACTAGGCTACCTGCCTCTAACCACTAGGCTACCTGCCTCTAACCACTAGGCTACCTGCCTCTAACCACTAGGCTACCTGCCTCTAACCACTAGGCTACCTGCCTCTAACCACTAGGCTACCTGCCTCTAACCACTAGGCTACCTGCCTCTAACCACTAGGCTACCTGCCACTAGGCTACCTGCCTCTAACCACTAGGCTACCTGCCTCTAACCACTAGGCTACCTGCCTCTAACCACTAGGCTACCTGCCTGCCGTTATTAATCAGGAATCCATTTTACAATTAAAATAACAACCTTTGCACATAAAAAAAAGAAGTGCTGTAAGGTACCTGCTGTATACGGCGCATGTGACAAATCAATTTGATTTACATTAGTGTTCAACTAACTCATATTTTTCGTAGCAGGCTGTTTGATTTAAAAATCAAACGCAAAAATAACATCACAAAAAAAAGATTCAATTGAGCAATCAACATACACTAAAACTATTTAAAAAATTGTTGCCCAAAGTATATCTATCATTATTTGCGGTTGATCACTGTAATTCAACAGCATGTATGTGAGAATTTAGCCTAAAATGTAACTCACCTCCGTGCCATAGTTAATTCTTCAGTGAGTAAAGTTACTTCCGACCTCGCATCCCTTCTTCAGCAATAAACAGTTTGCATGAAGACGGTTATCTGAGCTGTCTGCAAAAAGTCCCTGACGTTTGTCCAATAACATGACAGACATATGAAAACGCGTCTGGGCGGGGCGTGGGGGCGGGGTTTGCACATTGTAGACCATTCCATTGGTCCTTAAGTGAAATCTCCATCTACCTTGTGCACCAGGCATTGGGCAAATTTGATTGTGCTGATCCGCGGGGAAAGAAACGGTGAGGGAGGAGCACCCTCTCAAAGCGAACAGTCATCTGCGCTGCTCGGTCATGTTATCAACAAGGCATGGTACATTTTTCAGCAACAAATATAACTTCTATTTGACATAATATATATATATTTTTTTTATTCCAAAACGAATGCAATCAATGTTCACCTGGTGCAAAACCCGCCAGATGCGCCCGAGCCAGATGAACCTAATCCGCTCCCTGCAGAACGTATAGGCCTGATCACGTAACACCGTTCGGCTTGAGGAGGAACGCTATGAGGAAATATTCTCCGCTTTATTAACAGTAGGTACAAATCAATTCAAGAGCTTTATTAGATAGATAAATAGATAAACAAAAGTGAAATCAACAGTAAACATTTCACTCACAGAAGATCCAAAGGAATAGACACATTTCAAATATCATATTATTTCTATATACAGTGTTGTACCAATGTACAAATAGTTAAAGCCCAGAAGGTAAATAAATCAACCTAAATATGGGTTGTATTTACAATGGTGTTTGTTCTTCACTGGTTGACCTTTTCTTGTGGCAACAGATCTTGCTGTTGTGATGTCACATTGTGGTATTTCACCCAATAGATATGGAAGTTTATCAAAATTGGGTTTGTTTTCAAATTATTTGTGGGTCTGTGTAATCTGAGGGAAATATGTGCCTCTAATATGGTTATACATTTGGCAAGAGGTTAGGAAGTGCAGCTCAGTAAGATTTCCTTCATTTTGAGTTAGTCACGGTGGACAGGTATTCTGCCACTGTGTACTCTCTGTTTAGGGCCAAATAGCATTCTAGTTTGCTCTGTTTTTTTGTTAATTCTTTCCAATGTGTCAAGTAATTATCTTTTTGTTTTCTCATAATTTGGTTGGGTCTAATTGTGTTGCTGTCCTGGGGCTCTGTGGGGTCTGTTTGAGCTAAACGACTATCGCCCCATAGCACTCACTTGTCATCATGAAGTGCTGTGAGAGGCTAGTCAAGGATCATATCACCTCTACCCTACCTGACACCCTAGACCCACTCCAATTTGCTTACCGCCAAAATAGATCCACAGACGACGCAACCACACTGCACACTGCCCTATCCCATCTGGACAAGAGGAATACCTATGTAAGAATGCTGTTCATCGACTACAGCTCAGCATTCAACACCATAGTACCCTTCAAACTCATCATTAAGCTCAGGGCCCTGGGTCTCGACCCCACCCTGTGCAACTGGGTCCTGGACTTTCTGACGGGCTGCCCCCAGGTGGTGAGGGTAGGAAACAACATCTCCACCCCGCTGATCCTCAACACTGGGGCCCCACAAGGGTGCGTTCTCAGCCCTCTCCTGTACTCCCTGTTCACCCACGACTGTGTAGCCATGCACGCCTCCAACTCAATCATCAAGTTTGCAGACGACACTACAGTGGTAGGCTTGATTACCAACAACGACGAGACGGCCTACAGGGAGGAGGTTGAGAGCACTCGGAGTGTGGTGTCAGGAAAATAACCTCACACTCAACGTCAACAAAACTAAGGAGATGATCGTGGACTTCAGGAAACAGCAGAGGGAGCAAATCCCTATCCACATTGACGGGACAGCAGTGGAGAGGGTAGTAAGTTTTAAGCTCCTCGGTGTACACATCAACGACAAACTGAAATGGTCCAACCACACAGACAGTGTGGTGAAGAAGGCACAGCAGCGCCTCTTCAACCTCAGGAGGCTGAAGAAATTCGGCTTGTCAACAAAAGCACTCACAAACTTTTACAGATGCACAATCGAGAGCATCCTGTCGGGCTGTGTACTGGTAAGGCAACTGCTCCGCCCACAACCGTAAGGCTCTCCAGAGGGTAGTGAGGTCTGCACAACGCATCACCGGGGGCAAACTACCTGCCCTCCCGATGTCACAGGAAGGCCAAAAAGATCATCAAGGACAACAACCACCCGAGCCACTGCCTGTTCACCCTGCTATCATCCAGAAGGTGAGGTCAGCACAGGTGCATCAAAGCTGGGACCGAGAGACTGAAAAACAGCTTCTCTCAAGGCCATCAGACTGTTAAACAGCCACCACTAACATTGACTGGCTGCTGACAACATACTGACTCAAATCTCTAGCCAATTTAATAATTAAAAATTGGATGTATTAAATCACTAGTCACTTTAAACAATGCCACTTTATATAATGTTTACATATCCTACATTACTCATCTCATATGTATATACTGTACTCTATACCATCTACTGCATCTTGCCTATGCCGTTCAGCCATCGCTCATCCATATATTTATATGTACATATTCTTATTCATTCCTTTACACTTGTGTGTATAAGGTAGTTGTTGTGAAATTGTTAGATATTACTGCATGGTCGGAACTAGAAGCACAAGCATTTCACTACACTCGCATTAACATCTGCTAACCATGTGTATGTGACCAATACATTTTGATTAGTTTGTGATCAGAGCCCCAGGACCAGCTTGCTTAGGGGACTCTTCTCCAGGTTCATCTCTCTGTAGGGTGTGTTTGTGATCAGAGTCCCAGGACCAGCTTGCTAAGGGGACTCTTCTCCAGGTTCATCTCTCTGTAGGGTGTGTTTGTGATCAGAGTCCCAGGACCAGCTTGCTAAGGGGACTCTTCTCCAGGTTCATCTCTCTGTAGGGTGTGTTTGTGATCAGAGTCCCAGGACCAGCTTGCTAAGGGGACTCTTCTCCAGGTTCATCTCTCTGTAGGGTGTGTTTGTGATCAGAGTCCCAGGACCAGCTTGCTTAGGGGACTCTTCTCCAGGTTCATCTCTCTGCAGGTAATGACTTTGTTATGGAAGGTTTGGGAATCGCTTCCTTTTAGGTGGTTGTATAATTTAACAACTCTTTTCTGGATTTTGATAATTAGCAGGTATCGGCCTAATTCTGCTCTGCATGCATTATTTGGTGAGTCTCAATTTGGTGTTTGTCCCATTTTGTGAATTTACGGTTGGTGAGCGGACCCCAGACCTCACAACCATAAAGGGCAATGGGTTCTATAACTGATTCAAGTATTTTTTTAGCCAAATCCTAATTGATAAGTTTAATTTTATGTTCCTTTTGAAGGCTTCTTGCCTTGCCTCTCAGATCATTCACAGCTTTGTGGAAGTTACCTGTGGAGCTGATGTTTAGGCCGTGGTATGTATAGTTTGTGTGCTCTAGGGCAGGTATTTCCCCCAGGGGTACGCACAATGCCGTTGGGGGTACGCCAAATAAAAATGTGATTCACATTTTTTTGTAGTTAAAAAAAAAAAATCTTCACATTTATAGCTCTCTGATTGACCAGTGTCTGCAGCCTGTTAGCACAGAGATGATACATTCTGGGAGTTTTAATGAGATGAGGAGCAGCTATTCTTGGTGCTGTGTGTGTCCTTGTGTGTGTGTGTGCCCGTAAAGCATGTAGCATATTGTAGGAGAAAATTCATGACTTATGGGTGATTTTTTTCTGTATCTAGACTGTTCTCCCAGAAGTAGTAAGAATCAACATTCATTTAGAGGCATGTGCAAGCAGAATAAAGGCTGAGCTCAGGTGAATGAGAGCTGGGTCAACGTGGAGTTAATCACTAGACATGTAAAAACAAGAACGTAAGCAGAACATGTATGCCTGTGCTGTTGTAGGCCTGAGGGAAGTCATTACCTGGTCCTGTGACTGGCTTTAGGGCATGTATTGTATACAGTTGAAGTCAGAAGTTTACATACACTTATGTTGGAGTCATTAAAACTCGTTTTTCAACCACTCCACAGATTTGTTGTTAACAAACTATAGTTTTGGCAAGTCGGTTAGGACATCTACTTTGTGCATGACACAAGTCATTTTTCCAACAACTGTTTACAGACAGATTATTTCACTTTGAATTCACTGTACCACATTTCCAGTGGGTCAGAAGTTTACATACACTAAGTTGACTGTGCCTTTAAACAGCTTGGAAAATTCCAGAAAATGATGTCATGGCTTTAGAAGCTTCTGATAGGCTAATTGACATAATTTGAGTCAATTGGAGGTGTACCTGTGGATGTATTTCAAGGCCTACCTTCAAACTCAGTGCCTCTTTGCTTGACATCATGGGAAAATCAAAAGAAATCAGCCAAGAACTCTGAAAACAAATTGTAGACCTCCACAAGTCTGGTTCATCCTTGGGAGCAATTTCCAAACGCCTGAAGGTACCACATTCATCTGTACAAACAATAGTACGCAAGTATAAACACCATGGGACCACACAGCCGTCATACCGCTCAGGAAGGAGACGCATTCTGTCTCCTAGAGATTAACGTACTTTGGTGCGAAAAGAGGAAGTCAATCCAAGAACAACAGCAAAGGACCTTGTGAAGATGCTGGAGGAAACGGGTACAAAAGTATCAATATCCACAGTAAAACGAGTCCTATATCGACATAACCTGAAAGGCCGCTCAGCAAGGAAGAAGACACTGCTCCAAAACTGCCATAAAAAAGCCAGACTACGGTTTGTAACTGCACATGGGGACAAAGATCGTACTTTTTGGAGAAATGTCCTCAGGTCTGATGAAACAAAAATAGAACTGTTTGGTCATAATGACCATCGTTATGTTTGGAGGAAAAAGGGGGAGGCTTGCAAGCTGAAGAACAACATCCCGACCATGAAGCAGGGGGTAGGGTCGGAGGGGGAGACCAATACTCCAGGGGAGGCAGTATGACCAGACACATACTGTATCAAGCTTCATTGGGAATCTATACAGACAGCTGGTCAATTCCTGTTTCCAAACCCTTATTGCAACATTACTTGACAAACATGTGACCGTATGTTTTCTCTAATGGGACACGCGACACGTCCACCGTTATGTTTGCTGAGGAAGCAAAGTGTGAAATAAACATATTGACACTGTTTGACATTGTTGACCTACTGACAACAGTTGGTGTTAAGGAAGTTAAATGATCCAGATCCTAAGAGCTGATATCTGACCTAAATACACCTCCATCTTGTTGTTTGCTGATGCAGCAACTTTCAGGTTTGGACTAAAAAGACTGGAGGTGTACTTAGGTGTCAATATGTTTATTTCACACTGGACTGGTGAACTCCATCTAGACCAGAATACAGAGACACATCAGGACTGGTGACCTCCATCTAGACCAGAATACAGAGACACATCAGGACTGGTGATCTCCATCTAGAACAGAATACAGAGAAACATTAGGACTGGTGACCTCCATCTAGACCAGAATACAGAGACACATCAGGACTGGTGACCTCCATCTAGACCAGAATACAGAGACACATCAGGACTGGTGACCTCCATCTAGACCAGAATACAGAGACACATCAGGACTGGTGACCACATCTAGACCAGTGAGAGGACAGAGACACATCAGGACTGGTGACCTCCATCTAGACCAGAATACAGAGACACATCAGGACTGGTGACCTCCATCTAGACCAGAATACAGAGACACATCAGGACTGGTGACCTCCATCTAGACCAGAATACAGAGAAACATCAGGACTGGTGACCTCCATCTAGACCAGAATACAGAGACACATCAGGACTGGTGACCTCCATCTAGACCAGAATACAGAGACGAATCAGGACTGGTGACCTCCATCTAGACCAGAATACAGAGACACATCAGGACTGGTGATCTCCATCTAGACCAGAATACAGAGACACATCAGGACTGGTGATCTCCATCTAGAACAGAGTACAGAGACACATCAGGACTGGTGACCTCCATCTAGACCAGAATACAGAGACACTTCAGGACTAGTGACCTCCATCTAGACCAGTGAGAGGACAGAGACACATCAGGACTGGTGACCTCCATCTAGACCAGAATACAGAGACATCAGGACTGGTGACCTCCATCTAGACCAGAATACAGAGACACATCAGGACTGGTGACCTCCATCTAGACCAGTGAGAGGACAGAGACAGATCAGGACTGGTGACCTCCATCTAGACCAGAATACAGAGACAGATCAGGACTGGTGACCTCCATCTAGACCAGAACACAGAGACACATCAGGACGGGTGACCTCCATCTAGACCAGAATACAGAGACACATCAGGACTGGTGACCTCCATCTAGACCAAAATACAGAGACACATCAGGACTGGTGATCTCCATCTAGACCAGAATACAGAGACACATCAGGACTGGTGACCTCCATCTAGACCAGAATACAGAGACACATCAGGACTGGTGACCTCCATCTAGACCAGTGAGAGGACAGAGACACATCAGGACTGGTGATCTCCATCTAGACCAGAATACAGAGACATCAGGACTGGTGATCTCCATCTAGACCAGAATACAGAGACACATCAGGACTGGTGACCTCCATCTAGAACAGAATACAGAGACACATCAGGACTGGTGACCTCCATCTAGTCCAGAATACAGAGACACATCAGGACTGGTGACCTCCATCTAGACCTGAATACAGAGACACATCAGGACTGGTGACCTCCATCTAGACCAGTGAGAGGACAGAGACACATCAGGACTGGTGACCTCCATCTAGACCAGAATACAGAGACATCAGGACTGGTGACCTCCATCTAGACCAGAATACAGAGACACATCAGGACTGGTGACCTCCATCTAGACCAGAATACAGAGACACATCAGGACTGGTGACCTCCATCTAGACCAGAATACAGAGACACATCAGGACTGGTGACCTCCATCTAGACCAGAATACAGAGACGAATCAGAACTGGTGACCTCCATCTAGACCAGAATACAGAGACACATCAGGACTGGTGATCTCCAACTAGAACAGAGTACAGAGACACATCAGGACTGGTGACCTCCATCTAGACCAGAATACAGAGACACATCAGGACTGGTGACCTCCATCTAGACCAGAATACAGAGACACTTCAGGACTAGTGACCTCCATCTAGACCAGTGAGAGGACAGAGACACATCAGGACTGGTGACCTCCATCTAGACCAGAATACAGAGACATCAGGACTGGTGACCTCCATCTAGACCAGAATACAGAGACACATCAGGACTGGTGACCTCCATCTAGACCAGTGAGAGGACAGAGACACATCAGGACTGGTGACCTCCATCTAGACCAGAATACAGAGACAGATCAGGACTGGTGACCTCCATCTAGACCAAAATACAGAGACACATCAGGACTGGTGATCTCCATCTAGACCAGAATACAGAGACACATCAGGACTGGTGACCTCCATCTAGACCAGAATACAGAGACACATCAGGACTGGTGACCTCCATCTAGACCAAAATACAGAGACACATCAGGACTGGTGATCTCCATCTAGACCAGAATACAGAGACACATCAGGACTGGTGACCTCCATCTAGACCAGAATACAGAGACACATCAGGACTGGTGACCTCCATCTAGACCAGTGAGAGGACAGAGACACATCAGGACTGGTGATCTCCATCTAGACCAGAATACAGAGACATCAGGACTGGTGACCTCCATCTAGACCAGAATACAGAGACACATCAGGACTGGTGACCTCCACCTAGACCAGAATACAGAGACACATCAGGACTGGTGACCACATCTAGACCAGAATACAGAGACACATCAGGACTGGTGACCTCCATCTAGACCAGTGAGAGGACAGAGACACATCAGGACTGGTGACCTCCATCTAGACCAGAATACAGAGACACATCAGGACTGGTGACCTCCATCTAGACCAGAATACAGAGACACATCAGGACTGGTGACCTCCATCTAGACCAGAATACAGAGACACATCAGGACTGGTGACCTCCATCTAGACCAGAATACAGAGACACATCAGGACTGGT
Source organism: Oncorhynchus kisutch (assembly GCF_002021735.2). Lineage (NCBI taxonomy): Eukaryota > Metazoa > Chordata > Actinopteri > Salmoniformes > Salmonidae > Oncorhynchus > Oncorhynchus kisutch. The sequence goes on along the minus strand of NC_034203.2, from coordinate 45,749,787 downwards.
GACCTCCATCTAGACCAAAATACAGAGACACATCAGGACTGGTGATCTCCATCTAGACCAGAATACAGAGACACATCAGGACTGGTGACCTCCATCTAGACCAGAATACAGAGACACATCAGGACTGGTGACCTCCATCTAGACCAGTGAGAGGACAGAGACACATCAGGACTGGTGATCTCCATCTAGACCAGAATACAGAGACATCAGGACTGGTGACCTCCATCTAGACCAGAATACAGAGACACATCAGGACTGGTGACCTCCACCTAGACCAGAATACAGAGACACATCAGGACTGGTGACCACATCTAGACCAGAATACAGAGACACATCAGGACTGGTGACCTCCATCTAGACCAGTGAGAGGACAGAGACACATCAGGACTGGTGACCTCCATCTAGACCAGAATACAGAGACACATCAGGACTGGTGACCTCCATCTAGACCAGAATACAGAGACACATCAGGACTGGTGACCTCCATCTAGACCAGAATACAGAGACACATCAGGACTGGTGACCTCCATCTAGACCAGTGAGAGGACAGAGACACATCAGGACTGGTGATCTCCATCTAGACCAGAATACAGAGACACATCAGGACTGGTGACCTCCATCTAGACCAGAATACAGAGACATTTAGGTGGTATACTGTATATACCAGGTGAAGGGAGTAGGTTTAGGTGGTATACTGTATATACCAGGTGAAGGGAGTAGGTTTGGGTGGTATACTGTATATACCAGGTGAAGGGAGTAGGTTTGGGTGGTATACTGTATATACCAGGTGAAGGGAGTAGGTTTGGGTGGTATACTGTATATACCAGGTGAAGGGAGTAGGTTTGGGTGGTATACTGTATACACCAGGTGAAGGAAGTAGGTTTGGGTGGTATACTGTATATACCAGGTGAAGGGAGTAGGTTTGGGTGGTATACTGTATATACCAGGTGAAGGGAGTAGGTTTGGGTGGTATACTGTATATACCAGGTGAAGGGAGTAGGTTTGGGTGGTATACTGTATATACCATATACCAGGTGAAGGGAGTAGGTTTGGGTGGTATACTGTATATACCAGGTGAAGGGAGTAGACTTAGGTGGTATACTGTATATACCAGGTGAAGGGAGTAGGTTTGGGTGGTATACTGTATATACCATATACCAGGTGAAGGGAGTAGGTTTGGGTGGTATACTGTATATACCAGGTGAAGGGAGTAGATTTAGGTGGTATACTGTATATATCAGGTGAAGGGAGTAGGTTTGGGTGGTATACTGTATATACCAGGTGACGGGAGTAGGTTTGGGTGGTATACTGTATATACCAGGTGAAGGGAGTAGGTTTGGGTTGTATACTGTATATACCAGGTGAAGGGAGTAGGTTTGGGTGGTATACTGTATATATCAGGTGAAGGGAGTAGGTTTGGGTGGTATACTGTATATATCAGGTGAAGGGAGTAGGTTTGGGTGGTATACTGTATATACCAGGTGACGGGAGTAGGTTTGGGTGGTATACTGTATATACCAGGTGAAGGGAGTAGGTTTGGGTGGTATACTGTATATACCAGGGGAAGGGAGTAGGTTTGGGTGGTATACTATATATACCAGGTGAAGGGAGTAGGTTTGGGTGGTATACTGTATATACCATATACCAGGTGAATGGAGTAGGTTTGGGTGGTATACTGTATATACCAGGTGAAGGGAGTAGGTTTAGGTGGTATACTGTATATACCAGGTGAAGGGAGTAGGTTTGGGTGGTATACTGTATATACCAGGTGAAGGGAGTAGGTTTGGGTGGTATACTGTATATACCAGGTGAAGGGAGTAGGTTTGGGTGGTATACTGTATATACCAGGTGAAGGGAGTAGGTTTGGGTGGTATACTGTATATACCAGGTGAAGGGAGTAGGTTTGGGTGGTATACTGTATATACCAGGTGACGGGAGTAGGTTTGGGTGGTATACTGTATATTCCAGGTGAAGGGAGTATGTTTGGGTGGTATACTGTATATACCAGGTGAAGGGAGTAGGTTTGGGTGGTATACTGTATATACCAGGTGAAGGGAGTAGGTTTAGGTGGTATACTGTATATACCAGGTGAAGGGAGTAGGTTTAGGTGGTATACTGTATATACCAGGTGAAGGGAGTAGGTTTAGGTGGTATACTGTATATACCAGGTGAAGGGAGTAGGTTTGGGTGGTATACTGTATATACCATATACCAGGTGAAGGGAGTAGGTTTAGGTGGTATACTGTATATACCATATACCAGGTGAAGGGAGTAGGTTTGGGTGGTATACTGTATATACCATATACCAGGTGAAGGGAGTAGGTTTAGGTGGTATACTGTATATACCAGGTGAAGGGAGTAGGTTTAGGTGGTATACTGTATATACCATATACCAGGTGAAGGGAGTAGGTTTGGGTGGTATACTGTATATACCAGGTGAAGGGAGTAGGTTTGGGTGGTATACTGTATATACCAGGTGAAGGGAGTAGGTTTAGGTGGTATACTGTATATACCATATACCAGGTGAAGGGAGTAGGTTTGGGTGGTATACTGTATATACCATATACCAGGTGAAGGGAGTAGGTTTGGGTGGTATACTGTATATACCAGGTGAAGGGAGTAGGTTTGGGTGGTATACTGTATATACCAGGTGAAGGGAGTAGGTTTGGGTGGTATACTGTATATACCAGGTGAAGGGAGTAGGTTTGGGTGGTATACTGTATATACCAGGTGAAGGGAGTAGGTTTAGGTGGTATACTGTATATACCATATACCAGGTGAAGGGAGTAGGTTTGGGTGGTATACTGTATATACCATATACCAGGTGAAGGGAGTAGGTTTAGGTGGTATACTGTATATACCAGGTGAAGGGAGTAGGTTTGGGTGGTATACTGTATATACCAGGTGAAGGGAGTAGGTTTGGGTGGTATACTGTATATACCAGGTGAAGGGAGTAGGTTTGGGTGGTATACTGTATATACCAGGTGAAGGGAGTAGGTTTGGGTGGTATACTGTATATACCAGGTGAAGGGAGTAGGTTTGGGTGGTATACTGTATATACCAGGTGAAGGGAGTAGGTTTAGGTGGTATACTGTATATACCAGGTGAAGGGAGTAGGTTTAGGTGGTATACTGTATATACCATATACCAGGTGAAGGGAGTAGGTTTGGGTGGTATACTGTATATACCATATACCAGGTGAAGGGAGTAGGTTTAGGTGGTATACTGTATATACCAGGTGAAGGGAGTAGGTTTGGGTGGTATACTGTATATACCAGGTGAAGGGAGTAGGTTTGGGTGGTATACTGTATATACCAGGTGAAGGGAGTAGGTTTGGGTGGTATACTGTATATACCAGGTGAAGGGAGTAGGTTTAGGTGGTATACTGTATATACCAGGTGAAGGGAGTAGGTTTGGGTGGTATACTGTATATACCAGGTGAAGGGAGTGCATTTTACAGGAGAAAAGAACAAGAAGCCCCACATCAGTCAGAGCGCTGTCTGCTGAGAAAATGCTTGTTTGTGAATTGTCATGAGTGGAGAAGTGCTACTGAAGCACAAAATGAGTCTGAAACCGAGCAGAAATTACAATAAGAAGCCTCTAAGATCTGCGTTTATAAAACGCAGCAAGAAATGTATTTTGTGTTTTACAATTTTTCCTGCGTAAGATAACGCAGTTTCTGCATTAACACGACCCCTACGTTGAACTTTCTATCTAGTTTAAGTGGCTGAATTAATAAGGTGATGGGGCATCATGTTGCGTTAACTTCCTGCCGTGTTTGAGAAGTCAAAGCCCTTCTGTGCAGCTGCTACTGTTATCCGTTTACTTCCTTGTTTTTTTCTCCTCTCCGTTCTCTGCTCCCCCGCCCTCTTCTCAGAGCAGGTTTGTTGCCATAGCGACTCGATACACAGAGCCAGTAGGGTTCTTCCTCCAAAACTTTGTTAATTTGCATAATGTCTCTCGTTCACATTCGCTTATAAAATGTCCTGTTATCCGTTTACTTCCTTGTTTTTTTCTCCTCTCCGTTCTCTGCTCCCCCGCCCTCTTCTCAGAGCAGGTTTGTTGCCATAGCGACTCGATACACAGAGCCAGTAGGGTTCTTCCTCCAAAACTTTGTTAATTTGCATAATGTCTCTCGTTCACATTCGCTTATAAAATGTCCAAACTCACCAAAAATAACATTCGGTAGCTCATACCTATAGATGTATAACTTTCAGACTGCCTGTCTTTGCAATTCATTTATTTTCCTTTGCGCTCATTTCCATATTTAGCCAGCAGCCTCCATGGAAATTTGCATTACTTGTGCAAATGTTGTTAGCATGGAGAGAAAGACAGGATATAGAGAGAGGTAGACATAGTGAGGGAGGTGTAGATAACTCTCAGTGTTGTTGTTTGTCTAGTGTTTTCCAATTTTCCCAGAAGGGGTTATATTCTATGGATTCCTCATTGAGCTGATTTCTGATGTACTGAACCTCCTTTTTGCATAGTGTATTTCAGTATTGTTTTAGTGATTCACTATAATGAAGGCGTAGACTCTCTGGGTCTATGTTTTTGGTTGGACAGGACTCTCAATTTCTTTCTTAGGTTTTTTGCATTCTTCATCAAACCATTTGTCATTGATGTTAATTTTCTTAGGTTGTCTGCTTGATTTGATAGGGAAGCTGAGAGGTCAAATATACTGTTTAGGTTAAATGTGAAATGTTTTGTCCAGGAAGTTGTCTAAAAGGGATTGAATTTGTTGTTGCCTAATTGTTTTTTGGTAAGTTTCCAAACTACATTCCTTCCATCTATAGCATTTCTTAATATTACTCAGTTCCTTTGGCTTTGACGCCTCATGATTGAGTATTGCTCTGTTTAAGTAGACTGTGATTTTGCTGTGGTCTGATAGGGGTGTCAGTGGGCCGACTGTGGTCTGATAGGGGTGTCAGTGGGCTGACTGTGATCTGATAGGGGTGTCGGTGGGCTGACTGTGGTCTGATAGAGGTGTCAGTGGGGCGGGGTGTCAGTGGGCTGACTGTGGTCTGATATGGGTGTCGGTGGGCTGACTGTGGTCTGATAGGGGTGTCAGTGGGCTGACTGTGGTCTGATAGGGGTGTCAGTGGGCTGACTGATCTGATAGGGGTGTCGGTGGGCTGACTGTGATCTGATAGGGGTGTCGGTGGGCTGACTGTGGTCTGATAGAGGTGTCAGTGGGGCGGGGTGTCAGTGGGCTGACTGTGGTCTGATAGAGGTGTCAGTGGGGCGGAGTGTCAGTGGGCTGACTGTGGTCTGATAGGGGTGTCGGTGGGCTGACTGTGGTCTGATAGGGGTGTCAGTGGGCTGACTGGTATGATAGGGGTGTCAGTGGGCTGACTGTGATCTGATAGGGGTGTCAGTGGGCTGACTGTGGTCTGATAGAGGTGTCAGTGGGGCGGGGTGTCAGTGGGCTGACTGTGATCTGATAGGGGTGTAGGTGGGCTGACTGTGGTCTGATAGGGGTGTCAGTGGGCTGACTGTGGTCTGATAGGGGTGTCAGTGGGCTGACTGTGATCTGATAGGGGTGTCGGTGGGCTGACTGTGATCTGATAGAGGTGTCGGTGGGCTGACTGTGATCTGATAGGGGTGTCGATGGGCTGACTGGTCTGATAGGGGTGTCGGTGGGCTGACTGTGGTCTGATAGGGGTGGGCTGACTGGTCTGATAGAGGTGTCAGTGGGCTGACTGTGGTCTGATAGGGGTGGGCTGACTGGTCTGATAGAGGTGTCAGTGGGGTGGGGTGTCAGTGGGCTGACTGTGGTCTGATAGGGGTGTCAGTGGGCTGACTGATCTGATAGGGGTGTCGGTGGGCTGACTGTGGTCTGATAGGGGTGTCAGTGGGCTGACTGTGGTCTGATAGGGGAGTCAGTGGGGTGGGGTGTCAGTGGGCTGACTGTGATCTGATAGTGGTGTCGGTGGGCTGACTGTGACCTGATAGGGGTGTCAATGGGCTGACTGTGGTCTGATAGGGGTGGGCTGACTGATCTGATTGGGGTGTCGTTGGGCTGACTGTGATCTGATAGGGGTGTCGGTGGGCTGACTGATCTGATAGGGGTGTCGATGGGCTGACTGGTCTGATAGGGGTGTCGGTGGGCTGACTGTGGTCTGATAGGGGAGTCAGTGGGGTGGGGTGTCAGTGGGCTGACTGTGATCTGATAGCGGTGTCGGTGGTCTGACTGTGATCTGATAGGGGTGTCAGTGGGCTGACTGTGATCTGATTGGGGTGTCGTTGGGCTGACTGTGATCTGATAGGGGTGTCGGTGGGGTGGGGTGTCAGTGGGCTGACTGTGATCTGATAGTGGTGTCGGTGGGCTGACTGTGACCTGATAGGGGTGTCAATGGGCTGACTGTGGTCTGATAGGGGTGGGCTGACTGATCTGATTGGGGTGTCGTTGGGCTGACTGTGATCTGATAGGGGTGTCGATGGGCTGACTGTGATCTGATAGCGGTGTCGGTGGGCTGACTGTGATCTGATAGGGGTGTCAATGGGCTGACTGTGGTCTGATAGGGGTGGGCTGACTGATCTGATTGGGGTGTCGTTGGGCTGACTGTGGTCTGATAGGGGAGTCAGTGGGGTGGGGTGTCAGTGGGCTGACTGTGGTCTGATAGGGGTGTCAGTGGGCTGACTGATCTGATAGGGGTGTCGGTGGGCTGACTGTGGTCTGATAGGGGTGTCAGTGGGCTGACTGTGGTCTGATAGGGGAGTCAGTGGGGTGGGGTGTCAGTGGGCTGACTGTGATCTGATAGTGGTGTCGGTGGGCTGACTGTGACCTGATAGGGGTGTCAATGGGCTGACTGTGGTCTGATAGGGGTGGGCTGACTGATCTGATTGGGGTGTCGTTGGGCTGACTGTGATCTGATAGGGGTGTCGATGGGCTGACTGTGATCTGATAGCGGTGTCGGTGGGCTGACTGTGATCTGATAGGGGTGTCAATGGGCTGACTGTGGTCTGATAGGGGTGGGCTGACTGATCTGATTGGGGTGTCGTTGGGCTGACTGTGATCTGATAGGGGTGTCGGTGGGCTGACTGATCTGATAGGGGTGTCGATGGGCTGACTGGTCTGATAGGGGTGTCGGTGGGCTGACTGTGGTCTGATAGGGGAGTCAGTGGGGTGGGGTGTCAGTGGGCTGACTGTGATCTGATAGCGGTGTCGGTGGTCTGACTGTGATCTGATAGGGGTGTCAGTGGGCTGACTGTGATCTGATTGGGGTGTCGTTGGGCTGACTGTGATCTGATAGGGGTGTCGGTGGGCTGACTGTGAACGCTCTGAGAGACTTTGGGTTGAGGTCAGTGATAAAGTAGTCTACAGTACTACTGCCTAGAGATGAGCTATAGGTGTAACTACCATAGGAGTCCCCTCGAAGCCTACCATTGACTATGTACATACCCAGCATGCGAAAGCTGCATAAGTTTTTGTTGGTTATGTGGTCATAGTACCAATGTAACAGTTTACAGAGTCCCTTCCCTGTTTCACACCTGGTAGTTTGGTGGATGGGACTACCAGCTCTCTGTAACCTAGAGGGCAACCAGTGGGTCCATCTCCTATATACCACCCACCTGGTAGTGTGGTGGATGGAACTACCAGCTCTCTGTAACCTAGAGGGCAACCAGTGGGTCCATCTCCTCTATACCACCCACCTGGTAGTGTGGTGGATGGGACTACCAGCTCTCTGTAACCTAGAGGGCAACCAGTGGGTCCATCTCCTCTATACCACCCACCTGGTAGTGTGGTGGATGGGACTACCAGTTCTCTGTAACCTAGAGGGCAACCAGTTGGTCCGTCTCCTCTATACCACCCACCTGGTAGTGTGGTGGATGGGACTACCAGCTCTCTGTAACCTAGAGGGCAACCAGTGGGTCCATCTCCTCTATACCACCCACCTGGTAGTGTGGTGGATGGGACTACCAGCTCTCTGTAACCTAGAGGGCAACCAGTGGCTCCATCTCCTCTGTACCATGTTTCTTGTAGGATGACAATGTCTGTATTTCCAATTTCATTGATGAAGTCTGGGTTCCTGCTCTGTAGGCCAAATGCAGATGACCTCTGACCTTGAATATTCCAGAATGAGACAGTAAAGTCTTTGTGTTCCATAGTGTCTAGTGTTGTTTTCATGTGGTTTAGGCCCAGACCATCACAGTCTGTGTGAGCAGAGCATGTTTAGCATCCTTAATGGTCTTCTGATGGTTGATGAGCTCCTCATTGTATTCAAGGTGGTTAGGGTTAGGCTTATGCCCCCAGAGCATTCTCACCTGGCCCAGTGGGGAATCAACAAGCAGTCTTTACTTCCCAGAGCATTCTCACCTGGCCCAGTGGAGAATCAACGAGCAGTTCCCAGAGCATTCCAACCTGGCCCAGTGGAGAATCAACGAGCAGTTCCCAGAGCATTCTCACCTGGCCCAGTGGGGAATCAACAAGCAGTTCCCAGAGCATTCTCACCTGGCCCAGTGGGGAATCAACAAGCAGTCTGTACTTCACAGAGCATTCTCACCTGGCCCAGTGGGGAATCAACAAGCAGTCTGTACTTCACAGAGCATTCTCACCTGGCCCAGTGGGGAATCAACAAGCAGTCTGTATTTCAGAGCATTCACACCTGGCCCAGTGGGGAATCAACAAGCAGTCTGTATTTCAGAGCCTTGGAAGTTACCGCTTTCTTTTTCAATCACTTTGGTACAATTTTCACAAGCATGTCGTTCAGCACAAAATCAAAACAGATCAGAGTGGCTCATGTTTCAAAACTCTAAAGCACATTTTCAATTGACTGAGTCACAGAAATCAAATTCACAAAGTCACTTGTTCACTGCACCAAATCACTTTCAATTAGGATACAAATTAGATCTAATTATCTGCTTTTCAAAATGCAATATTCACTTTACTTTTGATATGATTTTCTTGTCATGTTAACAATACAATTAAATATTACTTTAATCAAACTGCTCAAAACTGATCGCTATTAAACCTAAATTACATAGTGCCTAGTTAACGTATATAGTTTGATAACTGCTCAACCTAAATTACATAGTGCCTAGTTAACGTATATAGTTTGATAACTGCTCAACCTAAATTACATAGTGCCTAGTTAACGTATATAGTTTGATAACTGCTCAACCTAAATTACATAGTGCCTAGTTAACGTATATAGTTTGATAACTGCTCAACCTAAATTACATAGTGCCTAGTTAACGTATATAGTTTGATAACTGCTCAACCTAAATTACATAGTGCCTAGTTAACGTATATAGTTTGATAACTGCTCAACCTAAATTACATAGTGCCTAGTTAACGTATATAGTTTGATAACTGCTCAACCTAAATTACATAGTGCCTAGTTAACGTATATAGTTTGATAACTGCTCAACCTAAATTACATAGTGCCTAGTTAACGTATATAGTTTGATAACTGCTCAACCTAAATTACATAGTGCCTAGTTAACGTATATAGTTTGATAACTGCTCAACCTAAATTACATAGTGCCTAGTTAACGTATATAGTTTGATAACTGCTCAACCTAAATTACATAGTGCCTAGTTAACGTATATAGTTTGATAACTGCTCAACCTAAATTACATAGTGCCTAGTTAACGTATATAGTTTGATAACTGCTCAACCTAAATTACATAGTGCCTAGTTAACGTATATAGTTTGATAACTGCTCAACGGCAGGTAGACTGGCGGGGCGGCAGGTAGACTGGGGGGGCGGCAGGTAGACTGGTGGTTAGGGTGTAGAGGCGGCAGGTAGACTGGTGGTTAGGGTGTAGAGGCGGCAGGTAGACTGGTGGTTAGGGTGTAGAGGCGGCAGGTAGACTGGTGGTTAGGGTGTAGAGGCGGCAGGTAGACTGGTGGTTAGGGTGTAGAGGCGGCAGGTAGACTGGTGGTTAGGGTGTAGAGGCGGCAGGTAGACTGGTGGTTAGGGTGTAGAGGCGGCAGGTAGACTGGTGGTTAGAGTGTAGAGGCGGCAGGTAGACTGGCGGGGTGGCAGGTAGACTGGCGGTTAGAGTGTAGAGGTGGCAGGTAGACTGGTGGGGCGGCAGGTAGACTAGTGGTTAGAGTGTAGAGGCGGCAGGTAGACTAGTGGTTAGAGTGTAGGGGGAGCAGGTAGCCTAGTGGTTAGAGTGTAGAGGCGGCAGGTAGACTGGTGGTTAGAGCGTAGGGGGGGCAGGTAGACTAGTGGTTAGAGTGTAGGGGGGGGCAGGTAGACTAGTGGTTAGAGTGTAGGGGGGGCAGGTAGACTAGTGGTTAGAGTGTAGGGGGGGCAGGTAGACTAGTGGTTAGAGTGTAGGAGGGGCAGGTAGACTAGTGGTTAGAGTGTAGGGGGGGCAGGTAGACTAGTGGTTAGAGTGTAGGGGGGGCAGGTAGACTAGTGGTTAGAGTGTAGGGGGGGCAGGTAGACTAGTGGTTAGAGTGTAGGGGGGGCAGGTAGACTAGTGGTTAGAGTGTAGGGGGGGCAGGTAGACTAGTGGTTAGAGTGTAGGGGGGCAGGTAGACTAGTGGTTAGAGTGTAGGAGGGGCAGGTAGACTAGTGGTTCGATCGTTGGGCCAGTAACCGAACGGTTGCGAATCCCCGAGCTGACAAGGTAAAAATCTGTCGTTCTGCCCCTGAACAAGGCAGTTAACCCCACTGTTCCTACGCCGTCATTGTAAGTAAGAATGTTCTTAACTGACTTGCCTCGTTAAATAAAGGTTAAATAAAAATAAAAACTATATGGATGTGTAGGATCTATATGGATCCTCATTCTCCATCAGCCAGTGTGCTTCAATAGGACAAAGTGGAAAGAGTCACTCTCTGTGCTGCCATAATGAATGACAGTGTTGTGTACAATGTACTGCTGAAATACCTGTGTTGTTTCTAACAATATATTCCACCCATTATCGGAATTTCATTGATACACTAAGCAAAGAGACAGGCAATACTGTATAAGTTAATAAGTCGTATATAACAAGTTGCTCAACTTTTATATACGACTTATAGCCAACTGTTTTATTTCTGATGCTTGTTTAAGGATAATGAAAATGTAAAAGACTGACATATTTCTCAACATGCTCACAAACTGCCATTGGATACAAATGATAAACTGTCACACCCTGATCTGTTTCACCTGTTTCCTTGTGATTGTCTCCTCCCCCCTCCAGGTGTCGCCCATCTTCCCCATTATCCCCTGGGTATTTATACCCGGGTTCTCTGTTTGTCTGTTGCCAGTTCATCTTGTCAGGTCTTACCAGCCTGCTTTCCCATCTCCCTTTTTCTCAAGTTCTGTTTCCTAGTTTTCCCGGTTCTGACTATTCTGTCTGCCCTGATCCCCGAGCCTGCCTGCCGTTCTCTATCTGCCTGACTCTGACCTGATCACGAACCCCTGCCTGTCCTCCACCTGTTTGTAATAAATGATCTGAGAACTGTACTATCTGCCTCCTGAGTCGTGATAGAAAACTTTATGTATGTCAAGTTATAGTGAAATTCTGGAAAATGATAATATAATAAATTATATTGACGATCTATTCTTTCTATTCAGTACTTCAAAAATAACATAATAAATGTGTATCTTGTATTTTTGCTATTGGATTAAACTTAAAATGCCTAGATGGTGGTAACATGACCCCTCCAGGCTGAATACACTACTGTTCTGACCAGCATAACATGACCCCACCAGGCTGAATAAACTACTGTTCTGACCAGCATAACATGACCCCTCCAGACTGAATCAGCACAGTTCTGGGAAAGGTTTGTGAATTGGGATGCAGCCCAACGTTGGTGTTGATGAGAACCCTAGCCAGTATATAAATGGGTGGATGTATATGTATTGGCTAATGTTAGCTTTGTGGTTTATGTACAGGTGACCACTCGGCAGCAACAACAGGGACCTGTAGTGGGGAGATCTACGCACCCTGATTCTGAAATCAGGCCCACATGGAACCCTAATCCCTATGTAGTGCACTGCTTTCAACCAGGGCCCATAGGGCTAGATGTGCACTATATAGGGAGTAAGGTTCAATAGGGCTCTGGTCTAAAGTAGTGCACTATATAGGGAATAGGGTTCCATAGGGCTCTGGTCTAAAGTAGTGCACTATATAGGGAATAGGGTGCCATTTGGGGCTCAGCCAGAATAATCTGTCATGTCGTGCACTTTGTTTTTGACTCCATATTGTTATTAGGTTGTGTTCTCCTCCATCAAATCCTTAACCTCGTTCCCAGGTTCAATTACTAATTACAGATCCTGGATCATTCATCATTTGCTCTAAACCAGTGGTTCTTAACCTGGGTTCGATTGAACCCCAGGGGTTCGGCGGAGGTCAAGACACACATCCGACTCATATGATTCGTGATGACACGCCCCGCTTGGCCATCATTGGCTGCAGGTGATCACGCTACATCGCTTGGCCTATCTGTGCTGCAGGGAATTTGGTGCGCTCAGTCGTCGACTTGTGACTGTCGTGATGGTACGTCTTGTGATTTCTTTCTTAATATTTTAATCCCTTCATACTTACTATGTCGAGCAAAAAAAGAAAGTGGTCGGAGGAATATGTACAATATGGATTCACATGTATAACGGAACGTGATGGGAGTCAGTGTCCTAACTGCATGATTTGCAGTTGAGCAATTCTAGTCCGGCAAAACTAAGAGAACACTTCCATAAGCTGCATGGAGATGGAAAATACAAGAACACAACGCTCGCTGAATTCAAGGTGAAGAGAGCCAGATTCGATGAAAAGGCTACTCTGCCTGTTCTCGGCTTTGTACCCATCAACAAACAGATCCTCACAGCATCGTACGAAGTTGCTTACCTGATCGCAAAGCAGGGCAAACCGCACACCATTGGTGAAACACTCATAAAACCAGCTGTGTTGAAGATGGCGAATATCATGCTGGGAAAAGAGGCTGAAGTTAAGTTATCCCAAATTCCTCTTTCAAATGACACCATCAGCGACAGAATAGGGGACATGAGCAAAGACATCTTGGCTCAAGTAGTTGCAGATCTGATTTCAAGCCCCGCAAAATTCAGCCTTCAACTCGACGAGACCACAGACGTTTCCAATCTAAGCCAGTTTGCTGTATTCGTGCACTATGTGAAAGACGACGTGATACAGGAAGATTTTTTTATGTTGTAAGCCTCTTACAACAACTAAGGCAGCTGATGTGAAGAAACTTGTGGATGACTTCTTCAAAGACAACAATCTTTCGTGGGATATGGTTTCTGCAGTTTGTTCGGACGGAGCTCCAGTCATGCTGGGAAGAAAGTCTGGTTTTGGTGCGCTAGTGAAAGCCGATGCACCACACATCATTGTTACGCATTGTATTCTGCACAGGCATGCGTTGGCAACAAAAACCTTGCCTCCAAAACTGGCAGAAGTATTAAAAATTGTAGTGGAATGCGTGAACTATGTGCGAACTAGTGCTCTGAGGCTCCGCATCTTCAGTGATCTGTGTGAAGAAATGGGCTCTGAATTCGATGTACTTCTGTACCATTCTAACGTTCGGTGGTTATCCCGGGGACAGGTGCCGAATCGTGTTTTTGCCGTGCGTGTGGAATTAGCCCTGTTTTTGCAAGAGCACCAACATTGTCATGCAGATTGCTTCAAAAATTCTGAGTTCATTCTCATTTTAGCGTACATGGCTGATATCTTCTTAGCTCATCTCAATCAAAAGGTGGAGTCAACATCATCGAAGGAAAACCTGAAGGCTTTTTAAAAAAAACTACCGTTATGGAAACGACGAACAGAGAACGATAACTTCGCAAAACTTTCCCCTGCTGGACGACTGTGTAAGTAAGATCGAAGATGTATCTGGAATCGGAGACATTTCTGTACCTGCGGAACTGAAGCAAGCAACTTAGATGAGCTTGCAAAGTCTCTCGACTTCCCTACAAGAGAGTCCTTTTCGAGGAGGCTGGACATAAAAACGAAGAAAAGGAACAGGCTTTGTGGAGAAAATGACATGAGACATCATGAGACATGAGAGTGGCACTTGCCGAGGTGAAGCCGCACATTTCTGGACTGGTCTCTGAAAGGCAACAGCAGAAGTCGCACTGATTTGCAGTAAATATTCATTATTATGTTTTTGTGTGAAAATGATATTTTGATGATTTTGTTCTTTGAACACAGTGATGTTGATGCACGGTTAATTTTGTGCACCAGTCAAATATATACCTATGTTTTTGAATTTGAAAAAAAAATCACATTTGATTTTTCCAATTAAGAAGGGTTCGGTGAATGCGCATATTAAACTAGTGGGGTTCAGTACCTCCAACAAGGTTAAGAACCACTGCTCTGAACTATTATATTAGAGATTACAGTTGATCCAGGACCAGGATTGTGTCTCTCTCTGCTACCAGCTCTCCTTTCTGTCCTGAATATTCAGTTCTGGTCCTTGGTCTTTCACAAAGCAGAGGGCTGTTATTTCTCCTTTATTTAACCAGGTATTTATATATATAACCCTTTATTTAACCAGGTATTTATATATATAACCCTAACCCTTTATTTAACCAGGTATTTATATATATAACCCTTTATTTAACCAGGTATTTATATATATAACCCTAACCCTTTATTTAACCAGGTATTTATATATATAACCCTAACCCTTTATTTAACCAGGTATTTATATATATAACCCTTTATTTAACCAGGTATTTATATATATAACCCTTTATTTAACCAGGTATTTATATATAACCCTAACCCTTTATTTAACCAGGTATTTATATATATAATATATAACCCTAACCCTTTATTTAACCAGGTATTTATATATATAACCCTAACCCTTTATTTAACCAGGTATTTATATATATATAACCCTTTATTTAACCAGGTATTTATATATATAACCCTTTATTTAACCAGGTATTTATATATATAACCCTTTATTTAACCAGGTATTTATATATATAACCCTTTATTTAACCAGGTATTTATATATATAATATATAACCCTAACCCTTTATTTAACCAGGTAGACCAGTTGAGAACAACTCATTTACAACTGTAACCTGGCCAAGATAAAGCAAAGCAGTGTGACACAAACAACAACACAGTTACACATGGAGTAAACAAACATACAGTCAATAATACAGTAGAAAAGCTTCTCCTGGGCTTTTATATTGAAGATTAAAACAAACAATGGTTACAGTACGTCTCCTTGGCAGAAAACAATACAATCATGTCAGACTAGCGTATGTTAAACTACAATTCCCATGGAAAGATCTCAGGTTTATTTGACTCAATAGTAGAAGCCTAAGAACAGGTCTGTATTGAGGAATGTAATCATGATCTGCCTAAGAACAGGTCTGTATTGAGGAATGTAATCATGATCTGCCTAAGAACAGGTCTGTATTGAGGAATGTAATCATGATCTGCCTAAGAACAGGTCTGTATTGAGGAATGTAATCATGATCTGCCTAAGAACAGGTCTGTATTGAGGAATGTAATCATGATCTGCCTAAGAACAGGTCTGTATTGAGGAATGTAATCATGATCTGCCTAAGAACAGGTCTGTATTGAGGAATGTAATCATGATCTGCCTAAGAACAGGTCTGTATTGAGGAATGTAATCATGATCTGCCTAAGAACAGGTCTGTATTGAGGAATGTAATCATGATCTGCCTAAGAACAGGTCTGTATTGAGGAATGTAATCATGATCTGCCTAAGAACAGGTCTGTATTGAGGAATGTAATCATGATCTGCCTAAGAACAGGTCTGTATTGAGGAATGTAATCATGATCTGCCTAAGAACAGGTCTGTATTGAGGAATGTAATCATGATCTGCCTAAGAACAGGTCTGTATTGAGGAATGTAATCATGATCTGCCTAAGAACAGGTCTGTATTGAGGAATGTAATCATGATCTGCTTAAGAACAGGTCTGTATTGAGGAATGTAATCATGATCTGCCTAAGAACAGGTCTGTATTGAGGAATGTAATCATGAAATAAACTAATTAATATATGAAAACATAATGATACAGTTTAGACTTTGAATTTTACTTCACTACATTCCTAAAGAAAACTATGTACTTTTTACTCCATACATTTTCCCTGACACACAAAAGTACTCATTACATTTTGACAGGAAAATAGTCAAATTCAGGAAAACATCCCTGGTCATCACTACTGCCTCTGATCTGGAGGACTCACTAAACAGAGAAATCCCTGGTCATCCCTACTGGCTCTGATCTGAAGGACTCACTAAACAGAGAACATCCCTGGTCATCCCTACTGCCTCTGATCTGGTGAACTCACTAAACAGAGAACATCCCTGGTCATCTCTACTGCCTCTGATCTGGTGAACTCACTAAACAGAGAACATCCCTGGTCCCTTTTAGCCTCTGCTCTGGAGGACTCACTAAACACAAATGCATCGTTTGTAAATGTTGTCTGAGTGTTGGAGTGTGCCCCTGGCGATCCATACATTTTCAAAACAAGAAAATGGTGCCGTCTGCTTTGCTTAACGTAAGAAATTTGAGATGATTTACACTTTTACTTTTGATACTAAAGTACATTTAGAATCAAATCTTTTTAGACTTCAGTACTATTTTCCTGGGTGACATTCACCTTTTGAGTAACTTTCTATATTATATATAATTTATGTATCTTTTTTTTATTTTACTTAAATATGACAACTGGGCATTTTTTTCAATTGTCATAGATATCATCCACCTCCATGGCTTCGACCCCTGTGACGTCGACCCCTGTGACGTCGACCCCTGTGGCTTTATCAAAGAGGAACTGGTGGAAGGTTCCCTGATCTGTAGCCGAAGAGTTACTGTTGACCGGCAGCTTCTCCTGAAATGCCTTGACCAGGCTGGCATTATCAGACTGTGCCTTGACTCTTTCCATCACTACGTCTAATTTCATACTCCTCTGGCTCAGGAATCCCTGTAGCACATCAACCCTTTTCCTACGCACCGCTTGAATGATGATCTCCTCAAGTATGCCTGACAGCGGAATGGCATACTCTATGACACTCTGGGTTTTCCCTCTTTTACCCTGGTAGGAGTAGCCTGCTGTATGCATAGCGATCAGCTGGCAGTACTCATTGAAGACTGGAGAGCCAGAGGCACCGTGGAAGAAACAGGTGTCATAGGTAATCTTTTCTGTGTCCCTCGGTAGATGTGTGTCGATGTCCCATTTCTCCTCAAAATATCTGTTGTTTATGACATATAAGAATTCCTTATTTTCTCTTACATGTTTTTCTACAGCTCGTTTACGATCTCCATGTTGAATGATAAAGCAGGGGTCTTTCTGTTTCACCCCACCCTCGGGGTGGCCGATGATGCAGATTCCACCCTTTAGAGACGGAAAGCTGAAGGTGTCAATCAAGCTTGAAGGCAAGGTGATGTCAGGATCTGAGCTAAGCTCCAGCAGAGCGAAGTCAAGATCCCCAGAATCAACTTTTCCATAGGCTACAACCTCACTTTGCACTGGTATCTGCTGCGTTCTCTCATCCAGGTCTTCAAAGTCAAACGTGACTGTTACCGATTGTTGCAGCTTGTTAGTTATCGGCTCATAGATTTGATGGACAACATGGGCGTTTGTAAGGATGAACTTTTCAAACAGAAGGAAGCCAGTTCCTTTTGCATTCCCTTCAATTCTCACCTGACAAACAGAAGCACTCAGCTCCATTAGTCTCTTCACTTTCTTCACCTCTTGGAAGCTCTGTGTTTTCTTTCCAAACTCTACTCTTAAGAATTGTTGCACGTCTGAAGGCTTTTTCAAATTCTCTCTCTCTTTCAAGTGATCTACCAAACCTGCATATTGGGAACGCAGGATGTTTAGGATCTCTTTAGAGTTTGGAATCTCTTGCCGTTTTTGCTTCACTACCAGATAACTACCATCTTTTCCTGCCTCTTTTGACTGCAACTGTGTTTTAACCGTGTCTGTTGTGGTAGGATTCTGAGGAGAGAGAGCTGCTTCCGATGTTACACCAGAGGGGACGGACAGCTCTTCAGTTGGTGTGTTGTCCCAATCCTCAAGACTATCTGGTTGTGGCTGAGATACACGACCGATACGTTTCACCTTCACAATCAACATTTCACCTTTACGACCTTGATGACTTTTCCCATCAAGACCATCAACTGGCTGGGACATCTCTGTGTCGACACTGGTCTCTGGCTCAGAAAGAACACAGCGTGTTTTCAAGACGGTTTTATCAAATCTCCCATCTCTCCTCAAGGCTTGCTTCACCTTTTCCCCTTTGTAGCAGTACACACAAACATACTTCACTTTCTTCTTTAGCTCTGGGTTTTTCATTACTTTCGTTTTAATATTTTGTCCACCCTCAGTTTCAACACAGAAAGTCATCAACTTGTCAGGTTGTATTTTTGGTGGGTTACTCTGTTTGTTAAGGCCCCGGGTATCTGAAGAACCACCGTTTAGAAGTCTGATGAAGCTGACTGTCAGTAGCTCATTGTTATCAATTAAATGACAGGGGAAATGTGTACTGACAGCTGCCCGTGGTTCTTTCTCTCTTTGGATGACAATTTCCATCCCCTGTCTTATCTTTGTCGTATTCTTGAACTCCGTGCTTGTTCGCAGTGCATCCAGGACCGTTCCATGAGTATGGCATGTAACTCTGCGTTGTTGGTATCCGAAGCGGTATCGGAAAGAATGGCTTTCATCATGTGCTTCTTTCTGTGACAGAAGAGATGTAAGTGTTAAGGCTCAGGGGATTAGAACCACAGTCTCCCTCTCAGGAAACCAATGTCAACCATTAGGCCAAGAGGAAATTCTCCCTTGGTCCGAGAGTGACAACGATTTTAAGACGCAGGAAGAGAGTGACTCCGCCTCACCTCCGCTTGTAAAATAGAAGACTATTAAAAAGAACTCATAATTTACTATTATTAATGAACAGACAAATAAATTGGAAAAGCTAAACAGTACCAACTAAAGCAAATACAGGCAGATGAATGCATGTCGAACCTTGATATGAGGATCCTGAGATTGGCGAGATGTTCCTGGCTGGTTGTCCGAGGATTTACCCTGATGAGTTTGTAATGGATGAGTTACAACATATACATCAACTACAATTACAAGAAAAGGGTCATTTTTCATCTAAACAAATTGTGTGACTTGCTTCAGCTGTCTTTGAAGGTTAGTGGAATCATTTCTGAAGTTTAAATTGTTAGAGGCTAATGTTGAAAAGTTGGGGCTAGTATTAGAGGTCGACCGATTAATGGAATGGCCGATTTCAAGTTTTCATAACAATCGGAAATCTGTATTTTTTACACCATTATTTAATGTTTATTTAACCTTTATTTAACCTTTATTTAACCTTTATTTAACTAGGCAAGTCAGTTAAGAACACATTCTTACTTTCAACGACGGCCTAGGAACAGTGGGTTAACTACCTTGTTCAGGGGCAGAAAGACACATTTTCATCTTGTCAGCTCGGTGGACCCAATCTTGCAACCTTACAGTTAACTAGTACAACGCAATAACGACCTGCCTCCTGCCTCTCGACTGCCTGTTACTCGAATGCAGTAAGCCAAGGTAAGTTGCAAGCTAGCATTAAACTTATCTTATAAAAAACAATCAATCATAATCACTAGTTAACTACACATGGTTGATGATTTTACTAGATATTATCTAGCGTGTCCTGCGTTGCATATAATCTGACTGAGCATACAAGTATCTGAGTATCTGACTGAGCATACAAGTATCTGAGTATCTGACTGAGCATACAAGTATCTAAGTATCTGACTGAGCGGTGGTAGGCAGAAGCAGGCGCGTAAACATTCATTCAAACAGCACATTCAGGCGTTTTTCCAGCAGCTCTTCGTTGTGCGTCAAGCATTGCGCTGTTTATGACTTCAAGCCTATCAACTCCCGAGATTAGGCTGGTGTAACCGATGTGAAATGGCTAGCTAGTTAGCGCGCGCTAATTGCGTTTCAAACGTCACTAGCTCTGAGCCTTCTAGTAGTTGTTCCCCTTGCTCTGCATGGGTAATGCTGCTTCGATGGTGGCTGTTGTCGTTGTGTTCCTGGTTCGAGCCCAGGGAGGAGCGAGGAGAGGGACGGAAGCTATACTGTTACACTGGCAATACTAAAGTGCCTATAAGAACATCCAATAGTCAAAGGTTAATGAAATACAAATGGTATAGAGAGAAATAGTCCTATAATTCCTATAATAACTACAACCTAAAACTTCTTACCTGGGAATATTGAAGACTCATGTTAAAAGGAACCACCAGCTTTCATATGTTCTCATGTTCTGAGCAAGGAACTGAAACGTTCGCTTTCTTACAGGGCACATATTGCACTTTTACTTTCTTCTCCAACACTTTGTTCTTGCATTATTTAAACCAAATTGAACATGTTTCATGATTTATTTTAGGCTAAATTGATTTCATTGATGTATTATATTAAAGTTAAAATACGTGTTCATTCAGTATTGTTGTAATTGTCGTTATTACAAATAAATAAATCACCCGATTAATCGGTATCCACGTTGAAAAATCATAAATCGCTCAACCTCTAGCTAGTATAGTAGTGACTGTATTATAAATACTAGAGGGATAGTAGTAATGGTGGTAGTAGTAGTGGTGGTAGTAGTAATGGTATTAGTAGTAGTAGTGGTGGTATTAGTAGTAGTGGTATTAGTAGTAGTGGTATTAGTAGTAGTAGTGGTAGTAGTAGTAGTGGTAGTAGTAGTAGTATTAGTAGTAGTGGTGGTAGTAGTAGTGGTATTAGTAGTAGTAGTAGTGGTATTAGTAGTAGTAGTAGTGGTATTAGTAGTAGTAGTGGTAGTAGTGGTGGTAGTAGTAGTAGTATTAGTAGTGGTGGTATTAGTAGTGGTATTAGTAGTAGTGGTGGTAGTAGTAGTAGTGGTGGTAGTAGTAGTGGTATTAGTAGTGGTATTAGTAGTAGTGGTGGTAGTAGTAGTGGTATTAGTAGTAGTGGTGGTAGTAGTAGTGGTATTAGTAGTAGTGGTATTAGTAGTAGTGGTGGTAGTAGTATTAGTAGTAGTGGTAGTAGTAGTGGTATTAGTAGTAGTGGTGGTAGTAGTAGTGGTATTAGTAGTAGTGGTATTAGTAGTAGTGGTATTAGTAGTAGTAGTAGTATTAGTAGTGGTGGTATTAGTAGTGGTATTAGTAGTAGTGGTGGTAGTAGTAGTGGTGGTAGTAGTGGTGGTATTAGTAGTAGTGGTGGTAGTAGTAGTGGTGGTATTAGTAGTAGTGGTGGTAGTAGTAGTGGTGGTAGTGGTAGTATTAGTAGTAGTGGTATTAGTAGTAGTGGTATTAGTAGTAGTAGTGGTATTAGTAGTAGTATTAGTAGTAGTATTAGTAGTAGTGGTGGTATTTTCTTTTCTTTATTTAACTAGGCAAGTCAGTTAAGAACAAATTCTTATTTTCAATGACGGCCTAGGAACAGTGGGTTAACTGCCTGTTCAGGGGTAGAACGACAGATTTGTACCTTGTCAGCTCGGGGATTTGAACTTGCAACCTTCCGGCTCTAACCACTAGGCTACCCTGCCGCCCCGTAGTAATGGTGGTAGTAGTAGTAGTAATGGTGGTAGTAGTAGTGGTAGTAATGGTGGTGGTAGTAGTAGTTAGTAGTGGTGGTAGTGGTAGTAGTAGTAATGGTGGTGGTAGTAGTAGTAGTGGTAGTTGTATTAGTTGTAGTGGTAGTTGTAGTGGTGGTAGTATTAGTTGTAGTGGTGGTAGTATTAGTTGTAGTGGTGGTAGTATTAGTTGTAGTGGTGGTAGTATTAGTTGTAGTGGTAGTAGTATTAGTTGTAGTGGTAGTAGTATTAGTTGTAGTGGTAGTGGTGGTAGTATTAGTTGTAGTGGTAGTAGTATTAGTTGTAGTGGTAGTAGTATTAGTTGTAGTGGTAGTAGTATTAGTTGTAGTGGTAGTAGTGGTAGTATTAGCTGTAGTGGTAGTAGTGGTAGTATTAGTTGTAGTGGTATCTAGCATAAACAGTGCTAAGGGAATGTAATTGTTTGTACTATTCTTTTAACTAATTTCTGTCTTCTATTCATGTGCTGTTCTAGGAACCAATTTCTGTGTTCATGCAAGTGGCTGACTGTACAAATCCTCACTATCAGTAGCTGCAGTTTGGCAGTACGACCAGATTTTGTTTGGAGAACAAACAAAAGATCTCTGTTTCAAGGTTTCAGCTTAGAGAGGAGGAGCCTCGTAAGGCATCACATGCTACGAACCAGCCTTGGTCCGTCACACGAATAGAACAAAACGGTAATGATTCATTAATTATGCTAAATCATGCAAATATAAAACTTGTCTGTGTATAGCCGTGTATAAGACAACTGCTGGGTCTTATGAGGCAGAGCTCCTGATTAACATGTGTACTAGCACGCTGACAATAAACAATTATTTATTTAAAGATTGACTTTGAGTGTCCCTGTGTAAGAATTGTAAGAAACAAAGAAGAGTCAGAAATAAGTTGTACAATATTTAAAGTGTAACTGCTGAAGCAAGTCACACTAACAAAATAAAACTAAGATTAAAAGTAACATGACAGAGTGTGTGGGTGTCACCTTGGCATCAGCTCCTGGAGATTGGTCAGGAGTTTGTTGTTGGTTGTTTGAAGTATTACTTGGACTAGTAATCTTCTGTAATTTAGAAAAAACACCATCACATTTTGTAGGTTTTGGCAGTAACTCAAGTTGTAGAAAAGCTGGTTT
The DNA here is from genome assembly GCF_002021735.2 of Oncorhynchus kisutch. Taxonomy (NCBI): domain Eukaryota; kingdom Metazoa; phylum Chordata; class Actinopteri; order Salmoniformes; family Salmonidae; genus Oncorhynchus; species Oncorhynchus kisutch. Next base: position 45,727,141 of record NC_034203.2, on the reverse strand, counting down.
GGTAGAACTCCTTTCAAAATACCTTCAAAAATGTATCCAGTTTCTGTTGTTTCTGCCCTAGATCTCCCATGGTTTTATGTTCAGGCAACAGCACAGTTCAATTCTGCCAGCAGCACAAACAAAGATGCCACTTCCATATGGTAATGAGGAAACCTTCAAAATAAAAGCTTGCATTTCAACACATTGTAATAATTAGTTGAATAATAAGATAACATTGGACAGTGATTAAAATGATATTGTGCCAGCAAGAAAAGGCCATAAGTTATTTATGAGATGTAAAAAATATTTAGGACCAATTATGAAAACTACAATTTTTATTATCCTGTTGTCTTGTCACTTTATCCATACATACATTCACATATCTACCTCAATTACCTCATACCCTGCACATCGACTCAGTACTGGTACCCTGTATATATAGCCATGTTATTACCTGGTACCCTGTATATATAGCCATGTTATTACCTCATACCCTGCACCCTGTTCCTGGAGAGCTACCACCCTGAACAGGGTTGGAGAGAGAACCTACAGGGTGGGAGCTCTCCAGGAACAGGGTTGGATCAAAAACCTACAGGATGGGAGCGCTCTAGGAACAGGGTTGGAGAGAGAACAGGGTGGTAGCTCTCCAGGAACAGGGTTGGAGAGAACTTACAGGGTGGGAGCGCTCTAGGAACAGGGTTGGAGAGAACTTACAGGGTGGGAGCGCTCTAGGAACAGGGTTGGAGAGAACCTACAGGATGGGAGCGCTCTAGGAACAGGGTTGGAGAGAGAACCTACAGGGTGGGAGCGCTCTAGGAACAGGGTTGGAGAGAGAACTTACAGGGTGGGAGCGCTCTAGGAACAGGGTTGGAGAGAGAACTTACAGGGTGGGAGCGCTCTAGGAACAGGGTTGGAGAGAGAACAGGGTGGTAGCTCTCTAGGAACAGGGTTGGAGAGAGAACTTACAGGGTGGGAGCGCTCTAGGAACAGGGTTGGAGAGAACCTACAGGATGGGAGCGCTCTAGGAACAGGGTTGGAGAGAGAACAGGGTGGTAGCTCTCCAGGAACAGGGTTGGAGAGAGAACTTACAGGGTGGGAGCGCTCTGGGAACAGGGTTGGAGAGAACCTACAGGATGGGAGCGCTCTAGGAATAGGGTTGGAGAGAGAACCTACAGGGTGGGAGCGCTCTAGGAACAGGGTTGGAGAGAGAACCTACAGGGTGGGAGCGCTCTAGGAACAGGGTTGGAGAGAACCTACAGGGTGGTAGCGCTCTAGGAACAGGGTTGGAGAGAGAACAGGGAGGTAGCTCTCCAGGAACAGGGTTGGAGAGAGAACTTACAGGGTGGGAGCGCTCTGGGAACAGGGTTGGAGAGAACCTACAGGATGGGAGCGCTCTAGGAACAGGGTTGGAGAGAGAACCTACAGGGTGGGAGCGCTCTAGGAACAGGGTTGGAGAGAGAACCTACAGGGTGGGAGCGCTCTAGGAACAGGGTTGGAGAGAACCTACAGGGTGGTAGCGCTCCAGGAACAGGGTTGGAGAGAACCTACAGGGTGGGAGCGCTCTAGGAACAGGGTTGGAGAGAACAGGGTGGGAGCGCTCTAGGAACAGGGTTGGAGAGAACCTACAGGGTGGGAGCGCTCTAGGAACAGGGTTGGAGAGAGAACCTACAGGGTGGGAGCGCTCTAGGAACAGGGTTGGAGAGAACCTACAGGGCCTACACAACAGCTTTCAACATACCAGTATTTGTGTAAATTTTTTAAAGAAATGCTGGTATACATTTTAATTTCACCAGGCAAGTCAGTTAAGAACAAATTCTTATTTTCAATGACGGCCTAGGAACAGTGGGTTAACTGGTCCAGGAACAGTGGGGTTAACTGGTCTAGGAACAGTGGGGTTAACTGGTCTAGGAACAGTGGGGTTAACTGGTCTAGGAACAGTGGGGTTAACTGGTCTAGGAACAGTGGGGTTAACTGGTCTAGGAACAGTGGGGTTAACTGGTCTAGGAACAGTGGGGGTTAACTGGTCTAGGAACAGTGGGGTTAACTGGTCTAGGAACAGTGGGGTTAACTGGTCTAGGAACAGTGGGGTTAACTGGTCTAGGAACAGTGGGTTAACTGGTCTAGGAACAGTGGGTTAACTGGTCTAGGAACAGTGGGGTTAACTGGTCTAGGAACAGTGGGGTTAACTGGTCTAGGAAACAGTGGGTTAACTGGTCTAGGAACAGTGGTTACTGGGTCTAGGAACAGTGGGTTAACTGGTCTAGGAACAGTGGGTTAACTGGTCTAGGAACAGTGGGTTAACTGGTCTAGGAACAGTGGGTTAACTGGTCTAGGAACAGTGGGTTAACTGGTCTAGGAAACAGTGGGGTTAACTGGTCTAGGAACAGTGGGGTTAACTGGTCTAGGAACAGTGGGTTAACTGGTCTAGGAAACAGTGGGTTAACTGGTCTAGGAACAGTGGGGTTAACTGGTCTAGGAACAGTGGGGTTAACTGGTCTAGTGGGTTAACTGGTCTAGGAACAGTGGGTTAACTGGTCTAGGAACAGTGGGTTAACTGGTCTAGGAACAGTGGGGTTAACTGGTCTATAGTGGGTTTAACTGGTCTAGGACATGTGGGTTAACTGGTTCTAGGGACAGTGGGTTAACTGGTCTAGGAAACAGTGGGGTTAACTGGTCTAGGAACAGTGGGGTTAACTGGTCTAGTGGGTTAACTGTCTAGGAACAGTGGGTTAACTGGTCTAGGACAGTGGGTTAACTGGTCTAGGAACAGTGGGGTTAACTGGTCTAGGAACAGTGGGTTAACTGGTCTAGGAACAGTGGGTTAACTGGTCTAGGAACAGTGGGTTAACTGGTCTAGGAACAGTGGGTTAACTGGTCTAGGAACAGTGGTTAACTGTCTAGGAAACAGTGGGTTAACTGGTCTAGGAACAGTGGGTTAACTGGTCTAGGAACAGTGGGTTAACTGGTCTAGGAACAGTGGGTTAACTGGTCTAGGAACAGGGGTTAACTGGTCTAGGAACAGTGGGTTAACTGGTCTAGGAACAGTGGGTTAACTGGTCTAGGAACAGTGGGTTAACTGGTCTAGGAACAGTGGGTTAACTGGTCTAGGAACAGTGGGTTAACTGGTCTAGGAACAGTGGGTTAACTGTCTAGGAACCGTGGGTTAACTAGGTCTAGGAACAGTGGGGGTTAACTGGTCTAGGAACAGTGGTTAACTGGTCTAGTTGGTTAACTGGTCTAGGAACAGTGGGTTAACTGGTCTAGTGTTAACAGTCTAGGAACAGTGGGTTAACTGGTCTAGGAACAGTGGAACAGTGGGTTAACTGGTCTAGGAACAGTGGGTTAACTGGTCTAGGAACAGTGGGTTAACTGGTCTAGGAACAGTGGGTTAACTGGTCTAGGAACAGTGGGTTAACTGGTCTAGGAACAGTGGGTTAACTGGTCTAGGAACAGTGGGGTTAACTGGTCTAGGAACAGGGGTTAACTGGTCTAGGAACCAGTGGGTTAACTGGTCTAGGAACAGTGGGGTTAACTGGTCTAGGAACAGTGGGTTAACTGGTCTAGGAACAGTGGGTTAACTGGTTCTAGGAACAGTGGGTTACTGGTCTACCTAGAACAGTGGTAACGGTCTAGGAACAGTGGGTTAACTGGTCTAGTGGGTTAACTGGTCTAGGAACAGTGGGTTTAACTGGTCTAGGACAGTGGTTAACTGGTCTAGAACAGTGGGGTTAACTGGTCTAGGAACAGTGGGGTTAACTGGTCTAGTGGGTTAACTGGTCTAGGAACAGTGGGTAACTGGTCTAGGGACAGTGGGTTAACTGGTCTAGGAACAGTGGGGTTAACTGGTCTAGGAACAGTGGGGGTTAACTGGTCTAGGAACAGTGGGTTTAACTGGTCTAGGAACAGTGGGTTAACTGGTCTAGGAACAGTGGGTTAACTGGTCTAGGAACAGTGGGGTTAACTCGGTCTAGTGGGTTAACTGTCTAGGAAAGTGGGTTAACTGGTCTAGGGACCGTGGGTTAACTGGTCTAGGAACAGTGGGGTTAACTGGTCTAGGAACAGTGGGGTTAACTGGTCTAGTGGGTTAAACTGGTCTAGGAACAGTGGGTTAACTGGTCTAGGGACCGTGGGTTAACTGTCTAGGAACAGTGGGGTTAACTGTCTAGGAACAGTGGGGTTAACTGGTCTAGGAACAGTGGGTTAACTGGTCTAGGAAAGTGGGTAACTGGGTCTAGGAACAGTGGGTTAACTGGTCTAGGAACAGTGGGTTAACTGGTCTAGGAACAGTGGGTTAACTGGTCTAGGAACAGTGGGTTAACTGGTCTAGGAACAGTGGGTTAACTGGTCTAGGAACAGTGGGGTTAACTGGTCTAGGAACAGTGGGTTAACTGGTCTAGGAACAGTGGGTTAACTGGTCTAGGAACAGTGGGTTAACTGGTCTAGGAACAGTGGGTTAACTGGTCTAGTTGGTTAACTGGTCTAGGAACAGTGGGTTAACTGGTCTAGGAACAGTGGGTTAACTGGTCTAGTTGGTTAACTGGTCTAGGAACAGTGGGTTAACTGGTCTAGTTGGTTAACTGGTCTAGGAACAGTGGGTTAACTGGTCTAGGAACAGTGGAACAGTGGGTTAACTGGTCTAGGAACAGTGGGTTAACTGGTCTAGGAACAGTGGGTTAAACTGGTCTAGGAACAGTGGGTTACTGGTCTAGGAACAGTGGGTTAACTGGTCTAGGAACAGTGGGTTAACTGGTCTAGGAACAGTGGGTTAACTGGTCTAGGAACAGTGGGTTAACTGGTCTAGGAACAGTGGGTTAACTGGTCTAGGAACAGTGGGTTAACTGGTCTAGGAACAGTGGGTTAACTGGTCTAGTTGGTTAACTGGTCTAGGAACAGTGGGTTAACTGGTCTAGGAACAGTGGGGTTAACTGGTCTAGTTGGTTAACTGGTCTAGGAACAGTGGGTTAACTGGTCTAGGAACAGTGGGTTAACTGGTCTAGGAACAGTGGGTTAACTGGTCTAGTTGGTTAACTGGTCTAGGAACAGTGGGTTAACTGGTCTAGGAACAGTGGGGTTAACTGGTCTAGTTGGTTAACTGGTCTACGGAACAGTGGGTTAACCTGGTCCTAGAACAGTGGGTTAACTGGTCTAGGACAGTGGGTTAACTGGTCTAGGAACAGTGGGTTAACTGGTCCTAGGACAGTGGGTTAACTGGTCTAGAACAGTGGGTTAACTGGTCTAGGAACAGTGGGTTAACTGGTCTAGTTGGTTAACTGGTCTAGGAACAGTGGGTTAACTGGTCTAGGAACAGTGGGTTAACTGGTCTAGTTGGTTAACTGGTCTAGGAACAGTGGGTTAACTGGTCTAGGAACAGTGGGTTAACTGGTCTAGGAACAGTGGGTTAACTGGTCTAGGAACAGTGGGTTAACTGGTCTAGGAACAGTGGGTTAACTGGTCTAGGAACAGTGGGTTAACTGGTCTAGGAACAGTGGGTTAACTGGTCTAGGAACAGTGGGTTAACTGGTCTAGGAACAGTGGGTTAACTGGTCTAGGAACAGTGGGTTAACTGGCCTAGGAACAGTGGGTTAACTGGCCTAGGAACAGTGGGTTAACTGGTCTAGTTGGTTAACTGGTCTAGGAACAGTGGGTTAACTGGTCTAGGAACAGTGGGTTAACTGGTCTAGGAACAGTGGGTTAACTGGTCTAGGAACAGTGGGTTAACTGGTCTAGGAACAGTGGGTTAACTGGTCTAGGAACAGTGGGTTAACTGGTCTAGGAACAGTGGGTTAACTGGTCTAGGAACAGTGGGTTAACTGGTCTAGGAACAGTGGGTTAACTGGTCTAGGAACAGTGGGTTAACTGGTCTAGGAACAGTGGGTTAACTGGTCTAGGAACAGTTGGTTAACTGGTCTAGGAACAGTGGGTTAACTGGTCTAGTTGGTTAACTGGTCTAGGAACAGTGGGTTAACTGGTCTAGGAACAGTGGGGTTAACTGGTCTAGTTGGTTAACTGGTCTAGGAACAGTGGGTTAACTGGTCTAGTTGGTTAACTGGTCTAGGAACAGTGGGTTAACTGGTCTAGTTGGTTAACTGGTCTAGGAACAGTGGGTTTACTGGTCTAGGAACAGTGGGTTAACTGGTCTAGGAACAGTGGGTTAACTGGTCTAGGAACAGTGGGTTAACTGGTCTAGGAACAGTGGGTTAACTGGCCTAGGAACAGTGGGTTAACTGGCCTAGGAACAGTAGGTTAACTGGTCTAGGAACAGTGGGTTAACTGGCCTAGGAACAGTGGGGTTAACTGGTCTAGGAACAGTGGGTTAACTGGCCTAGGAACAGTGGGTTAACTGGTCTAGTTGGTTAACTGGTCTAGGAACAGTGGGTTAACTGGTCTAGGAACAGTGGGGTTAACTGGTCTAGGAACAGTGGGGTTAACTGGTCTAGGAACAGTGGGTTAACTGGTCTAGGAACAGTGGGTTAACTGGTCTAGGAACAGTGGGTTAACTGGTCTAGGAACAGTGGGTTAACTGGTCTAGGAACAGTGGGGTTAACTGGTCTAGTTGGTTAACTGGTCTAGGAACAGTGGGTTAACTGGTCTAGTTGGTTAACTGGTCTAGGAACAGTGGGTTAACTGGTCTAGTTGGTTAACTGGTCTAGGAACAGTGGGTTTACTGGTCTAGTTGGTTAACTGGTCTAGGAACAGTGGGTTAACTGGTCTAGTTGGTTAACTGGTCTAGGAACAGTGGGTTAACTGGTCTAGTTGGTTAACTGGTCTAGGAACAGTGGGTTAACTGGTCTAGGAACAGTGGGTTAACTGGTCTAGGAACAGTGGGTTAACTGGTCTAGGAACAGTGGGGTTAACTGGTCTAGGAACAGTGGGGTTAACTGGTCTAGGAACAGTGGGGTTAACTGGTCTAGGAACAGTGGGGTTAACTGGTCTAGGAACAGTGGGGTTAACTGGTCTAGGAACAGTGGGGTTAACTGGTCTAGGAACAGTGGGTTAACTGGTCTAGGAACAGTGGGGTTAACTGGCCTAGGAACAGTGGGGTTAACTGGTCTAGGAACAGTGGGTTAACTGGTCTAGGAACAGTGGGTTAACTGGTCTAGGAACAGTGGGTTAACTGGTCTAGTTGGTTAACTGGTCTAGGAACAGTGGGTTAACTGGTCTAGGAACAGTGGGTTAACTGGTCTAGGAACAGTGGGTTAACTGGTCTAGGAACAGTGGGTTAACTGGTCTAGTGGGTTAACTGGTCTAGGAACAGTGGGTTAACTGGTCTAGGAACAGTGGGTTAACTGGTCTAGTTGGTTAACTGGTCTAGGAACAGTGGGTTAACTGGTCTAGGAACAGTGGGTTAACTGGTCTAGGAACAGTGGGTTAACTGGTCTAGTGGGTTAACTGGTCTAGGAACAGTGGGTTAACTGGTCTAGGAACAGTGGGGTTAACTGGTCTAGGAACAGTGGGGTTAACTGGTCTAGGAACAGTGGGGTTAACTGGTCTAGGAACAGTGGAACAGTGGGTTAACTGGTCTAGGAACAGTGGGTTAACTGGTCTAGGAACAGTGGAACAGTGGGTTAACTGGTCTAGGAACAGTGGGTTAACTGGTCTAGGAACAGTGGAACAGTGGGTTAACTGGTCTAGGAACAGTGGGTTAACTGGTCTAGGAACAGTGGGTTAACTGGTCTAGGAACAGTGGGTTAACTGGTCTAGGAACAGTGGGTTAACTGGTCTAGGAACAGTGGGTTAACTGGTCTAGTTGGTTAACTGGTCTAGGAACAGTGGGTTAACTGGTCTAGTTGGTTAACTGGTCTGGGAACAGTGGGTTAACTGGTCTAGGAACAGTGGGGTTAACTGGTCTAGGAACAGTGGGGTTAACTGGTCTGGGAACAGTGGGTTAACTGGTCTAGGAACAGTGGGTTAACTGGTCTAGGAACAGTGGGTTAACTGGTCTAGTGGGTTAACTGGTCTAGGAACAGTGGGGTTAACTGGTCTGGGAACAGTGGGTTAACTGGTCTAGGAACAGTGGGTTAACTGGTCTAGGAACAGTGGGTTAATTGGTCTGGGAACAGTGGGTTAACTGGTCTGGTAACAGTGGGTTAACTGGTCTGGGAACAGTGGGTTAACTGGTCTAGTGGGTTAACTGGTCTAGGAACAGTGGGTTAACTGGTCTGGGAACAGTGGGTTAACTGGCCTAGTGGGTTAACTGGTCTAGGAACAGTGGGTTAACTGGTCTAGTGGGTTAACTGGTCTAGTGGGTTAACTGGTCTAGTGGGTTAACTGGTCTAGGAACAGTGGGTTAACTGGTCTAGGAACAGTGGGGTTAACTGGTCTAGGAACAGTGGGTTAACTGGTCTAGGAACAGTGGGTTAACTGGTCTAGGAACAGTGGGTTAACTGGTCTAGGAACAGTGGGTTAACTGGTCTAGGAACAGTGGGTTAACTGGTCTAGGAACAGTTGGTTAACTGGTCTAGGAACAGTGGGTTAACTGGTCTAGTTGGTTAACTGGTCTATGAACAGTGGGTTAACTGGTCTAGGAACAGTGGGTTAACTGGTCTAGGAACAGTGGGTTAACTGGTCTAGGAACAGTGGGTTAACTGGTCTAGGAACAGTGGGGTTAACTGGTCTAGTTGGTTAACTGGTCTAGGAACAGTGGGTTAACTGGTCTAGTTGGTTAACTGGTCTAGGAACAGTGGGTTAACTGGTCTAGTTGGTTAACTGGTCTAGGAACAGTGGGTTTACTGGTCTAGGAACAGTGGGTTAACTGGTCTAGGAACAGTGGGTTAACTGGTCTAGGAACAGTGGGTTAACTGGTCTAGGAACAGTGGGTTAACTGGTCTAGGAACAGTGGGTTAACTGGTCTAGGAACAGTGGGTTAACTGGTCTAGGAACAGTGGGTTAACTGGTCTAGGAACAGTGGGTTAACTGGCCTAGGAACAGTGGGTTAACTGGCCTAGGAACAGTGGGTTAACTGGCCTAGGAACAGTGGGTTAACTGGCCTAGGAACAGTGGGGTTAACTGGTCTAGGAACAGTGGGGTTAACTGGCCTAGGAACAGTGGGTTAACTGGTCTAGTTGGTTAACTGGTCTAGGAACAGTGGGTTAACTGGTCTAGGAACAGTGGGGTTAACTGGTCTAGGAACAGTGGGGTTAACTGGTCTAGGAACAGTGGGTTAACTGGTCTAGGAACAGTGGGTTAACTGGTCTAGGAACAGTGGGGTTAACTGGTCTAGTTGGTTAACTGGTCTAGGAACAGTGGGTTAACTGGTCTAGTTGGTTAACTGGTCTAGGAACAGTGGGTTAACTGGTCTAGTTGGTTAACTGGTCTAGGAACAGTGGGTTTACTGGTCTAGTTGGTTAACTGGTCTAGGAACAGTGGGTTAACTGGTCTAGTTGGTTAACTGGTCTAGGAACAGTGGGTTAACTGGTCTAGTTGGTTAACTGGTCTAGGAACAGTGGGTTAACTGGTCTAGGAACAGTGGGTTAACTGGTCTAGGAACAGTGGGGTTAACTGGTCTAGGAACAGTGGGGTTAACTGGTCTAGGAACAGTGGGGTTAACTGGTCTAGGAACAGTGGGGTTAACTGGTCTAGGAACAGTGGGGTTAACTGGTCTAGGAACAGTGGGGTTAACTGGTCTAGGAACAGTGGGGTTAACTGGTCTAGGAACAGTGGGTTAACTGGTCTAGGAACAGTGGGGTTAACTGGCCTAGGAACAGTGGGGTTAACTGGTCTAGGAACAGTGGGTTAACTGGTCTAGGAACAGTGGGTTAACTGGTCTAGGAACAGTGGGGTTAACTGGTCTAGGAACAGTGGGTTAACTGGTCTAGGAACAGTGGGTTAACTGGTCTAGTGGGTTAACTGGTCTAGGAACAGTGGGTTAACTGGTCTAGTGGGTTAACTGGTCTAGGTGGTCTAGGAACAGTGGGTTAACTGGTCTAGGAACAGTGGGGTTAACTGGTCTAGGAACAGTGGGGTTAACTGGCCTAGGAACAGTGGGGTTAACTGGTCTAGGAACAGTGGGGTTAACTGGTCTAGGAACAGTGGGGTTAACTGGTCTAGGAACAGTGGGTTAACTGGTCTAGGAACAGTGGGTTAACTGGTCTAGTGGGTTAACTGGTCTAGGAACAGTGGGTTAACTGGTCTAGTGGGTTAACTGGTCTAGGAACAGTGGGTTAACTGGTCTAGGAACAGTGGGTTAACTGGTCTAGTTGGTTAACTGGTCTAGGAACAGTGGGTTAACTGGTCTAGGAACAGTGGGTTAACTGGTCTAGGAACAGTGGGTTAACTGGTCTAGGAACAGTGGGTTAACTGGTCTAGGAACAGTGGGTTAACTGGTCTAGGAACAGTGGGTTAACTGGTCTAGGAACAGTGGGTTAACTGGTCTAGGAACAGTGGGTTAACTGGTCTAGGAACAGTGGGTTAACTGGTCTAGGAACAGTGGGTTAACTGGTCTAGGAACAGTGGGTTAACTGGTCTAGGAACAGTGGGTTAACTGGTCTAGGAACAGTGGGGTTAACTGGTCTAGGAACAGTGGGTTAACTGGTCTAGGAACAGTGGGGTTAACTGGTCTAGGAACAGTGGAACAGTGGGTTAACTGGTCTAGGAACAGTGGGTTAACTGGTCTAGGAACAGTGGGTTAACTGGTCTAGGAACAGTGGAACAGTGGGTTAACTGGTCTAGGAACAGTGGGTTAACTGGTCTAGGAACAGTGGGTTAACTGGTCTAGGAACAGTGGGTTAACTGGTCTAGGAACAGTGGGTTAACTGGTCTAGGAACAGTGGGTTAACTGGTCTAGGAACAGTGGGTTAACTGGTCTAGGAACAGTGGGTTAACTGGTCTAGGAACAGTGGGTTAACTGGTCTAGGAACAGTGGGTTAACTGGTCTAGGAACAGTGGGTTAACTGGTCTAGGAACAGTGGGTTAACTGGTCTAGTTGGTTAACTGGTCTAGGAACAGTGGGTTAACTGGTCTAGGAACAGTGGGTTAACTGGTCTAGTTGGTTAACTGGTCTGGGAACAGTGGGTTAACTGGTCTAGGAACAGTGGGGTTAACTGGTCTGGGAACAGTGGGTTAACTGGTCTAGGAACAGTGGGTTAACTGGTCTAGGAACAGTGGGTTAACTGGTCTAGGAACAGTGGGTTAACTGGTCTAGGAACAGTGGGTTAACTGGTCTAGTGGGTTAACTGGTCTAGGAACAGTGGGGTTAACTGGTCTGGGAACAGTGGGTTAACTGGTCTAGGAACAGTGGGTTAACTGGTCTAGGAACAGTGGGTTAACTGGTCTGGGAACAGTGGGTTAACTGGTCTGGGAACAGTGGGTTAACTGGTCTGGGAACAGTGGGTTAACTGGTCTAGTGGGTTAACTGGTCTAGGAACAGTGGGTTAACTGATCTGGGAACAGTGGGTTAACTGGCCTAGTGGGTTAACTGGTCTAGGAACAGTGGGTTAACTGGTCTAGTGGGTTAACTGGTCTAGTGGTTAACTGGTCTAGTGGTTAACTGGTCTAGTGGGTTAACTGGTCTAGGAACAGTGGGTTAACTGGCTGTTCAATAAATACAATATTACAATAAAATATGTCAAATTATAATTTATTTCCCCCCCCCTCCCCCCTCCAAAGGTGGTTGCAATGCTTTGAAAAACAGTTGAACTGCACAGGTGCAAAAACGTTTTATATTCCCAAGTTTAGCATGTCTATGCAGCGGGACTCTTACTTTGAAGGGGTAAAATAATCTGCAATCGTGCCGCCAGCATAATATCCAGCTGCTAGTTAGAACGGTAAATCAACTTCAGAAGAGTATTAGAGCCAAGCGAAGAGAGCAGAAATAAAATGTACTTAAAAAGGTTGACTTTGGGCAAAAACAACAGCTTTAAACTGTATAATTGATCAATACCCCAATCATGCCAGGTCATTTAATTTAAAAAATAACAAAATGGCTGAATAAGATATTTAGCTACAGAAGTGCCATTTCTTACAGATCTCTACAGCTTCCGTCCAAAACAAATCCTGTAAAATGACGTCAACACGTACTGGAGGGCAGTGGAGGCTGCTGACGGGAGGACGGCTCATAATAATGGCTGGAAAGGAGCGAATGGAACGGCGTCAAACAAATAGGAAACCATGTGTTTGATACTATTCCACATACTCCGCTCCAGCCAATACCACGAGCCTGTCCTCCCAAATTAAGGTGCCACCAACCTCCTGTGCTGGAGGAGTTACTGGCTAGGTACAGAGTCTAGCTTAGCTAACAAACTAGCTACAGTGACTAGCTTAGCTAACAAACTAGCTACAGTGGCTAGCTTAGCTAACAAACTAGCTAGTGGCTAGCTTAGCTAACAAACTAGCTACAGCATGACCAGAAAAACACATGGATGAACCACTTATGCCACACCCCATTTCTGTCTGAAAATTGAGAAAGAAGCAGAGTAGGACTGTTTTTTTGTACCCAAAGTTGACCTCTTTTTTTCTCTTTCTTTTTTTAAAACGTTTTTTTTTTTTTAAATGCATGAATAACACTTCAAATTCTTAGAATGTTGAGAATAAAGTATTATATTGAGACGAGTCTAAATTACACTTAGTTAAATAATAATGTGTACATTTAATTTCAAGAACATCTTTCCTCCTCAACCTTACTACTTAACTAGTCAAGTATCACCACTCCTCCTAAACCCTCCCCTAGTCAAGTATCCCTCCTCCTAAACCCTCCCTAGTCAAGTATCCCTCCTCCTAAAACCCTCCCTAGTCAAGTATCACCACACCTCCTAAACCCTCCCTAGTCAAATATCCCTCCTCCTAAACCCTCCCCTAGTCAAGTATCCCTCCTCCTAAACCCTCCCCTAGTCAAGTATCCCTCCTCCTAAAACCCTCCCCTAGTCAAGTATCACCACTCCTCCTAAACCCTCCCCTAGTCAAGTATCCCTCCTCCTAAACCCTCCCCTAGTCAGGTATCCCTCCTCCTAAACCCTCCCCTAGTCAAGTATCCCTCCTCCTAAACCCTCCCCTAGTCAAGTATCCCTCCTCCTAAACCCTCCCCTAGTCAAGTATCCCTCCTCCTAAACCCTCCCCTAGTCAAGTATCACCACTCCTCCTAACCCTCCCCTAGTCAAGTATCCCTCCTCCTAAACCCTCCCCTAGTCAAGTATCACCACACCTCCTAAACCCTCCCCTAGTCAAGTATCCCTCCTCCTAAACCCTCCCCTAGTCAAGTATCACCACTCCTCCTAAACCCTCCCCTAGTCAAGTATCACCACTCCTCCTAAACCCTCCCCTAGTCAAGTATCCCTCCTCCTAAACCCTCCCCTAGTCAAGTATCCCTCCTCCTAAACCCTCCCCTAGTCAAGTATCACCACACCTCCTAAACCCTCCCCTAGTCAAGTATCACCACACCTCCTAAACCCTCCCCTAGTCAAGTATCCCTCCTCCTAAACCCTCCCTAGTCAAGTATCACCACTCCTCCTAAACCCTCCCCTAGTCAAGTATCCCTCCTCCTAAACCCTCCCCTAGTCAAGTATCACCACACCTCCTAAACCCTCCCCTAGTCAAATATCCCTCCTCCTAAACCCTCCCCTAGTCAAGTATCCCTCCTCCTAAACCCTCCCCTAGTCAAGTATCCCTCCTCCTAAACCCTCCCCTAGTCAAGTATCACCACTCCTCCTAACCCTCCCCTAGTCAGTTATGGAATGAGTTCCTAATATGTATTCCGTACCATGCTGATCCCAGTAGTCATGTGATTATGGCTGAGAAAAATATCCTGCTGTAGCCTTCTCCCTCCAAAATGTTTGACTTTATTCTCTAAATATTATTTCTACTTTATTCTCAATTTTATTAAAAAAAATGTTCTCAAAATATTT